>NC_052627.1:32111504-32422689 GCF_016161935.1 Mauremys reevesii | reverse complement strand
TTTGGGTGGGTTTGTGTGAAGGGGGGCAGGGGGGTGCCGGGGTTTGATGGGTGTTGTGTGGGGGGGGTGGGGGGGGGAGTGGTGGGGGTGGGGGGGGGTGGGGGGGGTGGGGGGAGGTGGGGGGGTGTGCCTGGAGCCTGGATGAGGGGAGGGGACGGGGTGAAGGGGGGGGGATGCCTCGTGACTTTGACTACGCACCACCAGAAGTCACAAGCACGGACCCTGCCTGCACACCAACCAACTGCAAGCATACACCTCAAGGAAAGACCCAGTCAGTCTGTGCCCACAGCACACTGCAGCTGCAGTGTGTTGGTGTGTGCAGACTGTGTGTGCAGCCTGCAGCAATTACCAGTCAACTGCAGCAGTGACATTACAACAGAAGACATTAGTAACAGAAAGTCGTCTGACAGAACAGTCTTAGACACAACAGTCAGTAAAAATAAACAGAAACAGTCACCGCTTTTGAATAATGTAATATTGAACTGGGAGTTGGTGGAAAGAGCTTGTACAAACAACTTGTAGTTGTTCTCTTAACAACACAAATTTACACAGCTTAGTTGTCTCTAGCTCTCGGACACCCCTCCCAGGGTGAGGGGTTCCTGGGACATTGCTCCTCCAGAGTGCTGTCTTTTGGGGGAGGGGAGAGGGGGGGGGGCTGCAGGGGCCAGGGAGGCCTCAGCAGATGGACTGCAGAACTCGCCTCTCGCGCGCGCTGCTCCCAAGCAGCGCCTCCTCCGCAGAGCTCCTCCCTCCCTCGCCTCCCCTTGCTCCTCCTGCCGCCCTGTGTGTCCCTCTGCCCTGGTGGCTCCTCCTCCTCTGACTCCTCTGGCTCTGCTGTCTCCTGCCTCTGCTCCTCCTGTCTCTCTCTGGCTCTCTCGCACTGTCCTTTTCTTTTCACGTCCTGGAACAGTCCCCCCAGGCTCTGGAGGAAGCCGGGCAGTCCGGGAAGCCTCTGCAGTGGTGATGGCAGGAAGCTGTGTGAAGGAATACATACATGTGTGAAACAAACAATGACAAGATTGTGTGTAACACAAACGTGAACAAGACCAAAGAGGTCAGTAAGTCAAGTCACCAAGAGTAACAGTGACAAAGACCAAAGAGAGAACAATCGCTCTCGCCATTCTGAGAGCAGCGCACGCTTAGGAGAGACTGGAGAGCAGCGCGCAGTCCTGGGAGGCCGCAGACAGCTACATCCCAGAAGCACATCAGTTAGCTTAGCTGTCCTGCTGCTGTGGAGTCAGTCTGGAGTGCATGCTGGTTAGCGCTGGTGCCCGCTGAAAAGTGGAAAGAGTAAAGCAAAAGTAAAAGTTCTGCTGAGGCCTGCCATAAGTGGCAAAGACCGAGGGTCATTCTGCTTGCAAAAAGTAAAAGTGGCGCGAAGCGCAAAGTAAAACCTGTTAAAAAAGGCAACATCTGTGGGCGATAAATTCAAAGTGCAAAAAAAGCAAGTTATGCAAAGTAAAAGTTAGTACACTAATTGCACAGTAAGAATGCAGTACTAACACCACCCATACTAATTCACACAACACTTCCAGAAGAGAGAATGACGAGCTACTGACACAGCCAGGCGCGACAAGAAGCTCAATGAGCGATAGCACAGCAGGCCTACCTGGCCATGCTCTGATGCTCGTGAGGGCTCTGAGACGGAGACAGAGGATGGCATGGCGGACAGCCGTGCTTTGCACCTCACCCAATAAACTGCTCTCCACTTTTTTTTTGCTGCTCAAAGGACAGCTGCTCTCTTTCTATCCTTATAAAGAACCTGCTGTTTGTTTTGCTTCATTTGTTTCTGTTTTTTATGTTTATTATATTTTTTATATAATATATTAATTTTTGTTTTTAATAATATTTTTTTTTCTTTATAAAAATTTCTGAAAAATCCCTTATCTTTCCCTGTTCTGATCCTGACCCTGTCTCCCTGGAGGGGATCTCTGGGTTCTGATCTCTGTGAGGCGGATGGGGAGGTGATGATGAGAGGTGAGCGGGAGTCTGTTCGAGTCAGGGGCGGTCCTCTGTCAAAGACCCTTCCTCATCTTCCCCAGGAACCTCAAGGAACTGTCACTGGTCCGGCACTGGAGTCAACCTACCCGTCGGCACTTACTGACTGGTGGCAGACCGTGGCAATGGCATGGGCACGCTCGTATGCACTGCGGGCATGTGGCGGCTCCCGCTGGCCGGTCTTGGACCCTCCTGCTTTTGTCTGTCTGCCTGCCTTTCCTCTTCCACTTTTTGCACTGCACTGCAGCCATCTTTCTGTCAACTCCTTTTTTTGCCGCTTGTGGTTCTTCGGCTTTCTCGAGAGCGCAGCTCCTCGCCTGCAGCCGTCAGATCCTGGACTTCCACACAGCGAGCGAGCACTTCTGGCCTTCAGTCACCTCAGGACTGGGGACCTCTGTCAGATTCTGCTGACTCGCTCTGGCTGCTGGCTGGGCCTGATTGCAGGTGCTCGCAGTCGCTGCCTGCCCAACAGAACAGGCTGCGCAGCACAGCGATGTCACGATGTGAATTCAAATTTTCGTTCAAGGTTCATTTCCCGTGTGGCTGGCCAGAGAATCGGAGTCATGTCCGGACTGAGCTGCACAGAGCTGCAGTGGAGCGCTGCGGGATGGAAGCCTAATGCGCTGCTTGATCCTATGCCACACACCGCAAGCCCGATGAGCTGAGCAAGCAAGCGTTACTTGCAAGCCGGGGTGCGGTACAAAGCCAGTCCCGAATGCAATGGCTCGCGAATTAAAACCAAATTCCTAGTGTGAAGCGTTGGCGTAAAAATTGAATGCTGAGAATTGATGTAATTAAGAGTGTAGCCTAAGAGAACATAAGAACGGCCATACTGGGTCAGACCAAAGGGCCATCTAGCCCAGTATTCTGTCTTCCGACAGTGACCAATGCCAGGTGCCCCAGAGGGAATGAACAGAACAGGTAATCATCAAGTGATCCATCCTCTGTCGCTCATTCCCAGATTCTGGCAAACAGAGGCTAGGGACACCATCCCTGCTCATCCTGGCTAATAGCCATTGATGGACCTATCTTCCATTAATTTATCTGGTTCTTTTTTGAACCCTGTTATAGTCTTGGCCTTCACAACATCCTCTGGCAAAGAGTTCCACAGGTTGATGTCGTTGTGTGAAGAAATACTTCCTTTTGTTTGTTTTAAACCTGATGCCTATTAATTTCATGTGGTGCCCCCTAGTTCTTGCGTTATGAGAAGGAGTAAATAACACTTCCTTCTTTACTTTCTCCACAGCAAAATGACACCTCATTGTTTGGACTCTTTCCCAGTGCCTTCAGGAGCTGACATCTTTGTAAAGTTAACGGTTCTTTTTTCCAATTTGCACTATCTTCCCTATTCAGATTTCTGCAATATATTTTGTGAGCTGCCTGGACAGTGGTTCTCAAACTTTTTCATATTGCAGAACACTTTCTAAGGTAGAGGGAGATCTTTTCATGGGCACTTTCCCCCTTCCATCTTCCTAATCCTAAATCCACACCCTCCTTGCTATTGCTATCCTGTATGGTTACATTCAAAAGTATTAGTATTAAAGAGAAAAGAAACTCAATTAAATGTGACAAGTGGCAGCGGCTTGGCTATTTCTCCCTATTATGTGTCAGCGCTCTCTATCTCCTCTCCCTTTGTGTAGTATTTTATATTAGTTAATTCCAAACCTCCTCATACTACCTGGTATCCCTACTGCTCTATCCAGGACACTTTACAATCTGAACTTCTCTTTTATTTGCACCTTTCCAATTTTGGTGCCATCCGCAAACTACCTTTTTTGATTTTTAAAATATTCCATGGACTTGTTCCATCTTTTCTCACAGCCCTTCCCTTTGCTCTTCTCACTCCCCACCTTACCACCAGCACCAACACCTTGTTGTCTACTCCCAGGCATCTCCTTATTCCTCCCCAGAATTCCACATTGTTGGTGAAAGACATTCTCTGTTGCTCTACCTTAGAGCCCCAATTCAGCCAAGGCATTTAATACGTGCCTAACTTTAAGCTCGTTACTACTGAATCAGTCCCCAACTTTTCCATCTCCTCTCAAATCTCATTTTAAAGCAAATCTTTCACCCTAGCCTACACCTCTTACTTTTCTCTCTTTCAGTTTTCATTATGTGTGATATTTACAATAATTCTATAATTTTTTGAAGGCAATTTTCATTAAAAAAACAGAATATAAAATAAACTTGTATCACACTATATTGTTTTAATAGAATAAAAGAGAATTGTCAGGGAGTGGTAGCTTCATATCCAAAGCTGCAGATAACCCTACAACTGCATCATTTCCATTTGTGCTGAGCACTTAAACCCACCTTAAATCTATGCCAGTTTACTGTCTCTCTTAATATATTCTAGAGACAGGAATTTTATGAACATTTTAAAGTTCCTTAAATCCTTGCTAATGAAAACAGCAAACAAAATGTTGAGGTGCACAGTACTGTGTAAGACTCACAAAAGGTTCTGCTATTACTGCCATGCTTTTCAACTTTAATCCAAAAGCAAACTGATCAAATAGCATTATATGAAATTTATTGGAATATACATGTCTAAAATATCCATGCCTTATGCACTAAAATCAGACATTCAGCTCCTTGGTGTAAATTTGACTTCAACAAAGCTATTCTAATTTATAACATCTGAGCATATGGCCCATTACATTTACCCCAGGATCCTGCCAGACTGTCACAATTAAAGGAATTAGGATCAAAGTACTATTGGACAACAGCTAAAATACTTACTGGATTGCCTATCTCAAACATCTTTTTTCCCCCTAGGTTAGGCATTTTATTGCACCCATCATGGTCATATATGTGTGCCTTACATACATTTTTTTAAAAACACGATAAATTCTATCTGAAAGAACTCTATGGCATGAATGCAAATAGAAGTTATCAGCTGCCCAAACTATATAATGGAAATCAGTATCCTTTAAAGAACTTCCAAAAATTAAAACAGATCTAAACAAAGGAATTGGTCATTAATCCCATAAATATCTGGAAACTCTCAAACAGGAAAATGAACACCAACATTGCTCTTTCTTGCCTGCAAAGCATCTTTGACATCCCAGAGTTTAACTTGGGTTTTCTACACAATACCAAAGCTATATAGAAACAGGCAATTTAATATAATTAGACCAACTTTTTTGGAATGCTAGCCTAAACTCACTTGACTTGGTAGCTCCAGAGGAAACTATCAAGAACAGGGGCCTGATTTTCTACTTTTGTGGCACTGACTTTACACTCGTGTATCACCGCTGGAGCCAATGGAGTTACATCACTTTAAAGTGAATGAAACAGAGTAGAAAATAAGGTTCCAAAGGTTTACAAATATCTTCAGGTGCAGCATTATCTCTTCGCCACAGCTCATAGCAGCTCATGTCCATTCTGAAAACACCCCAAAAGAATCAGATTAAAGACTGGAACTAAGTCCTAGGTCACACAAAAATATGACATTCTGTAGGTGTCTCTCTAGGTATTTTAACCAAGTTTGTTGCTAGAAAGATACTAATGCCATTTCCATGACCAATTTAAACAAGGCATAAACATATTAGAAAATAATTTAAAAGGACAATACTATAGCTTATGCTATCATATAGCATGGTTCTGTAAATCATTTTACATTTGTCTATGCCTGCGATTAGTCAAGTATTTCTTGCTGCAAGGAATTTAATGGATGATAAAGATTGGATTCATTGGGTGCTTTTGTCCAGAGAACAGATATAATGCCTCTTTGGCTGTTTTGGTCAGTTTTGCTTTCTAAGATTCTTGAGAAGCTCAAGGAGCTCTGACTTGTGAACTGGACTCATGCCCCTAATGGCTTATTAAAGTCAAACAGTGCAGGATGGCTGGTATTAGGTCCATTGTTGGCTGAGATAACATTTGGGTAGCCTGCCAACTCCCTTCAAATGCGTTGCCATTAGGACCATGCTCAAGAACATGTCTTCATGTTGGAGATCTCACCAGTTATTGTCCCCTTATTGTTGTAGTTAAGGTTACTGAGAAGGAGTTGTGGTGCTGCAAGTTTGGCTTCTTCTGAGGTTCTCGTGGTTTCTTGATCCCTAACAGTCTGCCAGGTAGCTTGGGTATGACAAAGAGACTTGCTATTGTTGTTGGGCTTTTTATTAAAAAAAGAAAAAATCTTCTAGTGATGGGTAGTCGATAGTGATCGGATATCCATGATGGGTTTTTTTAAGGATCTGTCAGTAGCTTTTCATATAGTTGAACATAAAGTTTTTGGGTTTTTCTTTACTCATCTGTGGGCCCTTACTGGATTATGAATTACCAGGCAAGAGAGTGCAGTTTTGATGTTCAGGAATTTGGTATGTATGCCTCTGTTCTTACTTTACTGATAAATCACTGTAGGGGAGGAGGGGATGCAGTGTTGGATAATTACTCCTAAGCCTTGATGGCTCCCTTGTACCAGGGTTCCAGTCTGTCACTCACTGGGGGGTGATAGTGAGATGGTTTGGGCTGCAGTGCCATTGCTCCATGGATGATACATAGCTTGGCATTTTTAAATTTAATTTTATTAAAATTAAAATAAAAAAAGTATCTGGTATAGATGCAATGTGTAAAACGAGGTATTGAGACCTATATGAGGAATTTCAATAACCGATAACCTGAAGGCTTATAAGAGCCAGACAAGACTCATCACATTATGGGAACAACAGGACTCCATGATTATGTAGAAAACCTTGTTACAGAAGCATGACTAAACCATGCTCCTTAAGATACTTAGCTCTACATTGATTTCATTGAACCCAGATGTTGTGGTGTGTCTGCTTTCTCAATGCTTGGCTGAACTCGGGACTTGGATGAGAGCAGGCTGGCTGAAACTTAGTCTGGCGAAGACAGAGATGTTGGTGATGGGTTGTGGGAAGCACTGTGTTCAGTGATGTCTACCCTCATTATTCAGAGGGCTTGCCTGTCCTTTGTTGAAAAGGTTCACAATGCAGAGGGTTCTCTGGATCCCTTCTTCTCAAATAGCATCAGTGGATAATCGTGTTTTTCTAGACTTCAGTGATTGGCACCAGGAAGAGCTCAGATAGATCCAATAGATCCTGTTGTAGAGGACTTGCAAATCCCTTTTTGGGATTATCATTTTGGTCCCACATACAAAATACCTTTGGGACAAAGTTGATAAGAATCCAGTTAGAAAATTTTGTAAAAGAAACACACAATAAGGTAGCTGTGGAATGAAACAATGTGTCTTTCTGTAGGCCCCATTTCTTAATTGAAAGCTATAATTTATTTAAATAGGGAGAGAAAATGCTCAGTATTGTAATGGAATCCAGGAGACTGCTGCAGAATTATCTCTAATGACAGAGTTGTCTTTAAAGAAACTTTAATTAAATATAAAAGTCTGCTTTTAAAGAGTCTATTGCAAGTAGTTTCGGATGAAATAATTGTGGCACTGTCAACTTTTTGTACGTTTATTTCTTATAACAGAGAAAATTTCTAAGCAAGATGGTAACTTTTAATTTGGTGCTGTCATGTCTGATAGTCATGTGGGTGGGGTAATAGTTACATATATTAATTTTATATATAAGTAACTATTAGTTTAGTTGTGAAGCAAAACTGTGGAACTGAAACTAACAGGCACATGGAAATAGCGGGACAGCTATACAGACAACTTTGATTCTTTGCCTCTGCTCAACTTCATAGGGATCCATGTATGTCACAAGTATTACAGTAAGAACAATTCAGAAAATATTCACATAATTGCCTAGAAATGAAAATGAAATACATTTTACACATATGCCTGAGTGTGATTCAGTGTTTGGGGTACTCTGGCATCTGTGGTCATTTTGTGTCAACTGGATAGGGTTCAATTGCATATGGGGAGGAAGGATGGATTTGTGATTAAAGTATGGAGTTGGAAGGCATGAGATGTAGGTTGTGTTCCCAGCTCTGTGGCAAACTTCTTATGTGATTTTGGGAGCAAGTCATTTAATCTCTCTGTGCCTCAATTTGTCTTTATATACACTGGGGGAGAATAATAATAGCACCTTAAAAACAACAAGGAGTCCAGTGGCACCTTAAAGACTAAGGGTACATCCATACTACCCGCCCGGGTCGGCGGGTAGCGATCGACTTCTCGGAGTTCGATATATAGCGTTTCATCTAGACGCGATATATTGAACTCCGAACGCGCTCCCGTCGACTCCGGAACTCCACCACCGCGAATGGCGGTGGCGGAGTCGACGGGGGAGCCGTGGACTTCGATCCTGCGGCGTCTGGACGGGTAAGTAGTTCGAACTAAGGTAGTTGGAGTTCAGCTACGCTATTCGCGTAGCTGAACTTGTGTACCTTAGTTCGACCACCCCCCCCCAGTGTAGACCAGGCCTAACAGATTTATTTGGGCATAAGCTTTCGTGGGTAAAAAACCTCACTTCTTCCGCCCAAATAAATCTGTTAGTCTTTAAGGTGCCACCAGACTCCTTGTTGTTTTTGTGGATACAGACTAACATGACTACCCCCTGATACAGTAGTACCATAATCACCTGGGTATTAGGCTTAATTCATTAATGTTTGTAAAACACTTTAAGGAAGCTGGATAGAAGTTACTGCTAGGGGCTGATTCAGCACATCCCACCAGCAGGATTTCTCTGGATCCCAAAGCTAAATTCCTCCTGGTGTCCATGGGTGGTGGCTGTGTGGTGTAATTTGCAGCTTCTAGTACCAGTGGAGGTAAATTTGACCCCCATTTTGTAGTGTCACAGATAATTAATACTATTATGTATCTGGCCACTTGAATGTTTACAGCTCTTTCTTGTTAATACTACCTATTTACAGGAAATCTTCCATAAATTACTTTTCCCCCTGTGAATGGTTAGGTCCATAAAGGGATCTCTTAGAAAACAATATTTGCGACCTCATATTAACTTGTATTTAAGAAATAATTTTATCCAAGTACTTTAACTGTGCCCATCATAGTAATATGGAGGGATCATGGGTCCAATCCTGCTCCCACTGAAGTAAATGAGAGTTTTGCCATTAACTTCAATGGGAACAAGTCCCATATGCACAAATGAAAAATGGTACAAATTCCATCTGAAAGGACCCATAGTCTCCATTGTTTACATAGGTCTCTTAATTGACCCAATGTCTAATAACTACATGCATTACTCATAATAACATCAATTGTTTAACACTCCACTGTATTATTAGTGTCAACTACTGTACTTAACTGTATACAGAATACATACTTGTGTAATCTGTATAACTATACTGTGCCAAACATCAGTCTGTGTACTTACAAGTGTATGCTTTCTACCAACGTAAATAAACAGGTGTCTGCAGGAGCCATTAAAAAGAAATGGTTCATTAATATATTTTTGCTCAGTATTTGGAAAGACTGAAATGTACCATAACTTGGCACCGTGGAATGTGTTTGATAATTACGGTAATATTTTAAAAATACAGTTTGCATTTTTTTAAACTATTACTAGTGACCTCAGTTGTACACAGCTTTGCCATCTCTCTGGCCTGGATAAAAGGACTGCATTATACCCAGATGCAAAGCCCTTAGAAAATTCCAGCTGGTACAGCAGTACTGGCTACTGTGAGCATATCAAACCAGTCCTCTGCTCTCTACACTGGCTTCCCTTAGACTATTGAGTCAAAATTCAAGATCGTTCATTGTCTTCAAGGAGCTCAGTGTTTTGAGCCCAGGATAGCAACACTATCAACCAAAATTCTGGCCTGAGGCTTGTGATTGAAAACTGCGCCTCTGGCACAATGGAACTTTCCACCACCAGGCCCGGAACATGAATAACCCTCTGGAAATCAATGTAACTTCTCCCACCAGTAAACTAAACAAGGCTTGGGCTGTGGTACAATTTATTGATCCAGCAAGGTGCCGAGGGCACTCAGTACCTGCTGAGCACCTTGCAAAAATCAAGCCTCTTTATCATTTTTAAAATTCTTTCATCCTGCCTAAATTGCAGGGGCTGAGATTCTGTGAGGCGCTTCTAGGCGGTGCAGCACGGACGGGCAAAGCCCATGGAAAGTGGAAGGGGTGGGGGCGGGCGTCCAATTCTGGGCTGTCCCGGGGGCTGCTGCAGCCCCTGGCGGGAAGTTGAACGAAAACCTCCAGGCGCAGGTGTTTGGGTAGCGCCGTTGGGTAAGGTGGTATTTGTACAGCAGCTCTGTGTCGTGGCGGCGTCGCTTTAAGCGCTGCCAGGTGCAACGTGCTAGGGAGGAGCTCTTTGCCCCGGGGCTGCTAGGCATGGCGCCCCGACAGCGTGCTTGGCCCCGTGTGCACAGGGCTGGCCCCGGAGGCGGCAGGCGGGAGAGTGCCTGCCTCTCTCAGCCATTCCCCGAGCAGGGCTGAGCGCAGGGGCTCGCTGGAGCTCGGGGTTTCGGCTACACGCCGCTTCGCTTCGCTTCCCCGGCGCGCCCGACTGCGCCCCTGCCGGCTGCGGGCGGCGCTGCCCGGCCCCTGCACGCCGGGAGGGAGCGCGAGGGGCTCGCGGCTGCCGGAGACCTGCTGCCGCGGCCGGGCGGCTCCCACAGCAGCCGGGATTAGCAGCAGCCGGGGGGCCCCCGCCGTTCAGCTTTCAGCGCGGCGGGGCGGAGGGCGGCGCTGCGAGTGCCTGAGCGAGGAGCGGCGAGCAGCTGTGCTGCCCTGCATCCCTCCCCACGCCGCCGCTCGAGCAGCAGCCCCAGACTCTCGTGCCCCCTCCTCCAAACATGGATTTATTCTTCCTGAGGTTCCTCGCGGTGGCCTGGCTTCACCTGGAGGCTGCGGCGGAGTTTGACGGAAGGTAAGGCGCGAGAGACCCTCTGGCCGGGGCTCCCGGGGGAGGCAGGTCTGGGGGGAGATGGCCCTGGAGGTTCGGGTTATAACAAAATGTAACGAAAAGCACCTGCACCCCCTGCGCTCAGGCTCGTGGGGGAGAGAGAAGGGTACAAAGCTGACAGCTTGCAGGCACTTGAACTGCGGGGATCTGAGTTGTGCAGTGGAGCTGATCGAGACACCTGTGAAGCCCAAGAGACTAGCCGTTCAGCTCTCCGACCCTTTCTGGCACAGCCAGTCCTGAGCACTTTGCAGAGTCAGAAGTTTTCAGTGGAGAGATCCAAACCTATTTTTTCCCCTCGTGGTGGGACGCTAAGAAAAAGAACTAAGGCAAACTCAACACCGAGTGTCAGGTCATAAACAAGTTAGTCGCATTGTTTGTACCTTCAGTTTAGCAAATGACTGAACAGCCGCAATTGATTGTCCTCTTTTGAAACCTTGACTTACCTAATGGCAGGATTTTATTTTTTCTAAAGAGAAGTCTATGATAGACAAAAGTGAAGAACTGAATAAACTCTTTTTACGTGTGTGGTGGAGGGATGAGATTTACATCTTTTTTTGTTCTTTCCACCACTAAAAAATTGTGTGGCCACCCCAGATTTAACCTTTGTGAGTCTCTCCCGCCCTTTTGCACTCATATATATTGTTAAAATAATACTGAAAAGCTATACATATAATATTAGTGTCTTACATGAACATCTCAGCTGTAAAGAGATATGCATGCTATGACAGGTTTGAACAACTCCAGAGTTCTTTTAACTTTATTATGCAGCTGATACTCCTACAGGCTATCAGTACAGCTGAAAATTCCAACCTGTGTATTATCTATGTATAATTTATCACAACAAGTCCTGGATGATTTGATCCTTTAGAGGATCATTAAAAATGTATGTAGAAGGTCTGACTGATGCAAAGCATTCTCAATTTGGAGAGTGGAGTTCAAACTAGGGTCAAAAACAAGTGAAGCCTTGAGGTTTTAGCCTCCAGTGGAACCCTCTCTACATTCTCTCTTCTTCACCACTCTCCAAGCCAAAAAAAAAAAGCACACCTGGCTGTCATAAACTTTACTGTGGTCTTGAAATGAATTAACTGGGAAGACTGAATTGGTTTCTTACTTCTCAAGACTTTGACAGCTGTGAACTAGCTGAGGCTAGTGAGAAGTAAGGCACCCTCTTGCACATCACCTGGCATAAAGCAATTTAAAGTGGTATGAGGCTTGGTAGCCTGTCTTTCATGGCATCTAAATTATACAAATTTTATTTATACGAAGTGTGTGTCACACACACATTTTGTATGTACATGTGCCTATAAATTAAGTGTTGTTCTTGTATATATTTTTTGTTACATCATCAAGTGCTTATGGACATATACTGCAAGATTTAAAAAAAAATGCTTCCTATAACATGCAAACCAAAAGTAGTGCCAAGAGGCATTTAAACAATGTACCGTACTGAAAAAAAATTGCAACTCAAGTTTAAACCTGAATCTAGATAAATGAAATGTGAAAATGAGTGTTGAGGTGAAGGAATGTGTGTAATCAGTATGGTTAAACTGTGTCAAATATGGTGAAATATTTAAACACAAATCAGGGAGTAGTTCATGTATAATGAAAGACTGAATAGGTTTTCAAATGAAAACTTTAACTATGCTTTACTATACATGGAAATCAATTAACATGCACATACCAAATATTTATTTTTATAATTAGTTCAAATAGTATTTTTTCTTGCTTTGTTTTACATTGTTACTAAAATGTACTAATTTTCTGACATTGCTTTCTGAATCTTTAAGACTCCAAATGTAACGTATTTCATTTCACAGGGATGAGGCAAAAAAAAAAAATTAAACTCCCCTCTTTCCATTATTGCCTGTTTGCAAGACAGAAACTTGTCTTAATTTCTGATATCTAGGACAGGTTTCAAACTTAGCCATTAGTTCAGATTTGTGAAATCAAAGTAGAAACTCTGTTGATGACAGTTTGTTACTTATACATTTTGTAAAATTCAGATATCTAATATTGCTTATGGCCATCCTGTGAGTGGCAGCAGTGAGCATGTTACAAAGTACATTAGATGCGGCTATTTCTGGTTTTAAAATGTCTCTTTGGTTAACACCACCCTTCCCCCCCCCCCCACTGTCCGAGTTCTACACTAGGACAGAAATACTACATGCTAATATTAAAGCAGGTATGTTAGCCAGAACTTATTTTAAAATAAGTAGCATGGATTTTCTTTAAAAAGGATTTATGAATTGTAGATAAGGGTGTTTTTTGTTTGTTTGTTTTTTTAAACTATCTTGTGCAGGTGGCCCAGACAAATAGTCTCCTCTATGGGATTGTGTCGGTTTGGAAGTAGAGTTGATTGCTGCTGGGGCTGGGCCCGTCAGTCATGGGGGCAATGCCAACGTGAGTATCATCACTGCTGGGGCTTTTAGCCACTTAGAAGGGGCTTGTACACGACTATTAATAGTTTTCACATATTCACACACACACATACACCTCTACCTCGATATAACGCTGTCCTCGGGAGCCAAAAAATCTTACCGCGTTACAGGTGAAACCACGTTATCTCAAACTTGCTTTGATCTGCCAGTGTGTGCAGCCCCGCCCCCCTGGAGCACTGCTTTACCGCGTTATATCGAATTTGTGTTATGTTGGGTTGCGTTATATCGGAGTAGAGGTGTAATTGCAGGGTTTATGACATAAATGGGGCATATTTAAAGGACACGGTCAGGTTAAGAAAACATATTTTAAGAAGCAATTTGTGTTATTAATAGCACCATAGATAATCAAAGCTGAAGGAAATATTGAACGTAATTTACTCTTTTGCTGTTAATACTGTTGGTATATTTTTGCATTAAATTTTGTTTAGGCAATGAAAATAGACTGGTCAGTTTCTTTTTTGTTTCTTATCAATTTCAATTTCTGGCTCTCATGCCCTAACAGAGGGCTGCAGTATTTTGGTTTGCAAAAACTGCAGGGAGGAAATATTTACATCCCAGGGAAAACAAACAACCTATTGCTGGAATTTGAACAAAAACATCTTGGAAATGTTCCTTATTGGTGTTAGGTTAAAGCTTTCTTTTATAACCCAATCTATGGGTTTAAATCAACCTGACAGTGTCCTTTTAATAGATCACATATTAATAGAGAAATATCTGAATTTTTTTGCATTGTTATAATCCTTGTTATAACTATTGATAATCATATAAATAAGACTTCATTAAATCAATTTTAAAAATAGCATTACACTGGTAACCTGAGCAATACAAAAGTGCTGATTATTTTCCAGGGTGGGAGAAGGAGATCTCATCCTGAAAACACTTAATATATACTTAACTTGTGAGTAGTTTCCCATAGGTATTTTCAGGATCAGACCTTTGGAAACTTTTGCATTTTGATCCAGAGGCATAAGCTTGCAAAATTAGATGAATTTCTGCTAAACAATATACAAGCAGAGCTAAGAGGTGAACGTTGATTACTGCTCATTTTGCAGTGCTGTGAGAGTAAAGCAGCAGGTGAAAGAAAGTGGCAGCGGAGATCCCAATCTAGTCTCTAAGCAAAGGTTTTGGTCAAATCTGTAAATAACAATAATAGTTACCCCTTATAAAGGGAGAAATTTAATACAATACAGCATTTAATGGATAATAAAAAGGTGACTAATTAAAAATAGATGTAAAGTGCTGTTGGAATATAACAAGCATGGAATTCTATTTAGCACCTATGGGCCCACATCATCAGTCCTTTGGATTTTAGAACTGCAGTTTGTAAGAGAAATAGTCATTTTCCTGATATAAACATTTGTATAGGGAAGGATTGTGCTCAGAGGTAATAGAATCTATGGCTATCTTTTAGAACACAAATATACAAATGAAAATCAAACAGAGCATGTGTGTCATACTACAAATACTCTTAAGCAGCAAGGCATAAGTGAGTTTTACTATATTTAAATAGTATTTAGTTCTCCTGATTTCCTCTTCCCCAGCTAAATTCTCACTTTTGTTGTGACAATGAACTCAGCTCATCACGGTGGTAACATTCAGATTGAAACCAATCCGTGTTTCATATTTGATCTTCAAGTCCCCACCGCTGCCAATTCTGCTTTGATGTGCATCCAGTATTATGGTTTCAGGAAGTGACTGGCTCATAGTTACATATTTTGTGCCATTATCACTAACAGTGGAAAGTGAATTTTTATTGCCCCATAGCAAAAAGTGATGAGCTTAATTCTTTCAGTTTTGTGTACAGTTGGCATGAAAATGTCCCTACAGTTCTAGGAATAAAATGTGATACTGTCTTGAAAGTTAGTGTTGCTGTCATAAAGCAATTAGCAGCTATGAACTGGGAGGGTGAAAGAGTCCCTCATTCTGTCTCTTGGCAGCATGGAAGACATCACATAAACTTTAAAGATTTCTCCCCCCTTTTCCCTATGGTCTGTATTCTCTTTAAGTGTGTCTGTTCCATGTTTCAGAATTATGGTAGTGTTCTGAATATGTTTCAAAGACACAATTAACAATTTTCTAACAGAAAATAGAAGAGTATGCCATCTCTAAATCATATTTTCATAATATTTCTTATTTAGTCACAGCAGCTGGTTTTAGTTAACCCATAAATTGTCCTTGAAAATCTGACATTATATATATATATTTCAAAATCATACTGCTTAGATTTGTTTCAGGCACAGAGTCAAGTCTGAAATTATTCAAGGGCAGGGGTAAGCAACCTATGGCACGTGTGCTGAAGGCGGCACGTGAGCTGATTTTCAGTGGCACTCACGCTGCCTGGGTCCTAGCCACTGGTCCGGGCGGCTCTGCATTTTAATTTAATTTTAAATGAAGCTTCTTAAACATTTAAAAAACTGTATTTACTTTACATACAACAATAGTTTAGTTTATATATTATAGAATTCTAAAAACATTAAAATGTATTACTGGCACGCGAAACCTTAAATTAGAGTGAATAAATTAAGACTCGGCACACCACTTCTGAAAGGTTGCCAACCCCTGTTCAAGGGACTTCTTTTTTAAAAGGAAGTTAATAATTATCGATGGGCCTCCCTTTACTTATTTCTTAATTGACATGTCTAAGGGTATGTCTACACTACAAGAGTAGTTCGATTTAACTTAGGTCGAATTTGTGGATTCGACCTTATGAAGGCGAATTTGTGTATCCACACTAAGGACACTAATTCGACTTTGTGAGTCCACACTAACGGGGCAAGCGTCGACATTGGAAGCGGTGCATTCTGGGCAGCTATCCCGCAGTCCCCGCTTCCCATTGGAATGCTGGGTAGAGCCCTCAATGCCTGCTGGGGGAAAAATGTGTCGAGGGTGGTTTTGGGTAACTGTCGTCATTCAACCGTCACTCCCGCCCTCTCTCCCTGAAAGCGCCGGCGGGAAATCTGTTACCGCACTTTTCTGGTCAGTGACAGCGCGGACGCCACAGCACTGCGAGCATGGAGCCCGCTGCGATCATCGCTGCACTTATGGCCGTTGTCAACTCCTCGCACCTTATCGTCCACCTCTTCCACAGTCAGCTGCTGAGAAATTGGGCGAGGAGGCTCCGGCAGTGCAGTGAGGACATGAAGTGTCAGAGTGGCACAGACCTCTCACAAAGCACGGGACCCCGCGCCGCGGAGATCATGGTGGCAATGGATCACGTTCATGCTATGGGACGGCGATTCTGGGCCCGGGAAACAAGCACGGACTGGTGAGACCGCATAGTGCTGCAGGTCTGGGATGAATCACAGTGGCTGCGAAACTTCAGGATGCGTAAGGGCACTTTCCTTGAACTGTGTGACTTGCTGGCCCCTGCCCTGAAGCGCCAGGACACCCGGATGCGAGCAGCCCTGAGTGTGCAGAAGCGAGTGGCCATAGCTCTCTGGAAACTTGCAATGCCAGACAGCTACCGGTCAGTAGTGAACCACTTTGGCGTGGGCAAATCTACCGTGGGGGTTGCTGTGATGCAAGTAGCCCACGCAATCGTTGACCTACTGCTCTCAAAGATAGTGACCCTGGGAAACGTCCAGGTCGTCATAGATGGCTTCGCCGCGATGGGATTCCCAAACTGCGGTGGGGCTATAGATGGGACTCACATCCCTATCCTGGGATCGGCCCACCAGGCCAGCCAGTATATTAACCGAAAGGGCTACTTTTCAATGGTGCTGCAAGCACTGGTGGACCATAGGGGACGTTTTACCAACATCTACGTCGGGTGGCCGGGCAAGGTTCATGACGCGCGTGTTTTCAGGAACTCTGGTCTGTTTAGACGCCTGCAGGAAGGTAGTTTCTTCCCGGACCACAAAATAACTGTTGGGGATGTGGAGATGCCTACAGTGATCCTCGGGGACCCAGCCTACCCGCTAATGCCCTGGCTCATGAAGCCCTATACAGGCGCCCTGGACAGTGACAAGGAGCTCTTCAACTACCGGCTGAGCAAGTGCAGAATGGTGGTGGAGTGTGCTTTCGGACGTCTCAAGGGGAGATGGCGGAGCTTACTGACTCGCTCGGATCTCAGCGAAACCAATATCCCCATTGTTATTGCAGCTTGCTGTGTGCTCCACAATCTCTGTGAGAGCAAGGGGGAGACCTTTTATGGCGGGATGGGAGGTTTAGGCAAATCGCCTGGCTGCTGATTACGCTCAGCCAGACACCCGTGCGATTAGAAGAGCCCAGCGGGAAGCGCTGTGCATCCGGGAGGATTTGAAAGCTAGGTTCCTCAGAGAGCAGGGTAACCTATGACTGTCCAGTCTCTTTACAGAGAAGCTGAACCTGCCCCTGTTTCAGTTACTATTGACTTTTTTCAGCGGTTACATACCCCGTTCATCAGGTTTCCCCCCTTCCAACAGACGTTTAAAAATAAAGTTATTGGAACATTTTTAATAAAGTTTTCTTTACTAACGAATTCGCGTTAAAGGGTTCAAACAGGGACGCAGACTGTGGTGGGTACGGTGTGCAGTGATGTACAGACCGCTTCTACGCTTGAGGAATGACAGGCTCCTGCTCCTACAGCGGTCTCTGGGGGGAGGACGGTTACAGGAGGGTGTGCAGGAAGGGGTGAGGGGTGTGTGGGAAGGGTGAGTAGGTGTAGGGGGATGATGGCTCTGGCTGGGGCTCAGGGCATCGGAGAGGCTCATGGCTAGGGTGGAAGGGCATGGTAAGGGCAGCCTGCCTTGCCATTTGTTGATGCCAGGCGCTCGGACCCTGGGGCAGCATACACCTCCCAGACTGACCTGGGGCAGCAGACACCTCCCAGAGTGACCCGGGTGCCTAGTGACTGCACTCTGTGTGTGACCTGCTGTTGATCCTGCCCCCATGTCTGTACCCTGGTAATGGTGGATGTCCTATGCAATTAACAAACCCCTATCTCCCCTTCACAGAAAGTCTTCTGCAAAGAAACATGACGGAAACAGTAATGAACAGCAAACTATTTTTAATACTCAACTACACAGTTGGGGGATGAAACTGGGATTTTGGATTGGGTGAGCCAGGAAGGGAAGCAATTCTCATACTTTAGGGAATGAGAGCTTTTTGTTACATGAGCTGTCACTCCACCCCAGCAGAGCGTTTTCACGGCCCCTAGCGCCCCTCCTTCGTGTGATTTTGGGTGAGGGGGGGACAGGACTTTGTGGCGGGGGAGGGCGGTTGCAGATACAGTTCAGGGGGGCTCTCTGCTCCTGCCTGCGGTCCTGCAGAACATCCACAAGGCGCCAGAGCGTGTCCGTTTGCTCCCTCATTAGTCCAAGCAGCGTTTGAGTCGCCTGCTGGTCTTCCTGCCGCCACCTGTCCTCCTGTTCGCTGTGTGAGCGCTGCTGCTGAGAGAGGGTCTCCCTCCACTGGCTCTGCTGGGCCGCCTCGGCTCTGGAGCAGGCCATCAATTCAGCGTCCTGAGTCTTTTTCTTTCGCTACTGATTGGTCGCTGACAGTTTGGAGTGGGAAAGTCGATGGCTGGAATTGTGTTGATGCAAGTTTTCAGGGCCATTAATCACGTCCTCTCAGAAGAACTGTGACACCGGGTAATGTGCATGACATTGTGGCTGGCTTTGAACAAATGGGTTTCCCTAACTGCGGAGGAGCAATAGATGGGACACATATTCCAATTCTGGCACCAGATCACCTAGCTTCCAAGTACGTTAACCAAAAGGGGTATTTCTCCATGGTTCTCCAGGCGCTTGTGGATCACCGTGGTCATTTCCTTGACATTAACGCAGGCTGGCCCAGAAGGGTGCATGACGCATGCATCTTTCAGAACACTGGCCTGTTCAAGAAGATGCAAGCCGGGACTTTTTTCCCAGACCAGAGGATCACCGTAGGGGAAGTCGAAATGCCTATTGTGATCCTTGGAGACCCCGCTTACCCTTTAATGCTGTGGCTCATGAACCTTTTACACAGGGAGCCTGGACAGCGTCCAGGAATGGTTCAACTACAGGCTGAGCCGGTGCCGAATGACTGTGGAGTGTGTTTTTGGCCGTTTGAAGAGCCGCTGGCGCTCTCTTTATGGGAAGCTGGACTTGGCCGAAGACAGCATCCCCGCGGTTATATCCGCATGCTGTACCCTCCATAATATTTGTGACGGGAAGGGTGAAAGCTTCACTCAGGCATGGGCCTTGGAGGTTCAGCAGGAAGCTGAATTTGCACAGCCAGAGAGCAGGGCTATTAGAGGGGCCCAGCGTGGGGCTGCAAGGATTAGGGATGCCTTGAGGGAGCAATTTGAGGCTGAAAACCACCAGTAATGTCTGGTGCTCTGCATGGGAGTTAAGTGCAGTGGCTGTGTTTGGTACACTGACTTTCAGTGCTTGTTGCTTTCCTGGGCTAAGGTATATTTTGCTTTATGCACTAATAAAGTAAAGGGAGGGTCTTCTCCTACAATGTGGCTTCCACCTGGCTCATACGCAGCTTGCCTGTGTCCAGCAATGGTCCCCCTGCCCCTCACGGCACAGTGGCATGGACATGTTAGCCTGACTGGGACAAGAACCACGCTGGCTTTCCCAATAACCCTGCGCGGGTGCATTGCCCACGTTCTGACTGAGAGTTTTTGAAGAGATCGCGGATGCCGATTACCGCAATGTGATAGACCACATCAATGCGCTATTCCATATCTAGGCATGCATGCAGCCCTTACCCTTCTTGCCCAAAGAGCCCATACCTAAAAACTTCCTTCCTGAAAAGAGAGCTGCTTACCAGGAACCTCTTCTGTTGTTTGTCCTTCCCCAAGCACCAGACACCCCGACTGACTGCCTTCCTCCTGGCTCAAGAAGAGCTCCTGGCTGCATGCATCTAGGGATTCCAGGGTGTCTCCCCCCACCTCAGCACCATCACTCGTGCTTTCCTCCTCCTCCTCCTCCCCCCCGTCCCCCCCCACTTGCTGTTCTGGGCTTGGACGTGTCCATGGTGGTCGTTGCAGTGGAGGCAGGATCGCCCCCAAGTATCCCGTCCAGCTCTTTGTAGAATTTGCAGGTTGTGGGACAGCACTGGAGCAGCCGTTTGTCTTGCGGGCTTTGTGGTAGGCATTCCGTAGCTCCTTCACTTTAACCCGACACTGCACCTCATCCCAGTCATGGCCCCTGTCCATCATGGCCCTTGATATGTGCCTGAAGGTATCATCATTCCTATGGCTGGAGCACAGCTGGGACTGCACAGCTTCCTCCCCACAAACACTGATGAGGTCCAGCACCTTGCCACTGCTCCATACTGGGGATCACCTGGCACATGGAGGCATGGCCACCTGGAAAGATGTGCTGAGAGCACTCCACGCCTGGTTGAGAAAACGGGAAGGGGATTTTCAAAATTCCCAGGGAATTTAAAGGGTGGGTCTGATGCTTGGTCACTTGAGGACAGGGCAGCAGAATTCAAAAGTGATGACCAGAGTGGCTAGACCAGGCATTGTGGGACAGTTCCGGAGGTGAATCAGAGCGCAGTGTGGACGGGGAGTGAGGTAGAGCACTCTTGACGGCTTTATTGCACTATAATGTGCCAAGTGTAGCCAAGGCCTCAGAAAAATTGACTGGCTGCAGTTCTGATGCCATTATTTGAGTGGCATTATATTGTAAGGGGCGGTTCTGTTGCAGCAAGTGCATCTATACTAATCCCCACTACATAAATCTTTCATATTTTTTCTGTTTGGATTTTGGAATTTAATAGGGATGACGTCATTCATAGTGACTGTAAGAATATATATTTTTTCAGATTCCCTTTAAAATATTTTGTAGACTAAAATGGGGACAAAAATCCCTCCCTTCTCTCTCTGTTCTGCCATATTTTTTAAAACATAAAACTCCAAATCCATTATTTACAACTTCTTCACTCTCAAGTAGCTTTTCAAGAGAGCTCAAAGATGGATTTTTCAGTGTTCCATGCCCACACTTGGGGCCACATTTTGAAAAGAGCTCAGCGCCTAGCAGCTCCCATTGAGATACTTACGGCCAAATGACTTCCAACATACTGAAAAACTGGCAATTCCTTTTGGTGCTTAAATGGGAGCCGAACTCTTGTGCGGGACGCAGAGGACATCTGGCTGATTATGGATGCTGAGTCCTTTTGAAAATTCTGTCTATAGCTCATGATGAGAGGTTAAACTAAATGAAATTGAGTCTTTCCGGTGCAGGAAGCTAAATTGCAAATCTACCCCCAGCTATCCATTTCAAGGTGGTGGTGGTTAATATGAGAGATCAAGCTGGCATAGACACATGACCTGACCCTCCTCCTCCAGATGGGGAGGGGTGACCGATCGATCTGCCCATCCCTGCCCGGTGCTCTCTGCCCTCCATGCCTGGCTGGGCCCTTGGGACAGACCCACCTCTCCCAGTACCTGGCACCGTGTCTTCCCAAAGCAACACTTGGGGGTGGAGAGGGTACGTGCAGGGTCCCCTCCCCTCCCCAGATTTCTGCCAGGGTTCACACCAGAATGTGGCCAGCAGCAGCATTTCAGCACTATGTGGGAGGGAAGGGATGGGAGCTGCTTCCAGCCACAGGGGAGGATGATGGGGGAGAGATGATCTGGCCTGTGTCTTTGCAAAGCTTATCTCTTCTCCTTCAAGAGTTGTCCCTGTGGGTGCTCCACTCCAGGTCAAGGTGTGTCCCTGTGTCTTCAATCGGAGATTTTCGCAGCAGTTCTCATACAGGCCATGCACAGGTGGTGCCTGCCTCGCACCCTGTCAGTGCTTGAACAGCACGTGCATGGCCCAGACTCCTCAGTTCCTTCTCTACCATCCCTGTCCAGAGACAGAGTTTAGCAGTCCCACTAGTTTCACTCTTCATAGCCTTTATTTAGATACAGTTCTAGTAGTTAATTAGTTTTTGTTACTTATTTAGATAAGTTTGTTATTACTTACCTCCTATTAAAAAAAAAAAAAAAGAAATCTTTACCTCAGAGTTAGTGACTCCCAATATAACTGGTTCTCCAGGCCTCAAAAGATGCATAATATGCAGAGACGCCATCCCCATTTCTGATGGCCATTCTCAGTGCGTATGATGTTTGGGAGAATCCCATGTACCCCAAAAATGTGTACACTATAGTAAACTTAAAGCCTGGACCTGCAAGGACACTGACCTCAGACCCGCATCGGACCTGGGCCAGCAGTCTGCTTCCCAACAGAATTAAGCGCTGAAATCCTCAGAGATAAAAACTGCAACCACAAACAATGATGCCAAGCTACGAGACGAACCAACAGCTCAGCTAGCAGAGGACGTTGCACCTGACACCTCTCCAATTAATAAACACTCATCTGTCTCGCCCAAGGAGGCTATTATGCCTCCGCCACCAACAACAGCTGACGATTTCACGCAGTTCCAGAACTTGTTTAAAAGAGTTGCCGATGAGCTCAAGATCACTTTTGAGGAAGTGTCTGAACACCAACACAAGCTTACCGAAATTTTACAACCCACCACCTCTTCCAAAATAGCATTGCTGATCAATGGGGTCATCATGGAACCAGCTAAAACCGTATGGCAGACCCTGACCACTATACCCCCAACCTGCAGGAAAGTGGACCGCAAATATTACTTCCCCTCCAAAGGTTCCGTGTTTCTCTTTACACACCCGTTGCCCAATTCGTTGGTGGTTGAGGAGGCCAACCAGAAAAATAAACAGCAATATTTCTGGTCTACCCCATCTGATAAGGATAGCAAGAGGATGGACTTATTTGGCTGCAAAGTGTATTCATCTTCCACCTTACAATTTAGGGTGGTGAACTATGTGGCTCTATTAGCGAAGTATGACCACAGGAACTACACTAAATTCATGGAATTTATTAATGACATTCCCGAGGACAAGCGGCAATAATTTAAAGCTGTGGTCTATGAGGGACAGATGATATCCCATACGGCTCTTCAGGCCGCCCTTGATGCTGCTGACATGGCTGCCAGATTCACCACCACAGCCATTGTCATGCGGTGAGCCTCATGATTTGGTTCCTCTTCCATCCCACGGGAGTTACAGAATGCTGTTGAATATCTTCCTTTCGATGGTGAGAAACTACTTGCAGCAAAAACGAAGAACCCAACAATGATGCCCCCCCCCCACACACACACCATCCACAGCGTCTCAACCCCCTCCACCAAACAAGCAGATCGGAAGCTTTGGTCAAGGGTATAGAAGACCTCCCACCCTCTCCAGCGCCTACTGCAACCATCCATCCTTTTGGACACCATCTGCTCCCATTCCTCACCAACTGGGAAGCTATCACTATGGCAAATGGGTCCTAGAAATCATCCCATCAGGCTATATCATCCCCTTCCTCGCCATGCCCACCCACTCCCTCTCCCCATCCCTCTTCAGGGACCCCTCTCACGAACACTTGCTCCGTCAAGAGGTGCACCATCTTCTACAACTAGGAGCAGTGGAGTGGGTACCCACTCAATGCTGAGGGAAGGGATTTTATTCCCGCTATTTCTTGACCAAAAAGAAAAGTGGGGGGGATGGCGACCTAGTCTCGATCTTCAACAATTAAACAGGTTAGTCAAGAAACAAAAACTCAGGATGGTTACACTGTCAACAATCATTCCGACGTTGGAGCAGGGAGATTGAGGAATCATTATTTTTTTTTCTTATATGGATGACTGTCTCCTGAAGTCTCTCACATTGTCGGAAGCTATTTGAGTGACCTACACAACCGTAAATTGCTTCCACCACCTTGGCCTGCAAATAAACATAAACAAATCTACTTTACATCCTACCCAGTAACTAAACTTCATAGGAGCCCAACTCAATTCCACCACAGGTCTCACATCACTTCTAAAGGACAGATTTCACACACTGAGCAACCTCATTGTGAGAGTACAGAGCACAGGTCACTGCCTGACACTGCCTACAACTTTTAGGCCACATGGTATCGCCTGTGCATTCGATACCTACAGGGCTGGCTAGCCAGTCTACAAACCCAACATGCACAGACTAAGCAGACTTATGCCCTCAAAAGTCAAAGATTTGCTCATATGGTGGACCCTTCCTTTCTACCTGTGTTTTGGGGTCCCCTTCCATTAGGATCCTCCCTCCATTATCATCATGACAGATGCATCCCTCACTAACTGGGGAGCACACCTGGACCATCTCACGACTCATGGCCTCTGGTCTTCTACAGAAACCACACTTCATATAAACCTCTAGAGCTCCGAGATGTCCGCAATGCCTGCCCCCATTTTCTTCCCCTCATCAAGAACCACAAGATCAGAGTCATGACAGACAACATCTAATGTATGTTTTACATAAACAGACAAGGGGGAGCTCAATCCCACTCCCTGTGCAACCGAGGCTATAAAACTTTGGAACAAGTGCCTCCAACACAATATTCATATCTCAGTCTCGCGCCTCCCAGGTTCTCAGAACACTATAATGATACTCCCAAATCCTCCTTCCAAAACTGGCACGTTCTTTAAGGGATGCTACAACACCTGAAATAATTGCAAGAGCTCCCAAGCATTTTGGATGATGCCTCTGATGTTTTCCCAGAATCAGTTTGTGAACACCAGTGCAAATTTAAGTTAGCTATCTAAGTCCATATTGAGGTTCCTAAATAAAAATAGCAAGATTTTCACAGGCACTGAACACACCTGCAGCTCCAGATGACTACAACGAGACTTGTATGTGCTCAGCACTCAGAAAATTGACCTAGTGGGATTTAGGAGCCTAATTTTAGAGACCTTTAAAAATACTGACCCTATACCATAAAAGCCAGCGAAGGATCAAACAGTGTTTCTGGGATTTATAGGTCTGATGTGGAGATTTGGCTTGTGGATTAAACCTGGCATACAAGGGCTAACTTTGAAGTGACCGAAATTTTTAAAACCAATATAATATTTTAATTGGTAGTTTATTTTATGTATTAATAAAAATGGAGAGATTCAGATATTGAGGCCCTGATCCTTCAAATTGCCCTGCACAGGCAGATCCTTGCAGTTGTTTGGAGCTCCCTTGATTTCAGTGAGCCTGTGAATGTACACAGTGATTGGTCCTTGTGGAGTAATCTGTAGCATTTCAGCTTTAGTTTGCTTTTTGCATCTTTAAATTCCAAAACTGAAATTACTTCATAAATTTCCAGTTGTGCAACCCTTACTGGTGTAGTAGTAGTGTGTCTGCAGCAAGTGCAAGATATGGATGCTTAAAAAGATGAAGCTCTCTTGGATTTTTACATAATGCCTATTGCTGTGGTATCTAAGTGCTGCACAAAATTAAAGCCCTGTTCATGTTTGGTTTTTTTCCCCTAACTTCCTGTCTTCCTCCAGAGTATTTTGTTTACAGCATAGATACCCATGGTACTCTTTTTTTTTTTTTCCTAATTAAATTGTATGCATTTTTACATATGTGCCTGCATGCAGTGAATGCACTTTAAAAGCGTGTATGAATAACTGTTACAAGACAAGCCTGCCACTTGATTAGCTTAAGATAACTAACTGATGAATCAGCTAGGGTTCAATGGTTCCCTCAGTTGTTGTAGTGCAAAGGGGACCTTCTATGTGGAAAACTTCTGTTTTGTAACCAGCTTTGTGATGGACACGCTGTCCATTCCCAAGGCCACCTCCATGGGTCTGGAATGTGCAGCTGGGTATGGGATGAGCCAAGATAGGAAAGATTTGGGCATGGGTCATCCCACCCACTTCACTGTGTGTCTGTCTGTCTGTGTCTCTCTCTCTCTCTCTCACTCACTCACGCATGCGCACACACACACACCCCTCTCCAGGCACTAGCAGAAAAGCTAGTGGAAAGTTAATACAGCCTCAGACTGCTTGAATTGTTGAGCCTCCATATCTATGATGGGAAATTCCTGGGCAGATGGAGATTCCTGAGGCAACAGCAGCTCAAGGGAATCCTGGCAGCCTATCTCCAATGGAGCTTCACTGCCAGTGGTCTGATGGGGCAGAGTCCCAGAGCTGGTAATGAGCCTCTTTATGACCAGCCCTGGCCTCTGTATATTCTAGGATATCCACAGAGCTTGAGGGCAGTTCTTGGGTGGGAGAAACTGCCCTCCTCTGATGGAATGGTTCAGAGAATACCCTATGAAGGTACAGTAGTTGTCTTTTCACCAGGGTTGCCTCCCCTGGATATTTCTATATGAGAGGGCAATCCAGGCCTAAACTTGCAAATGTCTCTGTTGGGCCAGATGTTGGTATAAATCAGCAAAGCTTCACTGAAGTCCGTGAAGCTGTGCTGATTTACACTAACTAAGGATCTGGCTCAACCATGCTGAGAAATATGTTAACCAGCTAGATGACGTGTATAAACAATGCATCCAACGTTACTGTATACTGAAGAGGATTATTCTGGGATTTAGCATAACAGCTAGCTCAGGTACAGGATGAAAAAGATATTGTTTCAATGCAGTGCCTTATAAATGAAATTATATGGCCCATGAAACTCTTGATTTTTTTCAGCATGAGTGTGGCAGTTCTGTACCTACCAACAATTCAGTGTGGTTTGTTTCAGGGTACTCCCCCATTACTTTATCTAAGCAATAATCTGAGTTCATCATCGGAACAGTGTTTCTTTGTTTGATTTATTGGTCCATTTGATTGAATTATTCACTTCTATGTTGCTAAACAAGAACCAAGATTCTATTTAGATTACAAATGTTTCTGTGGTTCTTTCAGTGGCCATACAAGATTGTTTCTATATGTCCATATATTTCTTATGTAAGATGCACCTGCTTTGGACTTGCCCGCATGCCTATTTGCAGCTCAGTTGTATGCCAGTTTTACAAAGTTAAGCTACACTAAACATTCATGCTGTGCATTGCCCAGAGAACATTTGTCTTCCATTTTAAAGTGTCTGAAATTGTAGCTGAAGAATAACAGCCAAGATATAAATGTATTTTAGTAAATAAGGTTTTGAGAATGAGAGACTTTATTAAGATAAAGTAGAAACTAAAATGTAAATCTTTTGAAAAAAATAGCTATAAAAATCAATTTGAAGTTTCATTTTGAATGCAGATTGGACAACTCCTTTGCTAGGGACAGTAGTAAGAAGAAGTCTTCTTCCTACATTCCAATATGTGCAAATATGAAGGCTAAATCCTCAGCTGAAATAAATTGGTAGCTATTCTGTCAGCTCCTCAGCTGGTATGAACTGGTACCAATTTATACCACCTGAGGATTTGGCCATTTGTCTTCAAATATATAATGCTATTGGACAGAAAGGTAGAAGTGGCATATCAGTAGGAAGTGTTTAACCGAAATTCCTAGAGTAGATTTTATTTTTTTAATAGTGATATAATTTATGCCCATCAGCCATCCAACAATGGAACTCTCCTTAGCAATAACAAAGTCTCTGTGAGATGTCCTGAGACGTCTTTAATTAAATGATAGGTGTACTTAAAATAGCATCTATCAATCATCTTCCACCATTAAGGTAACTGAGCATCTTATAAAGAGATCTTAACAAAAATAGGCCAATGATCAAATTTCCTACCAGCTTCCAGTGAAGTAATTGTGATTATGTTTTAATGGCATAGGTGCAGGGCAGTCAAAGGAATTAAACAATTCAATATTCATCCCATTGGTAAAAGTACTGTATAAGACTACACAAACCAGCCTCAGTCATGCAGCAGTGGCTTGGTAGTTTTAGCCAAACATAGTAAAATGCAGAGCTTTTATATTACTGACACCAAGGAGTGGGGCTTTCACAAGTATACACAGAGGGTGCTAGAAATGCAGATGTAACCAAGTGCTTTGCTGGAAATTTTGCATGATGCTGCCTTCTCACAATAGCTGCGAAGAAACTATATGGTAGATGCTGCTGCTGCTGCTCCTGTCTTTATGAGATAAAATAAATATTTTTCTAAATGGTGTAATATATTGATAAACATTTTAAAGAGAACTGCAAACACAAGGGTTTATACTCTCATTGATGCCTGCATGGAGGTTTTTTGTAGCTCTCATTAGCATTGATGGGAGTTACCCATATAAATCCCTTCATGCATTGATGTGAAAATAGGCCTCATTGTTTAGGATTCCTGTTTTCTGGGCATAACAATGCTTTAAATGGAAATGCAATTCTGTATGGTCTAAGATTCACTTATCTCAACTAAAAGCAAAACCATGCTTTGTGTCGCTAACCAGCCTTGGAAATACTGGGTTGAGACAAATTGTCTGTTTCCTAGAGGGCCCATTAAAATCAATAGGATTTTTGTCATTGACTTCAATGACTGCAGGATTGGGGTCTAATTTAATCCAGTATTATTCGCTAGACTGCACATATGTATAAAATAGATATATATCAATATATTGCATATCTATTCTATGTAAAGGAACAGAAGTTTTTTGTGCATCTTCAAATATTCTAAAAAAATAATAGACATTTGTATACAGAACTGCACTACTGCTTTAACATTGCTATGTAAAAACACTGTGGTTTTGCTATTTTTATTCAGTTACATTTTTCAGTTCAAAAGCATGTTGTTTTAAAATATCAGAAAATATTTTAAGTGGTGTTAAAGAAACAGTATCCTCCTCTCTCAGATTGCACCCATTCCACCCTTCAAATACAAGAATTTTTTAATCTAGCTTTTTTCAGTAATGTGGTTTGGCTATTTAGATTTTTCTCTTGTAGCGCTTAGGGCCTGTTCCAAAGTTGATGGAAATCCTTCCACTGACTTGAATGGGCTTTGGAACAGAACTTTAGGGACTTAGTCTTCTTTTTCTCCCCTGTTCTACACTGATGTAACTAGTGTAAGTGAAATCAGAATCACATCCTGTGATGCTAGAAAACCAAGAACTGTAAGTTTCAGGCTCTTATAGTAAAATCACATAACGTCCCAATCAGTGCTACTTAACGTAACTGACAGTCCATTTTATTCGCAATTATTTGAACTGGGAAACACAAATCTGGTGTTTGCATTTTATTTTGTTTTCGGTTATTTGATTACATATGTTAGTAAGAGTAGAAAAGGTTGCTAAGTATTAGCTTTAGTTTAGATGACAATCAAAATTGAAACACTGTAAAGATGACCAGCAATTTATATGCCAGCATCTTTATTGGTGACAACTGTTCCGGTACGTAAAGTGCACATTTTTTTAATTACAGAAAAGTTAGTATCCAGATGCTAACTCTTTATGTTGGCTATATGGGAAAATCTATATGAGCTTGTATATTTAAATGACAGGATACTGTCTCTTTAAGAAAACCGTGTTTATGTTCTGTTATTGAAAACATTGAACTTGAACCCTGAAATAAGATAATTTTTACAGCTGGGGGAAGTGGCTATTATTCTTTACCAAGCTCACTGACTGACTGAATAAGAATAGCATAACATCATTAATTGTAATCACTTTTGTATCACATAATGTATTTGTTACATTTCAGAACAAAATAGTAAGGTGTTTCCATTTTTAAATATGTTCCAGAATTTTTTTTTTATTTCAGAGAAGCATTGACTGTTAAATGTGTGTAAGTCTCCAGGAATGTAGCAAGTTGATAAAAACCCAAGCCAAGTCCATCTTCCTTACAGGAAAAAAAAAAAATCTGGAATTTCTTTTTTTGGACATTTGTTTTGCAGCTTTCTACGTCTTAAGGCAGAGAATAGCCAGAATAAGGTGCCAGCTCAAAGGTTAGCTGAACATATTTCTTGAAATAATTTTGGCAAGCCTATGTCTTGGTGGCATGGTCTCAAAATCAGAAGTTTACATGAGAAGTATAAAGAAACTTTAATGGATATTAATTTTAAAATTTATTTATTTTTATTTATTTTGATGGGGTGGGAGGAAATTTATAGAGAGATGACTGTTTTAACTGCAAATCTAATGACTGATGTAAATTTAATATTTAAATAATCATGGGCTTTTGTTCAAGGTCCAAGCAATGTTTTTCCTGTCTGGAAATCTAATGTACTTTCAATGCCACATTTACAACCAGATGAATTCAAGAGGCCTGATTCTGCTCTCACCTACATCACTGTGAATAAGGAGTAACTTCACTGAAGCCAATGGGTGTTAAATATGTGTAAATCAGATCCAAGTTCTCCAGTGCAACCAAACATGATGGTACTCACGCTAACCTGCCTTTATCAGGAATTTAAAATTCAGTGATTATTGAATCTGTGAAAAATTCAGGTAACAAATATTTCAAAACAAACATTTGTGTTGGTGAAGAGCACTTGTATAAAATATTGTTGAAGTGACTACAGCCACTTAACATGTAAACTGCAAAATTTGCCCCAAAATTAAATAAATAGATGATTACTTTTTCGGGGGGAAATTTTCACTTGGTTTCTAAGGAAAACACTTAAACACATACTTAACTTCAACCCCATGCTTAAGTCCCATTGATTTCAGTGGGGGCATTAGCATGTGCTTAAAGTTAAGTATGCGCCTGAGTGCTTTGCTGAACAGGGATTGGGGTCTGAATTTACATGTGCATTGTAGGACTGCAAATAGCTATAATCAAGCAAAGAGTTTATTACCACAGCTAGTCGCATTGTTCGCCATATATAATCTTGATGTACAATTGCCATGTGTATGTGCAAACTGAATAGTCCTGAGTTACTTGTACAAATGTAGTAGTTGTGCATCTAACATTAGAGACTTATGCTTAACTTTAATGTTGACATTGTGCCTCCTGAACGCTATAGGTAAGTGTAAATGGTTTTTGAAAGATGTTTTGAATGAGTCTTTAGAAAAAGCATGCATGTATATGTAATATTTTATATAATATGTATTAAGGAGCCAGTGGGTGGGGCCAGGGGGCGGAGAGGAGCCCTTGGCTGGCTGGGTGGAGCAAGTGGTGGGCAGGGGAGAGCCAGTGGGCTGGTGGGGTCTCGGGGTGCAGTGCAAGTGGAATCGGAGTCTCTTCTGAGCATGAGCCCAGCTCCATGGCGCCACTGGTGCCATTGTAATCCCGGTACTGCCTAGAAATTGTACGTTTGTACGTCTAATTCTGTTATTTAGAAAATAACATTATTCTGTAGTGAGTAATTCTATACTGTATGTTATGGTTATAGTATATTGGAAACGTATTCCTTGGGTAAGACATATTTTTATAATCGAATCTATTGTATAGTAGGTTAGACATTATTTTATATACATTTGGGCAGTAAAAGTAAGAGCTGATGTGGTCCATTTTATAAGGTAGATTAGGTCAGAATTCATGTGGATAAAGCAAATTGCTAAAGTTTTATTGAGTGTGTTTAAAAAAAAAAAAAAAAAAAAGTAATGTTGTTTGTACCTGTAAATATGCTAGGAAGGTGATGGGGGCATAGTTTCCAGGCTTCAGGGAGAAGACATTGGTGGTTTTTAGAGAGAGATAAGGAGTAATTAACCAGAGGGAATAGTCAGTTGGTCACAGTGTAACAGGGATCCTGTTTCAAGGTTCCTGTATGTGAATACGTTTGTTTCCCTCAATGTAGAAGTCTGGCATTGGGGGAACGCAGGGAATGGGCAGGAGAAGGAGATTCAGGGGAAGCATTGGGAAGTATGTGGAGGATTTGAAGATTAGGAGAGAGATTTTGTTCTGTATTCTGAAGTGAACAGGCATCCAATACAGGTATCTGAGACTGAGTGATGTGTTACTGTCTCCAGGCAGGTGCATATGTGAGCAGCTGCATTTGGACAAATTGAACTTCAAAAAATTGCATTTTAGGGGGACCATAAAGGAGTAATATAAAGTTCATATTACTTAGGAAGAGCAGTTGAAAGCAGAGCAGTTTTGGCAGAAGAATGGTCAAGACGGTTTATTTTTGATGTCGGTGATCTGGGAAAGGTAGAAAACAAGTTAGTTCAAGGTCAAGTTGAACATCTGACTTCTGAAGATTTGAGATGAAGTTCAGATTTAAATTGAGGAGGCGGAGAGCAGGTGGCAATATGGATAGAACATCTTGTGGATATAATATATGAAGGAAGTTCTACAGAACAAGATAAGCCAAAGACACACAAACCGAGAAAAGGGAGAAAACAGTGAAGAGTAATATAGATTGAGTATATTCTGCATTGAAGTGATATTCAAGGATGAATTAAAAAAGAAGTAGCTGGAGACATTCAAAAAAGATCCCAGGATGCTTGGGGACACCTTAGTAGAAAAATCTGGAATTTCTATTGTCTGTCACAATATCCATCTCCTACTCCTGGGGGAATTCTGCACGACTGCATGTGTGCAGAATTCATCTCTCCCTCCCTCACCCCCGATTTCTTTGCTTCCCCACAGAAAAATGACTTTCTGATGGGCAACCAAAGGGAAGCCACAAGAGTGGTCACACTCACCTTCCCGGCAGTGTGGGTGTGTTGTTTCAGGCACTTGGAGGAGTTGTTGGAGAGGTAAATCACCATGGGTTGGGGTGGGCTGGGGACACCCTGGCCGGTGCTTCCTACCCTGCAGTGGGCTCGACTGCTAGTCCTGGCTGGGCAGGGGAGGATGGGTCTTCTTCCTCTGCAGGGAGTGGTTGGGGCTGGGGCCAGATTAGACCCACACCTGGAAACCTCCCGTGGGTGCAGGAAGCTCCGCCTCCCCTCACTTCCTGCCCCTATCGCTCCTCAGCAATGGGGGAAGGGCTCACTGTATGGGAGCTGCTCTCCCATCTGCCCAACCCCCGTGCAGCTGGATCCCCCCATACAGAGAAACCCCGCCCCGAGCACTCTGCACCAGAACCCCCACCCTGCCAAGCCTCACCTCCTGCATCCGGAAACCCTCTGGACCGAGACCCACCACGAGCCACATTCCCCCTGCATCCGGACCCTGGTTGAGCCCCTCTCCCCTGCATGCAAAACCCCCTGCACCCAGGCCTCCCTCCCCCATTGAGTCTCACTCCCCCTGCATCTGGACCCCCACCCTGCATCTGGATAACTCCCCACTGAGCCCCCAAAACTTGAACCCTCACTCTGGTAAGCCCCATCTACCCTGCACCTGGACCACCCTGATGATCCCTCCACACTTGGACTCCCACCCATGAGCCCCAGCACCTGGACCCTCCCCAACCAAGCCTCCCTCTCTCAGCACTGGCCCCCCTGCTGAGCCCCCAAATCCCCTGCTGAACCCCATCCCTCCACACCCAGACACCCCTCCCGCCCCCGCTGAGCCCCAACCACCTTCACCTGGGCCTCGCTGCAGAGTCTCATTCCCCTGCACCTGGAACCCCACAACAAGCCCCGGTTCATCCAGATCCCTCCTGTACCTGGACCCCACACCAAGCCACCTGCACCCAGATTGCCCCACACAGAACTCTCTCACCCCAAACCGGGATTCCCCCACACTAAGCCCCTCCACATTTGGATCCTGTTGGGCTGAGCCTGCCTGCTCTACACTTGGGGCCAGGGCTTGGCATGCATGTGAGACTGTCCCTCTCGCTATCTTGGTGAGCATGGCATGGAGGTGCAGGGCCCTGGGGTGTTTCTGGAGCAGGCCTGGCCCTTGTACTGTGTCAGGGTCGGGTGTGGCCTCACTTCTGAGTCCGTGTTCCAAGGAGCTGGGGTGGGGAGGCTGCAGGGTGATCTCCCACCTCCATGTAGCCAGTGGCTTGTGCTCCCCACTGCCATGCTGGAGCTTCCACATTTATTTATTGACAAATAAAATATACAGAATTTTAAAATATTGTGTGCAGAATTTTTAATTCTTTGGCACAGAATTCTCTCAGGAGTAATCTCTCTTGGAGGCTAGTTTAGAAGCTAATTCTGTGTGACTGCAAAAACTGGTTTGCCTGAGCCTAGTCTAGAATAGTCATGTGAATTCTTGTTCCACAAGCATTTGGTGAAATCACTATGAGAAACTGTTGACATTTTTAAACAAACACTTATACATGGATCTTCGGTCAAGTTAAAAGGGACAGTTAGTGCCATGCCTATTTTCAGCTGTAGTATCTGGCTAGTCAATCACTGACAGGATTATTTTCACTGCAAAATGGATTGATTCAGCTGTCCAAGATTTTTTCAGCCAAGTGCAAACAGGTTAAATGAATAAAGCTAAAAATGGAGATGATAAAGTTTCTTACCAAATGTGTGCAAATAATATATCTTTGCTTGTATTTTACTACCTGTTGGGATGTCAGTTTCAAAACATGCAGAGAAGGAATTTTGGGGGAAGCAATTGATATTGAAATTTATAGTAATAGCAACAGCTACAAAATAGAAATCCTATTAGGAATCAGTCTACATTATAAACGTGTATTTTGTAGATGCTTTTGACTTTATGGAACAAAATTACTCTTTGGACTGAAATTTCTCATGCTGCTTTTCCACACAAAGGTGATTATAAAAAAATGTTATGATTCCATATGGCAGCTCGTGAAGGCTGTGGCCCTTTGGAATTCTCTTTCTCCCTCTGTAACAGCCTGAATTTGTCAGCCTTCAGGTTGTGCTGCAAAGTCCACCTTTTCTCCTTACCTTATGCAGAAATATGTGTTGAACAGTGGTGGAAATGCTATAAACTGTATGCACAGCATGGCTGAGTTACAGGTGCTGTGAGACTTCCTCTGAAATCTTTACTTTTGTGTGTTCACGTTCTTAATCAAAACATCATATTGAATTTCAGCTATCAAGCACAACTGTATGTGGCTTAAAATACACAAAATATGTGCTAATAAACAGAGTTCTTCATGCATAGTGTTTAATGTCAAATATGGATTTCCAAACACTTGTTTCATATGTGGAGTAATGCATCATCGCATCATCCTTACTTTGTCTTGAGCATGAATGTATCAGTTTTGGGTTTTTAGCAGTTAAAAGCGGATTTGATTTAATAACAGAACCTGCATTCCATATTTAATGTCTGACTTTCATCTTACAAATAATTATTTTGGCAGTGTTTTTTTTTTTTTTTTTCATTTAAGTGTGATGACATAGCATAGAAAACAGAAGGCATATACTATGACCACATTCCAGTGCAATATCAGCTGCTTGGTTGACTGACAAGATCAATATTCAGGGGCGGCTCCAGGCCCCAGCACGCCAAGCGCGTGCTTGGGGCGGCATGCCACGGGGGGCGCTGTGCCGGTTGCCAGGAGGGCGGCAGGCGGGGTGCCTTCGGCGGCATGCCTGCGGAGGGTCCGCTGGTCACGCAGCTCCGGTGGACCTCCTGCAGGCGTGCCTGTGGAGGGTCCGCCGGTCCCGCGGCTCCACCGACGCCGCAGGACCAGTGGACCCTCCACAGGCACGCCTGCGGGAGGTCCACCGGAGCCGCGGGACTGGCGACCGGCAGAGTGCCCCCCGCGGCATGACGCCGTGCTTGGGGCGGCGAAATGTCTACAGCCGCCCCTGTCAATATCTTTCATTGTTATTGTTTGCAGTGTTGTAGCTGTGTTGGTTCCAGGATATGAGAGACTCAAGGTGGGTGAGGTAATGTCTTTTATTCGACCAACTTGTGTGAAAGGTAATCACTCTGATTACCTTTCCGATTTGAAGAAGAGCTCTGTGAAGCTTGAAAACTTGTCTCTTTCACCAACATAAATTGTTTCAGTAAAAGATATTACCTCACCCTCCTTTCCTCTCAAGCAGGATCAAAGCAAACAACCACATGAAAACGGCAGCATTGGATGATAAAGTTACAGGACCTCTTATCTGAGGTCTTGTCTACACAGGGATAATTAGTAAAGTTCATCCAAATAAACTTAGGGTGTGAATTTAAAGTAGATTAGTTAAACTGCATTAAGCCCCAGTGTTGGCTTTCTCATCCAGAATTAAAGTGGCCTTAATTCCGTTTATCTTAGTTCACTTCAGAATGCAGGCTAACTAATCCAGTGGCTCCCAAACTTTCCAGGTTACTGTACTCTTTTGGGAGTCTTGCAAACCCTCAAATTTCACCTCACTTAAAAACTACTTGCTTACAAAATCAGACATAAAAATGTCACAGCGCACTATTTCTGAAATTGCTTACCTTCTCATTTTTACTATATAATAATAAAATAAATCAATTGGAATATACGGTAAACATTGTACTTACATTTCAGTGTATAGTACATAGATCAGTATGAAGAAGTCATTCTCCGTACGAAATTTTAGTTTATACTGACTTTGCTGGTGCTTTTTATGTAGCCTGTTGTAAAACTAGGCAAAGAGCTAGATGAGTTGATGTACTCCTGGTTGAGAACCACTGAACTAATCCACTTTAAAAATTCAATTGAATTAACTTTCCTGAGTGTCCCCGTGTAGACAAATACTAAGAATCAAATATTCCTTCACTAAAATATGTAAACATTTTCATGTTTGAGTTTTAACAAAGATAAAAGCCTGATTCATCTCTCACTTAGAGTAGTGTAACTCTACTGAATTCGTTTGTCATCTGGTGGGCCATATCCTGAGCTGGTGTAAATTGTCAGAGATCCAATAATGGAGGTCTGACAACTTACACCAGCTTAAGGATATGGCCATAGTGTTTAATTTTTTTAAAAGATATGTTATCTAGAAATATTCTTCTTCAGTGCATGAATCTTCTTTCAAGATCCATTGAAATCTAATGTAAAACCTGTTTGCAGATTTTTCTATTGATACTATATCAGTATATCATCTCTTTTATTATTAAAATTTGCATTAAAATGGGATCTTGGTTGCTTAGTAGTTGTCCACTCATATTGCTCAGCTGAAGGCACTGACTCAGTACTGCTCCCATTAAAGTCACTTTTCCCATTGATTCTAATGGGAGGAAGATTGATCCCACAGACCCTTTTGCTGCTTCTTCACCATCACCCTTTGTTACTGGCACAAAATGATTGTGATATCACAAACAGATGGTTATAGTGAGCAACTAGAAAGTAGAAGTATAAAGCAACAAAGATCCTGTTTTCATGCAAGTGTCCTTGTTAATTTAAAAAAAATAAAAAGGGAACCAAAATGAGAAAATAAATGTGATGCCAGCAGAATTGTTTCTCAGTAGAATATTTTTTATTTTTCCATGAGGTTTCAACTACTCTTTAATCAAAACATACTTTCCATCAGTTCCCTAAGTAAGGCAACACTTTAAACAAAAATTGGCTAGGCAGATAATTGCCTTGGGAATTTTAGAGAATTCACTTTAGGAATGTATCATGCTTCCAGGGCCGGTGCAAGGATGTTTCGCGCCCTAGGCGAAACTTCCACCTTGCGCTCTCCCCTCTGTGTCCCTGCCCTGAGGCGCCCCCTTCCCCCCCCACTCCCCCACGGCAGCTCCCTATCCCCCACCCTCAGCCCTGAGGCACCCCCCCGCCCCAGCTCACCCCTGCTCCGTGCACGAGCATGAGCACCCCATCGCTGCTTCACTTCTCCCTCCTCCCAGGCTTGCGGTGCCTAAGCTGATTGGCGCTGCAAGCCTGGGAGGCGGGAGATGTGAAGCAGCCATGGCGTGCTCAGGGAGGAGGTGGGGCAGGGGTAAGCTGGGGCAGGGAGTTCCCCTGCATGCTATGCCCCCCCCCCCCTTGCTGCAGATGGCCCTTCCTGCTCTCCCCTGCCCCAGCTCCCTCCGCCTAAATGCCGGCAGCAACCGGGGCGGCCGAAGATCCAGCTGCCGCAGTTGCTGCCGAAGAAAATGGCGCCCCCCAAATCCTAGTGCCCTAGGCGACCGCCTAGGTCGCCTAAATGTCTGCACCGGCCCTGCATGCTTCCTTTAAGGTTTGCTGGTTCACGGATGGTATGATATTCTCTCTCTCATTTGGTGTACATGTTTCAACATCATCACAACAATAAGCATTTTTAAACAGGAAAAAAGCTATTTAATTGAAAGATGTTGACCTAGACTAGCGTGACCAGACATCCCGATATTAGGGGCTTTGTCTTGTTATAGGCAACTATACCCCACCCAACCCCTCCAGCCGCTGGAAAAAAAGGTACCTGGATTTTTCACACTTCCTATCTGGTCACCCTGTCCTAGACTACAGAACAATCTAATTTCTATAACTGTATTCTTTTGGATACTCTTTGGAGGAAAACATCTTGCATTTTACCAACAGTGACCCCTATGCCTTTCAAATAAAGTGGCAACTAAAAAAAACATTGCTACTCACATGCTGTTTGGGACAGATTTGGCAGCAAGTCAGTTACCAATCTGCCAGATAAACCCATTAAGTGTAATGTTCTGTATCAGAAACAAATCTTAAATTGAAAGAATGTTGATCAAGGTCTTATTGCCCTCTCTGGAATGGAGAAGAAACGTCACGGGCCAGATAATGGTGGTGGTTTTTTTTTAATTTCTTCATTTTAAACCAAACCAGTTTCCAGGTGGTAGAGTACAAGCATTACTTGTGATTTATGGATGCAGGTAGAACAAACTCTTTCCACCCTAAATTGCTTTAGTGGGTGCAATTGTGTAAACTGCAAATTCTGTCATCTTTTAATCAGATGGCACGGGATCAGTGGCACAGGTGCAGCAAACAGAGCTGTAAACAGAGGAGATTGAGTGGGGGTTCTGTTGGAGGAGAAGGGAGGAATAAGTCCCTGGTCTTTAGGGGCAGTGAGTGAGGTTTTTGTGGGTGTGATGTGTTTTTTCTGGTTTGCGTGGTTTTTTTTTCCCCTTTGTTCAGTTTGTAGACGCTGGTAGGGGGCAGTGTACTGTGAGAGAAGCAGAGTCCTGATTGAGGGCGGGTCTTCCCTGATATAGGGTGGGCCTATAAAGGCAACCAAACAGTCTGCTAGTGGTAAAGGTGCAGCAAACAGAGCTGTGAACAAGGGAGTTTGTAAGCAGAATTTGGGGTGGGGGTGCAGTGGTTTTGTTTTGTTTTGGGGTGTGTTTGGGTTTTCCCCTCCCACACAACTCTTGACAGGAATTTATGGCAGGAAGGCTAATGACAGGTACAGAGGCAGCAGTGGTAGTGACCAAAGCCATGGAAGAGACAATGAAGATGACCAGATGTGGAAGCTGTGGGATGTACGTGATCCTAGAGCGGGTACCTGAAAAGAGCTTTGTATGAAGTGTAGCCTGATAGAGAAGATCTGAGGCTTGAAGATGCAGGTGGAAATTATGGTTGCTCGAACTCCCTTCGAAACTCAGATGATGGAGCAAAGGCAAGAGGAGGCTGAAGGGAAAAGTCAAGACCTGCAGATGCAAGCTGGACTGAAAAACTCAGAGGGGAGACTGCTGGGTGAGGACAGTGGTCAGTGGTAGCATGTGACCAGGCAGAGGAAAAGATCGGCTGGTGAAGGAGAAATAGAGCTCAGGAACAGGTTTGCTGAGTTGGAAAATGAAGAAGGAGCACAGCAGGCGGTAACTGAAGGAGGGAAGGGCAAGGAAGAAGAGAAGATCGGTTAGTCCTGTAAGAAGAGAGAAGCTGATGGAGATACCCAGAGTTCAGAGCCCCAGGAGGATACAGGATGACTTGCAGAAGATTACAAGGGAGAATAAAAGAGGATTGGCAGCCAGAAAATCACATCACCCCCAGGAAAAAACAGGTCTACGTGATTGGGGACTCCCTATTAAGAAGAACAGACAGAGCTGACCTGGAGAACAGAAGTGTGTGGTATCTGCCAGGAGCTAAGATACAGGCTTTGGATCTTAAGCTGAAGAGGATCCTAGTGGTTCAAGTGATCATGAGTAAAGCTGCGAGTTTGTCATGGAAGTCATGGATTCCATGACTTTCTGGGACCTCCGTGACTTCTGCAGTGGCCGGTGCGGCTGGCCTGGGGGCCAGTGAGCAGCTTGGGCAGCCTCTGGGCCAGTCGCACCAGCCACTGTTGGGCAGTCTTGGGCCACCGGGCCCCCCTCTCCCAGCAGGTGCGGGAGGGGACTCAGAGCTGGGGGTTGGGGAACAGGAGGGAGGTAAGGCTCTGGGTGGTGCTTACCTCGGAGGGGGGTCTCCCTGGAAGTGGCAACATCCCTTGGCTCCTAGGCAGAGGCATGGCCAGGGGCCTCTGTGCGCTGGCCGTGCCTCTGAGCCCTGCTCCCATTGGCTTCAGTTCCTGGCCAATGGGAGCTGCGGAGCCGGTGCTCGGTGTGAAGCCAGAGCACAGAGGTCACTGGCCACACCTTCACCTAGGAACAGAGAGAGGGGGATGTTGTTGCTTCTGGGGAGGCGCAGAGCCAGGTAGGGAACATGTCAGTCCTGCCAGTCCCTCCCCAGCACTAGCAGGGGTCCTGGGCCACGTGCCCGCTGCTCCTGCCCAGCACCAGTGGGTGTCCCGGGCCACGCACACTTCCTCCCCCCCCCAGCACCCACGGTGCCCACAGGCCACTCCTGCCCCCGAAGATTTAGTCGGGGTAGATAGTATAAGTCATGGACAGGTCATAGGCCATGAAATCTTTGTTCACTGCCCATGACCTGTCCATAACTTTTACTAAAATTACCCCTTGACTAAAACGTAGCATTATTTATGAGTTAATTCAGTTTAAACTAAATGGAAGGATGAACAAAAATAGATCTGCTACAAGGGTCCTTGATTTCAAAAGAGCTAACTTTAATAAATTAAGAGAATTAATTAGGGAAGTGGACTGGACCGAAGAACTCAAGAATCTGAATGTGGTGGAGGCTTGAAATTACTTTAAGTCGAAGCTGCAGAAGCTATCTGAAGCCTGCATCCCAAGCAAGGAAAATAAATGTGTAGAGAAGCTTCTATAGCTCTATAAATAAGAAGAAAACAAGTAAAGAAGTGGGACCACTAAGCACTGAGGATGGGGATAATCTAGGCATGGCCCAACATTTAAACAAATACTTTGCCTCAGTTTTTAATAAGGCTAATGAAGACCTTAGGTATAGTGACTGATGTCCCAGACCTCCATGGTAGCATTCTCTGAAATGCTTCCAGTTCCACGCGCAGGGCCAGTTAGACAGGCAGAACTACAGGGTCTCAATGCGTGGCTGAGACAAGGGTGTAGGGAGCAGAGGTTTAGATGTATTAGGAACTGGGGAAGAAGAGGCCCATTCAATTGCATCATCTTATGGCAGACAGCTGAAAAGTGACAAGTTTTTTAAGTGCTTATATACAGATGCTGGAAGTCTAAATAAGGTGGGTGAACTAGAGTGAGATTAATATAATAGGCACTACAGAAGCTTGGTGGAATGAGGATAGTCAATGAGACACAGTAATACCAGGGTACAAAATATATCAAAAGGACAGAACAGGTTGTGCTGGTGGGGGAGTGGCACTATATGTGAAAGAGTAGAATCAAATGAAGTAAAAACCTTAAATAAACCAAATTGTACCATTGAATCTCTATGGATAGTAATTCCATGCTCTACTAATAAGAATATAGCCATAGGGATTTATTACCAACCACCTGACCAGGATAGTGATAGTGACTGTGAAATACTCAGGGAGACTAGAGAGGCTGGGTACATGTCACATCAGGATGGGATGCAGAGATAAAGTTTCTTGACACCATAAATGACTGGTTCTTGGAGCAGCTAGTCCTGGAACCCACAAAAGGATTGGCAGTTCTTGATTCAGTCCTAAGTGGAGCACAGGATCAGGTTCAAGAGGTGAATATAGCTGGACTGCTTGGTAATAGTGACCATAATATAATTAAATTTAATATCCCTGTGACAGGGAAAACACCACAGCAGTCCAACACTGTAGCATTTAATTTCAGAAGGGCAGAGCCGTAACTAGGTATTTTTGCGCCCGAGGCAAGAATATAAAATTGCGCCCTCCCCCGGGGCCGGCTCTTCGGCGGCAGGTCCCTCAGTCCCTCTCAGAGGGAAGGGCCTGCTGCCGAAGAATGAATTAAATGACGGCGGTAGAGCCTGTGATTGTAGGGGGTCTAACTCATGATTTTTGACTGCTTGGGCTGGTAATGTTGCTTCCAAGATGGTCTTTTGGTTCCAGTCCAGTTCCAATCCAGAGAAGGACTCACAGGTTAAGAGAGGAGGGAGGTGCTGGATATCAGCAGTGGCCACTAGGGATTAGCACATGTCCTGAGAATGCTGGGAGTTCAGGTCTGCAGGGCAGGATCAGAGGTGGCAGGTTTGTAGAAATTTTGGTGGTGCCCAGAACCCACCCCCGTCCAAACTCCACCTGCCCAAGGCTCTGGGAGGGAGTTTGGGTGAGGGAGGTCTGGGGTTCAGGCCCTAGGCTGGGGCAGGGGATTGGGGTGCAGGCTCTGGGAGGGAGTTTGGGGATGGGAGAGGTGCAGAGGGATGGGCTGCAGGGGTGAGCGCTGTGGGTTATGGCTGAAGATGAGGGGTTTGGAGTGGGAGGGGCTCAGGGCGAGAGTATGGGTGAGGGCTCTGTCTGGGGCTGGGAGGTTTGGGGTGTGGGAGGGGCTCAGGGCGAGAGTAGGAGTGTGAGGGGGTGAGGGCTCTGTCTGGGACTGGGGATGAGGTGTTGGGGTGCTGGAGGGTCACAGGGCTCAGGCAGAGGGTGCAGTGTGTGGGGGTGTGAAAGCTCTGACTTGGGGTATGGGCTGTGGGGAGAGGCAGGGCTGGGGATGAGTTTGGGGTGCAGGCAGGCTGCTCCGGGACAGGGGCCAGAGAGGAGGACTCCCCCCAGCCCTTTCCCTGCCAGCAGCAGCAAGCTCTGGGGGAGGAGCCCCCCTTTCCTGCCCCCCCCCCAGCAGCACACTCACCCCCACCACTGTCACTGCAGGTGCTCCTAGGGCCCCTCTCAGGTCCAGGAATCTCCCTCCCCTCCTCCATGGTGGGTGCCGGGGGTCGCTGCGTGCGCCTCCTCCCTGCTGTTGCCCCTGATTGTAGCCTCACTGGGGGTGAGGGATGGGGCTGCCTCCTTGCCCAGCATGGGGCAGGAGCGGTGACTGCAGGTGGGGGGGTTCCCTGTGCTGGTGGAGGGTCCCATTGGAAGATGAAAGGGTCTGAGAGGGGAGGGCAGGCTCAGAGTCAGTCTGCCCTGGCAGTTGAGATGGGGGGCACTAGGACCCTGAGGCAGCATGGAGCTGCAAGGGAGAGAGAGGGACTCTCTGCTCTGGGGCTAGGAAGGCGGGGGCGGGGGGGCAAGTCGGGGGTGGGGGTGGTGCGGGGGCAGGTGGGGCCATGCCAGCGGCTTTTTTTTTTCTTTTCTTTTTCCTTCGCCGCTTTGTGCGCCCGAGGCAAGTGCCTCACTCGCCTCGCCCTGTTACGGTATTGGTCAGTCTCCTGATATGTATTTGTTTTTATTGTTGAAAATACACTTTATGTGAGCAATGTGGTGTTAAAATGCGAAGTGATGTACAAGGGCTAAGTATTAATAGTATTTGTGCTGCTTTCATTAAAGTAAAATATTATTGTTGATTAGATCAGAACAATAATATATGTTGTTCTACTTGCAGCTATATGTCAGCCTAGATGCAAACATGGTGAATGTATTGGACCAAACAAATGCAAATGTCTCCCAGGGTATACTGGAAAAACCTGCAACCAAGGTAAGAAAACAAATCTTTTAACTAAATAATAATAATAAAAAAAGCCTGCACATGAGACTACAGAATAATTTTTATCCTAAAAAAATTAAATAATGTTATGCATAGCGGCTTAAATTTTCTGCTTATTTATAAACAATTAACTGAGTATACCTGTGTAGCATTCATAAAGGGAATGTACTGTATATCCTGCTCTTGCAGAATAATGGACTTCATCTTCTAGGTCTTTTACAGATGTAACATGTGTAATGATAATAAGAGTTTTCTTAGCACTTGAGTCCAGTGGTCTGTGGGTATTTAATTAAAGTCCCTTTAATTTAGGCTGCTTTATACCTCATCACCAGTTGATCAGAGAAAACTAATTTGGTGTGTTAGTGCTAAGTTAGATAATTTCTTATACTTCTCTAAAGTTGTAAACAATATGATGAATATTGATATTATAAATAGTCAAATCAAGGAGTTAACAATAATAGTTAACTGATTAACTACTAAGAGAGCAATTTAAGAAGAAGAACTGGTCAAGTTATTGCATTGGCATAAGTAATCAAATCACAAAGCTGACACAACACAAATGATTAAATGACTTTTTAAATCTTTTTAATCTCTGCTCCTCCGAGGTACAAAATGTCTCAGCCTCACGCACACACCTCTACCTAAAAAGGCTAGGACAGTATTTTTTTTTCCTGGCAGGCATCCTGCAGAGATGTTCAAATGTCCTGTTAAGGAGACAGAAATAATAAGTTACTTAGAAAAATAAGGGCTTGTCTACACGGGCACTTTACAGCGCTGCAACTTTCTCGCTCAGGGGTGTGAAAAAAACCACCCCTGAGCACTGCAAGTTTCAGTGCTTTAAAGTGCCAGTGCACCAGTGCTGGGAACCACGCTCCCAGCACTGGTAGCTATTCCCCTTGTGGAGGTCTCTCCCAGCACTGGGCCGTGACTACATAAGCCACGATAAAGCGCTGTTGCCAGTGAAGATGTGCCCTAAGTGTGTGTTCTTTAGCTTATAGTCTTTGAAACTTCAGAGTCAGTTAGAAACCGCAGTTTGCGGAACAGGCAATGACTTCTGGCTCAGGTACCATCATGCTAGCGGACATCATTCTTGGGTTAGCTGGCTAGTCTGCAATGTCTTTGTCTCTGCTTTCCTTGGAAGGGAAAGTATGAATATCAGACATAGTAGCGGTGTTGTGGTAATCTCAAGAATAGCACGCTTTTTCCTTGTTTACCTGGTCTTTTGTGAGTGAAACTCAGGCTAGTATTGTCCCACTGGACTTCCTGTTGTGACCTTCTGATTGAATCAGGGAATCTGCATTGTCCAATTCTGATTAGGTGATGTCAGTATGAATCTTGGTCCACTTTTGGGGTTCTCCTTTTAGGGTACTGTTTCTTAGTTACATCCACAAGTCTGTGCTTTTCCACAATGAGCAACATTGAGGGAATAAGAGGAGGTGAAAACTCTATCAAGAGGATTTCACCCCTTTGTATTTAGGTGAACAGATGACCTCTTGACTGTTGTCACCTGTTGTCTTCCTGGTCATAACATTGTCCTTTGACTTACAAAAGTACAAAAATACAAAAGAGTTCCTTACCCACCCGTACATCCCATGCTTATGCTTCCTCAAAACGGACACGGCCTTATAAACAAAATAAACATTTACTGAGCTGTTGCCACCTCAGGGATACTGTATCAGGGCTGAGTCAAGCTGCTTCAAAGCTACTTGTTAATGGATTTAATATAAACGTATTAAATATATAATCAATCAAAGTGTTTCCTTGATGTCTACAAGACTACGTCCACGCTATTCTGATGCTGTTATCTGAATATGCAGAGTCACTGGCATCACTAGTGTTTAAGCAGGAGAAGCAATTTAGACAACACCTATTAAAAGTAGAATAGAACTTTCTCTCTCTCTCTCTCTTCCCCCCCCAACCTAATTTACCCTATTTTTAAGATGTTTAAAATTTCTATAATTTCCAAATTTTGAGGCTATCTCTCTAAAGTCCTGCAGTCATTGTGTGATTTCAGTTGACATTTTTCACAGGTAAAGTCCTCAGTTCAGGAAAGCATTTAAGTATGTGGGTACATTGAATTGAAGTTAATGGGATTTAGCACCTCTGTGACATACAGGGTACAATCCAGACTGATGAGTAGCTGTCTCACCCCTGCCCTGTAACCAGGACTATCCTTTAAAATGTCTTGCTACTCACAAACCGTCTCCAGCATGAACACACTCCCAGCTATGTCTGTGTGTCTGCTTCAGTCAACCAGCCAGCCACACCTTGGTTCTCATCAGCCTTAAAAACTACCACAGGGTTACCACAATGCACTCCCAATCTCAGATTTTCCCCCTAGAAATGTATGTCCTGTACTGCCCAACCCTCTCCTGGACAGTGCAATATACTGAGTCCATTATTCCTTTAAGGGAATAATATGCACACAACTTGTTGCCCCAAATAGTTACTCAGACACTTCATCTTGAACACAGTTGATTAGATAAAACAATAAAATGGGTTCATTAACTACAAAGAGAGATTTTAAGTGAGTAGAAGTAATAAGACATTTAAAGTCAGAAATGGTTACAAGAAAAATAAAGATAACATGCTTACTGGTGCCTAACTTAATGAACTATATTAGATTCAAGCAAAGTGTGTCACCATAGCAGATTACTGACTAGACTTTCAGATCAAGACCTTTTCCCCAGAGTCCAACCATTGCTTTGTCTCTTCAGGTGCAGTGAATGTGATGGACAGAGAGAAAGAGAGAGGGGTGTGTGGGTTTTTTGTCCTTTCTTTTTATAGTTTCAGTCCCCTGCTTGAAAAATATTTCTAGCTGAGAGCGAAGAGCCAAAGAATCTATGTGGAAGGATATTCCCTTCTGGGTTTGCACCCGTTTGAACTTCCTTTGTGTTTTCTTCACACTTGTTGGCTCTGTTTACTGCTTAAATGCAAAATAAGCAGAGCACACATTCCTTTGATGTCAGGTCTGTGTCCTGAACATACAGGGAAGTCTTATAATTTCACGAGCAGCAAAGAATCCTGTGGCACCTTATAGACTAATAGACGTTTTGCAGCATGAGCTTTCGTGGGTGAATACCCACTTCTTCGGACTTGCATCCGACGAAGTGGGTATTCACCCACGAAAGCTCATGCTGCAAAACGTCTGTTAGTCTATAAGGTGCCACAGGATTCTTTGCTGCTTTTACAGATCCAGACTAACACGGCTACCCCTCTGATACTTACAATTTCACATATAATGTTGCCACACATATTTTACCAGGACAATACTGACCAGCAAATTATGAGTTTTCAAATGACATCTTACAAGGCATACCTTGAAGATTATTAGAATAGTGTACAGGGTGTGAATACAGGAGTGTTTTTTGTCACAAATTCCTTAAAGTTAAGCACATACTTATGTGCTTTACTGAATCAGGTCCAAAAGATGTAGCACCTGGCCCTTTACAGAGGTAGTGAGGGAATTTAGGCACCAAGCTTAAGTTTTGATAATGAAATAGTTTTTATTTTACTGAAAAATTTTAATGCACATGTTTTTAATTGAAATATTCTCTGCTGCAGTGTTGTTAACCCAAAACTGCCTAGAACACCCCACACAATTCATAATTAAAAGCTGAAAACAATGTTATTCCCTTCTTGCTAAATTACTATAGCTGAAGTTTTAACTCTTCCATTGGTGTAACTGATCTCCAAAAATGCAGAGTGATTTATATAGCACAGAACATTACACACAATTATAATACAGGACTTCTATTAACTTGTGAGACTAAGGCGTGTATATATGAAGTAATATGTCATACACAGACTCAGTCATCCTCTGCAATTGTCTAAAATGATAGAAAAATCTGTATAGCCTTTTGTCTGAAAAAGCAGATGGGGATGTTGTAGGAAACACTGAGAATATCAGAGCCAGGCTGTTGTTTACTAATCCTTCTATGGCACACTGATTTCTAAATATATTTTTATTTTAAAATATATTATTTTCAGATTTGCTAATCCTTTCCTGACAGACTTCTTTGGAAATAAATGCTGTGTGGTGTTCTCCCCCCCCCCCCCCGGCCTTTCCTCTCCCGCCACTTATTTCTGCTCTTATTTCCCCTCTTTAGTGTCGTCTTTACTTTTCACTCTGGTCCAACACTCGTAAGGATGGCATGCTGTGATTTTACTATTCTGATGAGTATGCTGTCTTGGTCACTTTAGAGCTTTACCTAGAGTGTTCAGTACCGTTTTAGATGCACAGTAACATATATTAGCTGTACAGTATCCTATGTATGGTACACAAACCACCTCAGGCTCTGATGTCCTGAGCTAAAACAGCTTTGGACCTGAGAAACTTCCCAGAAACCCAGAGTGCTAGATGAAGAATGGCAGATGGTTTGGTGGGTGGCCATCTTGTCTCTTAGTCAGTATTGAGCCAGTGTTCCAGCGACACACTGTTACTGGAAGTGAGGCGTAGGGTTTTCAAAAGTGCCTACGTAACTTAAAAGCACAAATCCCATTGTCCTCCTAAGTCACTTAGGCACTTTAGAAAATCCTACTCAATGTCTTTTGGTTGAATTGTAAACTGAAGCCCTGTTCACAGCATTTTTCAAATCACAAGATTAGGATCATTAACACAGTGTCCTAATCAGATTGCAATTTGAATGACTGCGTTATGCCTGAATAAAACAATTCCCCTTGTGTTTCCATTGACGGTGTGTCAATTCCCATCCTACAATAAAAGCATTATTGTGTATTGTTGCTGGCATAGATGGTCTGATGCACTCATCTCCAGAGAAAATATATATATCTCCAGGGTATAAACCACTTTTGGATTTGACTGGATGAAAGTAACTATATGAATAAAAGGTGTTACTGCTGTTATTAGACATTATATTTAATCTATTCAGAACCCATTATATTTTATATATTTAATCTATATTAATCTACCTCTTGTGAACCAAGTAAAGGATCACCTGAAATCTCATAATGAGATGCTGAACTTCAACTGACTGGTTACATCTGAAAGTCAATCACTTTTCCCAGGGGCACTGGAGTATAACCTTTAACTCCTGCTTTAGTTCATCAACACTAAATTACAGTTGCCTGGCACCTTTGTATGAGTGTGTTATTAGGAGGTTAAATTGAGTTGGTAGCTAAATTGCAATACCCTTGTACTAGCAGTAACAGACTCCTCCCCATTGTATAAACATCTTATTTTGTGACCTTCACACTTCAGTTGTTGTTTTTCAACCTCATTTTGCAGTTTGGGTCAGTGTTTGAGACAGATGGTAGCTGGAGACAGTTAAAAGAATGCTGAAAGTTTTAAAAAAGTTTTACCAGCTTTGTAAGCTAGTCGTAAAACTACCAGCATTTTTTGCAAAACATATTCTTCAAAAATTTGCAACTAGTTCTATAGTGGTTGCTGTTTCCCTGGCCTAAGATGTGTTATATGTTTGCTACTTAGTGAATTGATTTGTAGCACAAGTAGTTAAAGACTCACAGATTTGTGTTAGCAATATAAAATGTTTGCAGTGTTTTCTGTGACAGGTGATGTATTATAGTAGACAAAGGATGATTTTCTATATAAAATGTAAAGAAATATAGTAGCATGTGTTCCACAACTGGTTTTCTGAATGCTTTTGTTCCAGGACCAGTTTACAAACACAATGTACGTCTCTCTTTTTTAACGCAGTTGGTAGAGTCTGCATTGATGGTTTTTGACATAATAAAGTAATACATCATTACAGGGATTTGGCCTTTTGACTATTATTATGCCTTTTCCCCCTTCGTGAAGCTGAGCACCTGTATACAAGCCCAACTGATCGGCACAGTGAACCACCTCTATTTCGCCCCCTGGATCATCATGCAACAAATGTGCCTTCAAGGGGTGAGAAAGTCCTTTATTTCAGGTGGTGTGCTCCTTCCACCTGCATGGCTTCATATGATAATAAAAAGTTCTTGCAAATGTACTGAAGTACGATGAATTAATGGCTGCCATGTGAAAGCCAGGCCTGCAGTATCATTGGCATGCAAAGCAAATATGCAGTTACACTTCTTTGATGCTGTTATTGCTGTATGCCTGTATTCTGAAAAGACTTTGATAATCCTTTTAATTTCCTATTGTTGTTTCTTTTCTGCTTTGTTCTTTCAGGATGTGCACTGCTTTTTCTAAATTCCTTTCTATACCGGCATAGCTAGGTCACCGTAGCTATGCTACTATCAGGGCAGCCTAGCTTTTTTGCTGCCCCAAGCATGGCACTCAGGCAGCCTTTGGTGGCGCGCCTGCGGGAGGTCCCTGGTCCTGCAGATTCGGCGTACCCGCCGCTGAATTGCCGCCGAATCCGCGGGACTGGTGGACCTCCCATAGGCAAGCTGCTGCCCTCGCAAGGACCGGCAGGGCGCCCCCTGTGGCTTGCCGCCCCAGGCACGCGCTTGGAGCGCTGGTGCCTGGAGCCGCTGCTGGCTACTATAACGCCTTAGTGTAGACACAACCTACACTTATGGAAAGAGTTTTTCTATCAATGTAGAATCCTACGTTCCCAAACATAAGCATTCTTTCATCGACATAGCTCCATACACAGAGGGTTAGACTGGCACAGCTATGGTGCTCGTGGTGAAAACTTTTAAGTGTAGATCAGGTGTAAACCAAGAGAAATGGAAATTGTTTATCGGGTTCAGGTGAAGATAACAGTATGATTTATTTTCCAGCTTTGTTTCAGAGAAAGACTATTGTTAACTTCATAGTTTGACTATTATTGTGTTGTCTATTAGACAAATGGTGTGATTGCATAGACCATGTCTGAGGGTGTGCAAATTTGCTTTCTCTCTTTCTCAAGTGAAACTGATGATGTACTGAAAATGAAAACTGATCTATTTTTTATGTATAGGTGATAAAGGCTTGAATATTTTATTTGGTTTCTGGTCAGTGGCTTCCTTTTCTAGCCTAATCTAAGTAAATTCAATAGTGAATTTTTGACCTCTAACTGTGTTGCCTGGTCCAAGTTAAAAAGTAGAAAGAAAAGTTTGATTATACAAAAGAATGCTAGGCCTTTGTTGGGATTCGTTGAAGGGGATAATTAAAGAAAACTAAGTAGAGTGTACAGCATAATCTTGGGGAAAGAAACATGCCTGCATACAGAAAATCAATCTTTATCCAAGATGATGCCTCAGAGCAATGCCTCTACACTAGTTAAACAAGTTACACCTAGATTTACCATACACCACCAGTTGTCCTTCCACTGTATTTACATTTTTCATCTCTCTCCTTTTGAAATGTAATGTTTATGTTCAGCAGCCTGCGCTTATGTTCTGGACCTGCTTTCACAAGCTCATCCAATACCCAACCTGCTTTTACATTTAGCACTTTTCAATCTATTACTTGCAGCTAAGAATGCTATTTTTGTATTGACTGTATAATTACAGCATTTGAATTTAAGTGGTTTAACGGTAAAATTGTCTAGTTTGGAATAATGGATGAAGATCTTAGTCAGCAGCATAATGGGACTTGTTAAACGCCTCATTTGATGTTGATGCACCTTGTATTTTTAATTCCATTATAAATTTCTTAAGGAACAAAAGGAGGAGTGTTGTACATTATTTTTATTTTAATATAACAAGTTTTATTTATGGAACATTCTGATTTTAAAATCTTTTATCTTTCAATCTTTTAGAGGAAAATTCTGCTCTTTTCACCCCCCCCCCCCTTTTGATGGAGTATTTATTCTAAGCGAGCTATCATTATAGATATTGTTTGAAATGCCAAATTGATATCTCTAGATAAGTAACCTGACCTTTCTTAAAACCACCATATGTTTGCAGTATAGTCAGTGTGTTGCTATACGTGACCCTGTAAATGCTAACATTAGCCTGAACCTGTTTAAGAATAACATGACCATATGTAAACAACAAAAATATGAAGCATCTGAAGATGATGGAGAACACTAATAGCAGAAATGTTTCTGAGCTGAGAAGAGGGATGCAGTACGTCTGCATACTGGCTGATCCATTTTTTCCTCTTGCCCATATGCAAAATATCTATAAACTTTTGAGAAGGACACACTGTTGAACATAGTCTGAGTGTGGCGCTATATGAAGAGAACCATCATTGTGTTAATAAAAGATTTTATGAAGAACCAAATGAACCTCCCAGTGACTGCTGACCTAAGAAATTGAATATTACATGCTGTATGTACAGAGTATATACCTGTCTACACTGAAATTGGGAAAGAAGCTACAGTAGTGTTGGCAAAGAGGGGTTAAAATGCGACACCTGGGAAAATACAATTGGACAGTAGATGTGTTAGTAAGCCCACAGAGCAGCACATTGTAACATTTTAGCCTATTTTGAAAGCACTGGCTTTGCAGTTAGGTAATCTAAGGTGATGACAAACACTTTCTTTTCCATGTAATAGTGGGAGATTATGGCTCTTAAATAAGTGGACTTCTCCACAGGGCTTTGAATATCCTGCCACATGGTATACAATATTTTTAGTACAGAATTGAAGGCCATGATGCTGAAGGATGGTTATCAGTAACACATTCTAAGAATAACCAGAGTATATAAAGATTCCATTCCACGTGTGCCTTTATTTTTGTTTGGTTTCAGCCAAAACATAACTTGCTTATTTCTATTAACTTCACTAAGGGCTTGTCTGCACTTAACAGGCTGCACTGATGTAGCTGCGCTGCTGTAGCACTTCAGTGAAGACATTACCTAGGCCGACGGGAGGACTTCTCCTGTTGGTGTAGTTACCCCACCTCCTGTAGTGTTAACACTACGAGAGAAGCCATCCCATCGACATAGCTCTGTCTACACTTTAAGTTGCTATAACCGTTGGTATAACCGTGTCACTCAGGGGTGTGGATTTTCTACACCCCTGAGCAAGGCAGTTATACCAACATAAGTTGCTAGTGTAGACCAAGCCTTAATTCCACTTCTACATGTGAATGAAAGCAGTCCCAGGATTGGTTTTTGAATACAGCATGTTTATCAAGATCTAAATCGAAGCAAATACTTGGAAGATGCCTGGTCTTTAAACAAAGGTGCAGATTTGTTTCAGTGGTAGCATGGCTGACATCCTAATGGTTCAACATCAAGGGAGAGCCAAAATAGGACCCTTCATACAGCTCCATTAGATTTAAAAATGTTTTTCTCCTTTGCCTTTGCGCTTTCTTATTGAGAGTTAATTTGTTGTTAATCCTTTAGTCTGAACTCATGCTACAAAATGTAATCTACAATTAATAATCTGAGTTTAAAATAATTTTTTCTGCATAAATCAGTTGTTACATCATTAAAGTATGGATCCATGGTGGTGACTCCATAATTAAGATTTAAAGACACTTTTCATTTTGGATAAAATTTTCATAAATGCTTAATTGACATAGGAGCTTAAGTCCAAGGACTCTCAATAGGACTTACACTCCTAAATCACATAGACACTTTTGAAAATTTTCCCTTACAAGTCTAGTGTTAACACTTCCCTTCCTTAACCTATATCCACTTTTATTGAAAAGCCCCTGAACTTGTCATATTATTTTTATAATCATGTTAGTACTTAGTGTGTTTGGTGCAAACAACTCCTGAAGTAGGTCTGAGTTTACAATATAAATACACATACCCTTAGTGTCTTTTGTTTGTATGTCTACACTGCACTAAAACACCCATAATTGGCCCATGTCAGCTCACTCAGGCTGCAGGGCTATAAAATTGCCACACAGATGTTTGGGCTCAGGCTGGAGCCCAGGCTCTGGAACCCTGTGACAGGGGAGGGTCCCAGAGCCCAGGCTCCAGCCCAAGCCTGAATGTCTCCATGGCAATTTTATAGCCTGCAGCCGGAACCCCATGAGCCTGAATCAGCTGACATAGGCCAGCCATAGGTGTTTTAGTGCACTGTTTCACCTCAGACTTCACTGTGGTTTTATTTTTTAGGGGGAAAAAAAATCACAAAGTTCTCCTTCCACTCAATTATAACATAAGAACGGCCCTACTGGGTCAGACCAAAGGTCCATCTAGCCCAGTATCCTGTCTACTGACAGTGGTCAGTACCAGGTGCCCCAGAGGGAATGAACAGAACAGGTAATCATCAAGTAATCCATCCCCTGTCGCTCATTCCCAGCTTCTGGCAAACAGAGGGCTAGAGACACCATTCCTGCCCACCCTGGCTAATAGCCATTGATGGGTCTTTCATTATCATTCCATTTCACTATCCCATTTACTCAAATTACCAATAGCTAGAACTCTTACTTCAAGATCATGATCCTCATAGCCAGAGACAAGAAGCAGTAAAATATGTACCCATCTCCTATGTAATCTACTCTGATATTTTTTGCTTTTGGCAGCAGTGCCCAAGAAACAATTACCACCCCCCCAGTAGCTAAGCTAAGGCAGATTCTTCACAATCCTTCCCAACCACCTTCCTGTTTTGGAGCAAAGACTCAACATCTTGTCTCCTTCCCTTAGCGTGCAGTCCACAGACAATATGCAACTATTCCTCATCCACCATCTTATGAAGGTCCTGAAACTTCAGTCTACATCATCCACATCCCCTTTAAGCACTGGCAAACCTAAGGTTTATTCTCCCAATACTGGTCAAAGATTGCAATTTCCAAATGTATTCCAGAGAGACACTTTTACCTTATCTGTGTAGCCAACCCACTCTAAGCAGAAACAAATACTGGTCTTAACCCTACAATACTTACTCAGATGAGTAAACCTTGTCTTCATTAGGACTTTGCTTCTGATAAATTAACATGTTTTAAGTGAAATTGTGTGGTTAAGTAAGACAATGAACCACCTCACTCTTTTGAGTAACCAGGTGCTTAGCTGGTATAGAGCAGCATAGTTACATTGACTTCAACAGAACTATACCGTTTCACATCAACTGAGGATCTGGCACATAATGTACAATACTTTAAATCAGAGTGATTTACAGGTCAGTAGCAAGCCACAATTTCAATCTGTAATTACATAATAATTTACCAACTAGATTTGTAAGTGGGTTTATGAATAACAGGGTTTTTAATTTTTATTCTTTTAAGATGTAAATTGTGGCCATGCACTATTAGTTCTGTACTAAGTCAGTACTCCCTCTCATACCACCAGCATATCCGTGCTTTCTTACTGAATTTGAATTTTGTGGGCATTCATAGCTCAGTATTTATTTTCCATTACAAATTTTTTGTTTGCTAAAGCTACAATTGTAGGTTGAACATTTTCATAATGTGTAATTCATTAGTTCCTTGTGTAGTCCAGTTTAAACTGGAAATCCAGAATCACAGGTAATCTTTAACACATATATTAGCAATGCCAAATACCTTCTTCAATAGATAGGTAAAAACATACCTAGCTTCTTCCTCCCCGCCCAGCCTTTTACATTTTACTTTTACAGTACTCAGAAAACGTATTGGACTGACAGGTCTAGATAATAAAGTGCCAAATTTCTCCCCCAGACTATTACAACAGTGGCAATGCCAGCTTTCCCATGCTGCCCCACTAATGTTCCTCAAGCAGTCTAAAGGGAATACCTCCAGAAGTGAGATGGTAGGTCAGCTTCCATACACATTCGGTCAATGTCGTCTCTGGTGAAATTCCTGTTACTGCCAATTAATGCTAATGGTGCCAGTTAGTGCCATTTCTGAGAGTGGAATTTGTAATGTGGACATAAAGGGGAGTGGATTAATTTGTAAATGAACCGAACAACATTATTTACTTCACACGTGGTACCGAACAGTGCTCACGTAACCAAATCTGATCATAGTTGAGCTGGGCTGGATATGAAAGGCTCTTCCCTTCCCCCATCGTTTCCCAACTAGAACAACTTCAAATGCTCATTTTTTGTGTGCGTAATTTGTTTGTTTCCTTGTTCTCTCCTCTCCCTATTAATTTCAGATCTAAACGAGTGTGGATTAAAGCCTCGGCCATGCAAACATCGATGCATGAATACCTACGGTAGCTACAAATGCTATTGTCTGAATGGATACATGCTTATGCCAGATGGATCATGTTCTAGTATGTCAAGACTCCTTAGCTTTCTTTTTTTCAAACTCCAGTTAATGTATTTTAATCCCTTGAGGTGCTCAGTAAATATCTACTGGACAAGGATGAGTGCCAAGGCAAAAGCCTCCTCATTCTGAAAATTGTGCACCAATCTGGAAAAATGGGTAATACAACTAATAAAATCAAATTGTTTATTCTTGTTTGGCTGAGTCTAATTTTACCAATCTGTTGTTCAGATGTGTAAATCACTGTTGTTCTGCCTCTGGGGATAGGCACTTGCTGTGCTCTCAGCAGCAAGACATGTGCAATGCTGCTATATTATGGCCTCATACATGTAAAATTGTTAAAGCAACAGATGCCTGTTGGCTCCACAGTATACCACTGTCCTGTGATCTTACTAGAGATCAGATTCCTTCTCACTCCCATAAAAGAAGATATTTTGAGTATATGAACAGAGAAGGAGAGAGAGACAATGACCTTTAATTAAAGATATTGAACCAGCGTCACTGCAGTCAGGAGTTGGCATTTTCAAATGAGTCCATCCGTGAAGGGTTTGCAGTGCACGTTGGGGTTTATTTTCAGCATGGGAATTGTGTGCCACAACACAGCTAGCTAAAATCTGTACTCTGTGACGTAATGTCTCTTATAAATACAATCTGTGAAATGAAGAGCACAAATTTACAGCATATCCTAACCCAACTCCTATTACAGTCAGCAGGAGTCTTCTACTGACTTTCATGGTCGCTGGACTGGACCTTAATGCTCCAAAGATTCCAGCGATTTACCTGTATGATGCTGAGTCCTTATATTTGGTCTAAATGTGCAACTTTCTCTCCCTAGATGCTCTTTCTTGTTCAATGGCAAACTGCCAGTACGGCTGTGATGTCGTGAAAGGAGAGGTACGCTGCCACTGTCCTTCTCCAGGCTTGCAGCTAGGGCCTGATGGTAGAACCTGCATAGGTAAGTTATTAGTCACGGTTACTGATTTCACTGCTTTCCTCAGGATGTTTTCTTCTTGAACCAAAACACAGTTTCCATGAATTTATCACATATATAGGGAATACATGATAGTAAGGTGTGTTTGGATAGCCACGCTACTCAGGTATTCTCAAACCAGTGCCAGTCATGTATTCTGTGTCTGTCACATGTTACAGAAATAATACTTTCAGCAAACTTTAGAGAGTTAAAAAAAAATTATTGGGACTATATTTTCATATCCCTTTGCCTGTAAAATCAGGTGCCATAGCGAAACTGTGCAGGACTCAGAGGGAGCAATAAAACCTCTATAAATGACTTGAAGCAGCTTTTCTAGACATAAAAATGTCATGGATTTGAGGACCAATATTTTGAGCCCTTCCAGAGGTAGAATCAAGTGCTGTGCATTCCACAGGGAATCTGGGAATCTTCCCTGTTCAGTAGTATAAAGCTCTCATTTATAGCCAGTAGGATATCAAGACATCAAGGAAGGACAGCTTCTCCACATATGTGGTGGTGTAGTTACGATGATAGCCATGTATCTCTTGAAGTTTAGTGTACTTCTATAGTATAGAATAAAATATATACACACGTGTTCAAGGAGAACTATGTTTCAAAACATTTTGTCTGAATGATTTTTCAAATATGTTTATTGATTCTACTTACCTGCAATTCAGTGTATTATTTATAGTTTACAGCCCACTAATTAAAGGCTCCCAGTGCTTGAGAAATTAAGTACTTCTTTTGGATGTTTGACGTATCTGTTTGGGGCATGTCCCTTGTTTGTTTCTGCTTTATGCCATCATCCTTGATGTCCAGTGTTTGAGTAACTATTTTTCTGTCCAAGGAAAACTGATCTCTACACCCTTCAAAATCTGTCAGCATTTCTGGGATTCTCTCTACAACCTTGAGCCAGCTAATATAAATCAATCAGAATAGTCAATGTAAAGTAAGGCTACTCTTGGTAATTTCTAAACTTAACTCCCACCAATCTGAGCACAATGTCTCTCTCTTTCTTGCCGTGCTTTCTGTATTGGCACAAGAGATATGGGATATAGAGGGAGCACAACCAAAAACTGAGTTCAGGTCTTCCATATGGTAGCGCCCAAGCATTGCTATAAGGCTACCAGACTGGAGCAAAAAGGAAGTTTTTAAAAGATTTTTGACCATTCAGTTTTTGAGAGTTGGAATCAATTTGAGGTAGATCATGTCTTAGCTATATTATTAAAAATACAATTAATTTGTGTTTTCAGACGTTGATGAATGTGCGACTGGGAGAGTTGTCTGTCCCAGATTTAGGAAATGTGTTAATACTTTTGGAAGCTATATCTGCAAGTGTCATAAAGGCTTCGACCTGATGTACATTGGAGGCAAATACCAGTGCCACGGTAATAAAATACACTTATTTCAGTGAGTCTTGCATGCATATAGCAAGTGTGTGTTTCCTGTAATACTAATCCAAGGTTTATTATATTGCTATATTAGTTGGCTTATAGAGACTGTATTAATCGCCTTATTATGAGTTGAGAGGCTGAAAACACATTGCTTTAGTTTATCCTATATTAATTTTGTGTGTGTTATGAAATAGAATTACATTGAATATGGAAATGAAAAAAAAAAATACATTTAAGCCCTGATCCTGGAAGTGGCTCAGCATAGATTTCACTAGGGCTTCTTGCAGGCAGTTGCTGGTCTGGGGCCTTAGTGAACTTCACTAATTTTTCTCAGTGCTTCAGCTGGTGATGATCATATTAAGGAAAAGTGATATTGGAGATTAAGTTGTGTTGCTTCACATGTGGCCGTGCTCGCAGTTACTTCAATGGGAAGTCCCTGCACAGAGCACTTGCAGGTATGGGGACCTTGTTTGTGGCATTAGTAGAGTGAAATAATATAAGATATTGTAAACCGTTTCCATCCTGATGTAATAGTGGTTAAAACACAGATGTAGAGCAGGCTTAAGTGCTTTGTTGGCTCAGGGCCTTATAAATCACTAGCTCAATTATTTCCCACCCTTACAGGTCACCTTTTAAAAAGTGGTTATAGTTTCTACAAGTAAATTTTATAATTTCTATCTGTTGCCACAGCAAAATATTAAATATGGTTATGCCAAGTTATATGCCTGTGTTATATAGGTGATCATTATAATCTCATCTTGCCTTAAAATCTATGAAAAAGATTAATTTAGGATAAAATTCTCCTAGTTTCACTGGTGATACAATGGTATTGAATTTTTAAAATTAAGAATATTTTTAGATGATATCTGTTTATTGTTGGGTTTTTTTGGCAGAGGGAGGCACGTTCCTTCTCCCATGTGAATGACTTTTATGTGATTTTCTGTCACAGATATAGATGAATGCTCAATTGGCCAGTATCAGTGTGGCAGCTTTTCACGATGTTACAATACCCAGGGAACCTACAAGTGTAAATGTAAAGAAGGATACAGAGGCGATGGAATAAACTGCCTGCGTATGTAATGTGCTCCTTTTTTTTTCTTTTGGGGCTGGAGGGGTGTCATGAACTCAGAAGCCAAATGTCAAACACCAAGGCCGTTTACTAGGAAAACTGAAAAACATGGTAAATTTTGAGATGCCATAGTATCAGGCTCAGTTTCACTCAGAAGTTTTTGAAAGATAATAAAGGATCAGATATTGTATTCAAAGTTTTATGAGTCTTAACATGCTTGGATAAAAATATTTTTCCTTGAGATCTTTTCATTATTAGAAAGAAATCCAGCGAACCCTATTCACAGCTGCATTCTATAAATGACTCTAATTGTTGACAGATATAGATGATTGTTCTTGCTCTGAGCAAATGCTAGTGTGTAGTAACTGGGGTAAGGCCTGATCATATAGTACATCTTATTCCTTCTCTGTCTGTTGTATGCACTCTGTGAGTTCCGTGCCAGTCTTGTAGCTCAGCCAGCCCCCAGTGCTTAACTGAACTGGGGACTAAATTATCACTGTTTGTTGCGTGCTACTGGATTTTAAAATATATTTAAGTAACTAGGGGAGATTTTAGCCTTTTAGTATTTGGGGGACTTTATTAATGGATAGAGCTATTTCTGGCCAATTTGCTATTTCTTTGTGAAATCAGGCATGAAAATGGTGAATAACAAATGGACATACTCACTATCAGATTGCAAAACCAGTGCTAAAGAAGGATAAGATTTGCAGTTTGTATGATTTATACATACTCTTGATGACTGTCAGGTGGCAAACATGTAAGACTTTGAAATATCTGCCAAAATAAATTAAGATTCACTGGAGACCTGGGTGCTTGGGGCAATCAACAGATGTCCTTGCTGATACTACTAAATCTTTCAACAGCTTACAGTACTGTAGATAATCAGATGGGGTTTGACTCTACTAAGGGACCAGACACTGGTGGACGGAATGCTTTTGAAATGGTTCTCTCAGACATCTCAGAGGGTTATGTTGGGCAAGAGACTGTCTCTTTTGGTGTTTCCACAGTTCCCAGCACAATGGGACCCCAACTGTCATTAGGGCCGTTGAGTGATATGTAATATAAATAAATAATAAAATAGTAAAGCATACATGACCATTATAATACTCATGGCTCTTTCTTCCCAGTCACATAGGAACTCTCACTTTTGGAGACCAACCAAGTTACATTTTGTCACTCTTTCTGCATGAAGATTCTGGGGCAAACTGTGAGACAATATGCTGCCATTATTAGGTACATGGCACGCTACATAATAGTGAGACTAGGTGGCTCTAAGTCTCCTTTTTGGGGGCCAAGATTAGGGTGAACATATTTCCCTATGCTGAATATGGGACACCTGGTATCATGTTCTCATGTTCAAGCGAGTTCAGTGGCAATCGATCAGAACTATGCAGTACAAACGTTCAAATTAACATCAAGCTGACTGTGTCCCCGGTAAGAAGAACTACTGCACAGTTGGATTCTATTTACTGTCTTTAAGGCTTTAGGGTTCACACAGGGAGGGGTCACACACATCCCTACCTCTTCTCCCCCCCCCCCCCCGGACACAGAGGGAAAGGTGACACACAGACTCCAGACACCTCTCTCTCACGGGATGAGGGGGGGAAGGGGTCGCATGTCCTCCCCTCCCGAGATTTCTGCCAGGGTTCACACCAGAATGTGGCCAGCAGCAGCCTTTCAGCACTGTGTGGGAGGGAAGGGACAGGAGCTGCTTCCAGCCACAGGGGAGGATGAGGGGGGAAGGGGTGATGTGGCCAGTGTCTTTGCAGAACTTATCTCTTCTCTTCCCCGCCCCCTCTCCCCCCCTTCTCCGTGACTGGAAGCAGCTTGTCCCTTCCTGCCTGCACAGTGTTGAAAGGCAGCTAACATCTCCATGCTGCTGCTGGCCACCGACATAACCCAGCTGCCTCCTGTCCCCTGGCTACAGCACAGGCAGGAAGGGGTTAAGCCTTAAGGATGAATTGTGCACCACGGCCTAGGGAACCTGACTGCAGGGGCTTCAGCGAACCCAGCCAGAGAGGTGGCTCAGCAGGGGAGGGTGCCTAGGGGATGGAACAGCCCCACACTCCCTGGGGGCAGGACCCAGGGCGGAGGGGTAGGGAGTGAAGAGGGTGCTAAGCCTGTGGAGTCTGCAAGTTCAGGATGTGAACAGGCTTGAAATTGCTTTGCCTGCCACTCCAGGACTTAGCTGAGGCTTAGCGTAGGGGCTTCCCCGTGCCAGTACTGTGCAGGGCTTGGCTCCTCCTGGCCAGCCTGGAAGGAGCCTGCAGGCCACGCTGTTGGTGAGCTGAGCACTCTGACCAGAGGCTGGTTCCCCGCATGGCGCTGGGAGCGGGATGCGCCCTGCCAGAGGGGATATGGAGGAGCAGCTGGTCTGGGGGAGGGATGAAGGGGCAAAGCAGGGAGATGTCAGTGAGAGGTGGAGCATGTAAAGGGCTAATGAGTGGGCAGCAGAGGTAACACGTAACTGGCTGCTGTCTGGGGCATGCCCGCACTCACCAGCCACTGCAGCGCGCAGCCAGTGCCGGCTGGAAATGGGACAGGGGGCAGGGTCCTACTGGCCGAGAGCTGGCACGCAGCATGGGCTTTGCACACCCACCCCCATCGTTGGCCACTGGATCCCCCTATTTCCCGCTGGTGGGAGGGCGGCTGGCAAATAGAGATCTGGCCAGCAGCAGGATTGGACCCGCCAGTACTGTTTGTCGGGGGGAGAGAGAAAATACGGGATAATTTGCCCATTTTTAAGAAAAAATTGGGACACCCAAAGGAGGGCTTAAGTACGGGACTGTGCCTTTAAAAATGGGACATCTGGTCACCATAGCCATCTTGCTCCTCCCAGCATTTGGCAGATAGGGGATCTGGATGAAAGTGGCTTAGATTCAAGCTGTATAAAACAGAATTGATGCTGATTGGCAGGAAGAAGCATTTTGAAGAACTGGCGAAACCAGTAACTATTCCTCCAGTCTCTGTCCACCCATGGTCAAATCTTGAGGAAGACTAGACTCCTCTCTACTCCAAGTCTCCAAGGTAGCAAGATTGGCGAGAAACACTTTTTTGGGGCTGGACAAGAGATTGAACCCTTTCGTCTTAGATGTGGACTTTTCTCTTTTTTGTTAACTCAAATCTAGACCTCTTCTACAGACAATAGCTGCACCAGTTTAACAAAAATCATTTAAAAAAACCCCAACAATTTTAGTTAGTTCAGAGCAAACTCCTGAATTTAGACACTCTTACATTGGTTTAGCTTGCACCTCTGAATTTACTAATGTGAATTACACCAATATAAACTGGATGTAAATCAGTTAGGTGTGTCTACCTAGGGTTTTTACACCAGTTTTATTAAATCAGTTAAACATTGTAGTTTAGTTACACCAATGCAACTTTCTGTGTAAACCAGTTCCTAGACTACTACTACATGTGGCACCTCAGACTACCTTTGAAAGCTTCTTGGAATCTAGTATAGAAGGTGTTTGCCCCACCTTTTGAATGGGGCAGAATGGTGTGAGTATGTTTTAGAGTCCCAGTTATCTTGCAAACTCTCTCTGTCAGTCATGATCCCCTACATTCAACTGTAGAATACTTCAGCTATCATCCTAAGGGAGGTGTTTGCAGAGGCAGAACACTCAGTTGCCATAACTAGCCTCTGGAATTCACTCCTGCTTGGCTGGACAGATTGCTTATGAGAGCATGCAAATCTGGTCACTTTTAGAGCTCAACATAAGATGCATCTTTCTGACCAGGCTTTCCACTAACTGCCCCTCCTGGCTAGGTTTTGCCATTTCTGTCCCTTAAAGGTATCCATTTTGGGGCTGCAGGGGATTGAGTATAGGCTCCTTTTTGGTAATGGGTTGTCCTTAATCATTTTAACCACATAACTTGCTCTCAAGATACCATGATGATACCAAGATACCATGACTTTATAAATGCATGTGATAATACAGCGGTATTAATACTAAAATCTTGGGGGGGGGGGGAGGTTGAGTGGAAAACTAAACAAAAGGAACTAATTTCAACAAATACTCTATGTATATTCCTGTGATGATATAACATTTTAGTTTGTGTGGAGAGATGTTCAAATACCAATTGTCTCCAATTTTCACTCTCTTTTCAGCTATTCCTAAAGTTATGATTGAACCATCTCGTCCAAATAATATATTCAAGGGCAATACTACACTACCGAAGGGCAGCAGCGGTATGACCAATAGGATTCCTGACATCGGAGGTACAAGACAGCCCCTGAGACCACCACATATACCAGCTGTTATTACAGTAAGGCCTGCACCCAAGCCAACAGTACAACCTACACCAAAACCAACAATATGGCGTACACCCAAGCCAACTACTAGGTTTGTACCAAAACCGATGACAACAAGACCACCACTGAAGCCAGCAACAAGGCCTCCAACACCTCCACAACCTACAACATCAAAACCTACACCAACAGCAAGATCCCCACAGTTAACAACTAAAGATTCTTCTCTTGTTCCCACTGAAACTACCTCTCCCCAAGGATTTACAGTTGACAACAGAATACAAATAGAACCTCAGAAACCACGAGGGGATGTGTTTAGTAAGTACACCTATATGTTCTTTCATGACTAGGATGTGTAAATTGCAGGTGAAAGGAAGTGTTGCATTCTATTGTCTTCAGAAAATTATTTTCATGGATGGCATGTAGGATATGAAATTGCAAATGGTGACACTGTGATAGCCTTTACCACTTCAGTGCCCTATGGACCTTTGCCATTGGACATTGCATGTCTCTGTGAATATAAAGTATGTTGTACCTCTTGTTATCCTATTGAAATATGGGCCATATTAAATCTACGTGGCAATAGAGATAACAGCTCACTTTAGCATTCAGAAGTTAACAGGTTTTCAGTTCAGTCCCCTGGCCTAGCATTGTTGACGTCCATTGTTCTTCTGAATATTTTGGACAATAGGTTTAAAAGTTGAGGTGTTGAGTGACTGTAACATAGGGCATTCTTTCAGCTGCATGAATAGCACTTGATGTATGAACCAGTAAGGCTTTGTGTGTTGTGTGGATTCATGTAGTAGTCTCTTTAATATTTACTGCTAACCCATAACAAAAACACATTAAATATAATACTGAGGCTTGTTTTATGGAATGTGCCTACAAAAATCAGTTCATGATACTGAAGATGCTCATAGTATGTAGAAGTGTCATTTTGAGAGCTTCTGAAAGATATTGCAGTGTTCTTGTGCAAGCTTTACTACATACCACAAATGACATTGCTGGTGCGTGTAGTTACACATGCCTGCCAAGAAATACTCAACACCCTAATTCATCTTTAGCACTGTGGCTGCAGTTAATTATAGAGATTGGGAGTGTGTGTTAGATCAGCCCTTTTCTTCAGCCAATAAAGCTGCTGAAGCAACATAGGAGGAAAACATTTGCTGTCTCAGAGCAGGTGGACAGGCACTTGTGGGTTTTTTGTTTTGTTTGTGATTTTGCTTTCTATACAGTAGCTTCTAGGGGTGTGTTCTTTATGATTACGCAGTAAAATATTTCATCCTTTTAATAAAGGATTTGTTTTTCTGGTAATATTTTATCTGCTGCAGGCAGTTTGACTATTTTGTGGGGGAGAAAAAATGAATTAGAAAGAATTAAGGAAGATAAAAAGTTGTTTCTGAACGATTCAAAGGATCTTTAGAAGTGTTTTTCAAGGGTCAATTTTAAACAATCACTATAACTTGTTCAGTCTAAGAAACTGAATCTTAAATATAAATGTTTTTGTAAAAATATACTTTTACATCCTCAAATGTATTTTAGACAGCAATAATTGTTTGTTATATTTTATTTATATTGAAGGAACTTATTTACTTTATAAGGGCCTGATCCTGCACACATTTAAGCATGTAAGTAACTTTATTCAGATGAGTAGTCCCAAAGTGTTCAAAATAGGGCTTATGTGAGATGTAAGTGGTGCAAGAGCCTTATGCTGGCTTTTTGCACCATGATTTCACCCATTAGTATTTATCAGCATTCTTGAATTGTCACAGAATCTCTGAATTTCTTAATATGGTCTGGCATCTCTAATTTACTTTCTCTCTAATTTCCAATTATCTGTCTAAGGGCTTGAGTCTCTTCCCACTTACACCAGTGTAAATCAGAAGTAACTACTTGGAGATCAGCGGAATTGCACCGGCATAAACTGGAGAGACTGAGGGTATGGCTACACTTACAGTTTGCAGCGCTGGTAGTTTGCAGCGCTGGTCATCCAGCTGTGTAGGAGCAGCGCTGGTGTGTGGCCACATTTGCAGCATTAGCAGCGCTGCTGGGAGTGATGCATTATGGGCAGCTATCCCAGCATTCAAGTGGCCGCAACGTGCTTTTCAAAAGAGGGGGGTGGAGTGGGGTCTAGTGTGACAGGGAGCGGGGGGAGAGAGAGAGTGGATTTTTGGAGCAAACACTGTGTGTTTAGCTTCCTGACTTGAAAAATCAGAACATGTTTCCAACCCCTTAGTCTTAACTCTTAATTGCAAACAGCCTGCAGCCAACACGACTCCCCGCTGTTTCATTCACTGCCTGCCTGCAATCTCATTTGATTGTTTACAGCCAGGTACAGATGATCACAGCAAACAGGAGATCTGTTTGTTTTTTAGATAAGCGGCAACTGCAACTGCAACGGCAACGGAGCTCCGCACAGAGCTCGTTCACAACAAAACAAAGAGAGGCTGCATAACAAAACAGAGAGAGTAATTTATAAAAGCATTCTGGGATACACCTTATACCCTGGAGGCCAATCACAGCGCTGGTGTGTGGCCACACTTGATGACCAGCGCTGCAGCACCAGCGCTGGAATCCTTATTCCCCATGCTGAGTGAGGTGTACGGCCAGCGCTGCAGCCAGGGAGTTGCAGCGCTGGAAGTGCCCTGCAGGTGTGGCCACTTACTAATTGCAGCGCTGGTGGAGGCTTTCCAGCGCTGCAAATCGCCAGTGTAGCCATACCCTGAGAGGAGAATCAAGCCCTTAAGTAGTTTCTAAAACTGGAGAGTAATGCTTTTTAAATTGATATGCTACTGTAAGACTCAGCTGATACCAGCCTAAAGTTGTTGTCGTAAAATATTCTTTGCACGCTTTCTCAGCCTTTTTTCTAGGTAAAGGATAGTGTCGATTTAATATTCAGTAAGGTGATGGACCCACAAGTCAATGTTGTAATGGATCCTTTCCATCTCTAATTGCTATGATCCTACATTACTAAAGTATTCTTTGTATTTCTGATGACTGATCCTGATCACCCACAAGAGCGAAGTCTATAGTTAGGTAACTTCTCAGCCTAGTTATGACTAGCAGAGACGCACATTTCGGCTGCTACAAGCTGCAGGTAGCAAAGAGGAAACGTCTTTAAAATGCTAAATGTTATATAAAGCTGTATCTGTCACTCCTAATTTCCTCTGTGCTCTGTGTGCCTGGAGTGGTAATTTAGTCCTTTGTTCATGACATGTTTGCGGTTTTGTAAAGATAATGAGTGTTCTGTAATGGGAAAAAGTCCCTTCAGGTAGCTTGCAGCCTTGAGAAACTAAATGACAATTCCTCTGATAGCTCCTATAAGGTTACAGTTCTGTCAACCTTATTGAAAAGACATATAGAATTTAATAGGGATGAAATAATTTGGTTTCTACAAAAATGGAATAGGATTCTATAGAAATTACTCTAAAAATCTAAAGAATTCAGCAGCCAGTGATCTCCCATCTACAAGTTTTTTGAACCATCTTTATAGAATTTTATAGCAGAAATACAATTTACTAGAAAATTACCTAGGTCAGTTTAAAAAAACCTATAAAATATATCTTTCTCTACTAATTCTATAGGATTTTTCTATTTTGGGAAGCGTGCTTTCATTTATATAGCGATCAAGATATAGGGATTTGAATTCTGGAAGCTGTTTGTTTGCTTTTTCAATGTGATCTTAAATTTTTGTAGTTGCCAGGAACCAAGGAAAAGAGATTATCTGCAGAGAGCGTATCATGTTTTTGTTTACGAGTGCTCAGGAGTAGCCATTAGTAGTTTGTGAAATGTATACATAGCCGGAGACCAGTTATTTATCCTTCAATACACTTCAGTACACAAATCAGCCTGATTCTGAGACACGCTGTGCACCTGCTACTGTCATGGACTTTAATAGGCCATATTGGTACTCAGCCACCCTCCATATCAAATCCATAGATATGTGCTTTTTAATCTAATGTTATCCCTTCTCTTCATCCCATATTAAAGATTTATTTGATATACATAAAATCAAAGGTGTGAGAAAGATTCAAGATTCCTTTCATGCTCTAGATGTTGACAAGTTGTAGGGCACTCCTGGGATAACCTGCAGCAGGCCTGCTATGTTGTCATTTATGTTTTAAATTATTTGTATTTTGATAGCACCCAGAATGTGGTGGGCACTGTCCCTCAACTCAGCAAACACACAGCCCCTGTCCCAAGGCACTTATTAAGTGAGCATATTATAATGTTCACTCTGGAAGTGAAACCTGCAGTCACGGTTGCAAAACAGTTTCCATCACAGCTCTGTTTTTGTTGTTTGTTATTCAGTGAGCATTATCAGTGTGCTCAGCACTATGTAGCATAGAGAGAGCCACGCCTGTTGGCCTCTCTACTGCCACAGAGAGCTTTCAGGTGTGGATAAGGAACAATGTCCTTGTATTTAAGGAGGGGATAGTGTGTAGCATATAGGAAGGAAGCTGTTACATTCCCTCACTCAGCTCATTCAGAAAAGATGGCAATTCTCATGTATTTTCACTATACTGGCTTGCTTTGTTTATGTTCCCCAATATTGTTCCAGATTGAAAACGTACGTAATGGCTGCAATCATGGTTCCTATGTAGATGTTAGATTCCTGTCGTAAAGAGATGTTTTTTGTCTATTTAGTGCAAAAATTACAGTTGGTGAAAACCATCCTCCTTGTCCGGCCTGAATTTTCTCCCTGTCCCTCCTAAAGTTAAAATCCCCCCCCCATCCCCTTCCAATGTTCTGTTTGTATGAATAGGCTCTCCACCCTTTTCTGGGCCTCAGTGCATCACATCACCCCATTGCACCAGCCTCATCATCCTTAGGATTAGTCAGGTCAGCACTGGAGCTCCCTTCCACAGGAGTAAGGGACCTGTTGGACATCAGGATTTTTCCTAAGTGTACAGGACCTGTATGTATGTGTGTATTGTTAGAATGTCAGAGCAACAGCAAGAGTAGCTGTTTGTGAGGGATTACCAGAGGAAAGGGCTTCACTGAAGCATTATACATAGCACAAAGGAGCTGCCAGCCTTCCTGACCTAACTAGCTCTACCCAGCTCTGCTCCCACCCCTGGCTGGTGCTGTAAATTACTGGGTAGCTTTAGAGCTTTGTTCCCACCTTCCTTTGTAATGCAAAGGCCAAGTTCAAAGTCAAGCTCAAGTTGTTCCTCCCCCTCCTTTTCTGAACCCGTCTGCTCCTTATCCCCTGTATCTTGCTTCCATCTCCCTTCCTGTGATTTTGTCGTGGGCTCATTCGCCAAAGTGGAGCATATAGCAGACAGAGCACTGTAGTGGGGTCACCTAAAAGAAAGTGTTACAATCAGTTATCCACTGATTCTAAGTGTACTCCCCAAATAGGCAGCTGCCCCTGGGTTACACACCCAGGTGGAATCCTCTGTGTCACCAGATCAGATCAGACCAGACACTGCCTGACCATATTCAAATGCAACATTCCCTTCTTTGTTAAGTGGCCCACCCTGGTAGTGACATCTCTCCAAGACTCACTCACAGTTGGACAAATGGGAGGGGGAGGGGGAAAGTAGATAAGGCAAGACAAGATGTAGAAACAGTCAAACAAAAATCCATACAGCATACTGGGAGCAAGGAAGAGACTGTGCAAATACTTCCCTTTAGCGTATGCATTTTTTAAAAATTGTTTCATGGAGCTTAGATATTATGATGACAGGCGTGTTAGAAATGCCATAGATTAGATAGAGGTTCAAAGCTGCCCAGAATTTTGAGGCATGAGTGCATGAGACAGCTGTGGATATTGACATTTATTTCCTTCTTGTACAAAAGGAGAAGCAACATTCCAAAAGTGGATCAAAATCTGAATCTATTTCTAGACTGACAAATTGATCAATCAGTCAATCAAAACTCCAACATCATCAGCTGAGAAGTTAACTAAAAAGTTATGGTCAGATAAGCTCTTTATAGTTTCTCTTGATTGCTAATTCCATTTGATATGGTTTATTGAACTTTCAGAGACTTATAAACATCCTAAAATGTCCTGCTAAGGCTGATTCTAACACTCCAGCAGATTTTCTGGTCAGCCACCCATGATTCATCTTGGCCAGCACCCATATGCTTAAGTCCTAGGGATGACCGTGATTGATACCCATGTCTGGCAACAGAAGCTGTTCCCTGTTGACATCTAGCAGCGAGCCAACCACAAAAGGAAGTGTGAATTGCACTGAGGTCCCTGTCGTCCCCAGGTGGGACCTGAGGGGGCATGAAAAAGATCATGCCCTGCTCCACTGACCCAACAGCAGCAATACACACATGTTGCAACCATCATTGTACACCTGGAAGGGGATGATTTGGTGGATGTTACTAAGGTCAGCCTCCTCGCTGACGGTGATGCAGGACTGAACTGAGCATAGTAAACTATTTCCAGGAACTGTGCTGGCTTTGCTAGACTAGTTCCCCCTCAGTGCATGGCTGAGGGCTCACAATAACACTGCAGTGGGACAGTCAGAAAAACTGGGAAATGGTGAGAGGTGACACGTTGTGGCATAGACTAGGGGGCAGTACTGGGCATATTGGCCAATCCTGTTCTGCCTTTGCCTAAAATTTAAAAGCTGCTATCAAATTTGGACCTTCAGGCTGGTTTTTACCCTGGGGTGGGTAGCTATTGCTGATAGAGGGAGATTGTGACTTGGCTTTCTAGCCCTGCCTGCACTACATAAAGGGCTTGAGGGAGTAACTTCTTCAGTATAATGTCTTGTTGTTTCCAACAGTTAGTGCTGCAGCGGAATGATAGCTCAGTGTTGCAAATGTTGGGCCTTTCTGGGAGCTCAGTTGACCACCACCAATAGGTGGGTGACATTTTTGGTATATTATACTTGGATGGGAGGAAGGGGCTTCAGTAGGTGGCAGGATATGGGGCACATAGTGAAGGGGAGTGATGCCTCAGCACCATTTGACTGTATCCAGCAATGAAGTCATGGTGCCTCAGCATATTACTGATCAGATCAGCAAAGACAATATGCCTGATAATGTTCTTGTAGAAAACAGACACACATCTCAGGGTTTTTTATTTATTTTTCCTAAATATATTCTTGGCAAGTCTCTGCTTCTCTGGCTTCCTGTCCCATACACTAGGTCAGGGATTCTCAAACTGGGGGTTGGGACCCCGCAGGGGGTTGCGAGGTTATTAGATTGGGGGGGGGGGGTCATGAGCTGTCAGCCTCCACCCCAAACCCCACTTTGCCTCCTCATTTATAATGATGTTAAATATATAAAAATATGTTTTTAATTTATAAGGAGGGGTTGCACGCAGAGGCTTATGTGTAGGGTTACTAGTACAAAAGTTTGAGAAGCACTACACTAGGTTAAATTCTCTGAAATATCCACTGCAGAATGTCCCTGAATCTGCTGCTTAGCACTGTCATTCGGACCGCTGTAATTTTCATTAGTCTGCTTAATGATGACACCGACTGGTGTAGGTTAGACTGACATTTAGATAACGTGGTCCTTTTTTGGAAAGGTTTTAGATTACTTTGATATTTTACTCTTTTACCAGTATTTACTATAGGACTAAAAAAGGACTTAAAATGGACCATCTCACCGTCTGAAACAAAACAGACGATAGTTTGGGTTTTGTTCATAGACTTACTATTCTTGTCTTCTGAACCACTTAGTCAGATGAGGCAATGGAATCTATCAGCAAGGATAATCTTCTCCTGATATTGACACAGCGTGAACGAAAACTTGCTGGAATGTAGTACGGAGTTAATATTCAATGATTCAGGATCTGATCCAGAGTCCATTGAAGTGTGTAGGCATCTTTCCATTGACTAAAATGGACTTTGGATAAGGCTCTTAATGAGCAGAATTTATTAGTCTTTAAGGTTGAGATTTTCAAAGCCACCTAAAAGATTTGGATGTTCAATTCCCATTTTTATAAAAAAGCTTGTTTTATGTTAATGAATTTTTGGGAAAAGCAACAAAGAGTCCTGTGGCACCTTACAGACTAACAGACATTTTGGAGCATGAGCTTTCGTGGGTGAACACCCACTTCGTCGGATAACATGCATCTGACGAAGTGGGTATTCACCCACGAAAGCTCATGCTCCAAAACGTCTGTTAGTCTGTAAGGTGCCACAAGACTCTTAGTCTGGATCTGTAAAAGCAACAAACACGGCTACTCCTCTGATACTTGAATTTTTTGGGTTGCTCTTAAGACTGAAAAGACCTTAGAACAGGGGTGGGCAAACTATGGCCCGGATCTGGCCCTTTTAATCTGGCCCTCGAGCTCCTGCCAGGGAGCAGGGTCCAGGGCTTGCCCCACTCTGCACTGCTCCCAGAACCAGCAGCATATTCCCTCTCCGTCACCTACGGATAGGGGCAGCCAGGGGTCTCTACACACTACCCCTGCCCCAAGCGCCACCCCTGCAGCTCCCACTGGCTGGGAACCATGGCTGATGGGAGCTGCAGAGGCAGCACCTGCGGATGGAGGAGGGCACAGAGTCACCTGGCCACACCTCCATGTAGGAGCCAGAGGGGGGACATGCCATTGCTTCCAGGAACTGAGGTAAGTGCCACTGACAGCCTGTGCCCCGACCCCCTCCAGTGCCCCAACCTCCTGCCCCATCCCTGATCCCCCCTACCTGCCGAACCCCTCGGTCCCACCCTCTTGCACCCCAGAGCCCGCACCGCCAGCTGGAGCCCTCACCCCCCCCCCCCACCTGCACCACAATCCCCCCGCCCCAGCCTGGAGCCCCCTCCTGCACCCTGAACTCATTTCTGGCCCCGCACCAGAGCCCGTACCCCCAGCTGGAGCCTGCACCCCCTCCTGCACCTCAGACCCCAATTTTGTGAGTATTCATAGCTCACCATACAATTTCCATACCCAGATGTGGCCCTCAGGCCAAAAAGTTTGCCCACCCCTGCCTTAGAAGGCGTAGCAAGTGTGGCTGTGTAATCCTTGAATCCATCAAAATGAGACAATGCTAAAGGTAAAGAATGTAGACCCCGAGTCACTGATGTCAGTGGAGTTACATTATTTTGGATTAGTTTGGCCCAATATTCTGATACCTTTTCAAAATGAGTTTGGCTTAATGTTTTTATGAAAATAGGTGTTTCATTGTTATGTGGCATCTGGAGCTGTGTCATAGAGCTGAATCCTTTATGTAAAGGGTAAATCGCATACTTCCAACATTCTTCCATGCAATTTTGTGCTCACATTTGATTCTTTCAAGCTTGTGCTTGCTGTTTATGATGGTGTGTTTGTGTTTCATACTGATTGTATAGCCATTGTTCATCTTCTAGATCTGTTTGCTGAAAGAAAAGCCGTTCCATTTTAAAAGAGATTTAATAGGACAGGTCTTGAACAATTCTACATTTATAAAAATGCACTTCAATATCAGTAACAAGGGTTAGGTTAAAGAAGTTAGTGGGCATTATACCTGCCTGAAGAATACAGAATTGGGCTCTACTTGGATTAGGGCCATGTTGCCTTCTCCTATGTATAATGATACACAAGAACGGGAGAGACTGCAAGAGTTTTCCCAAAATCATCATGTTCCTCTCTCCACCCAAAAGCCTGCAGACCTTCCAGACTCTCAAGAAATCTGCCAGAAGCACAAAGCCGTCCATGAAGAAACTCTGTGTCCCCCAGGTCCTTGCTAATATGCAATACAGCTGCTCTTCAGTTACGACCTATCAGTAGCTGCTATTGGAAACCCTCCGTAAAAGGGGGGAGAGGTTCCCTATGTAAAAATTAATGGGGCCTCAGGTTGCAGAATTTTAGGCAACATACCATAGCCAGGTAGGGTGGCTTGTGGTGGGGTGAGATGATGTACATTTTCCCCAGTCTAACCTCTGCCCCTCTTCCCCCCACCTCAACTCCAGACACACTAATCTCCTTTCCTGCCTGGGGCAAAATAGGAAGGCACTCTCAAGGTGGTTCAGGGACCGAGGGTCATGACCTAGCTAGCCCCTGACTGTTTAGTTTTCTAGTTTAGCTATTTCTAATATATGTAAGCACTGGAGACATCGTAACTATTCCTCTTTTAATTTTTTTATTTTTTGAGAAAGAGTTTAACTAAGTTTAATTTGCTTTAAGAATGGAACTTTCTTATCTATGTTTTAATTACATTTATTGACAAGTGGGAATTGCATGCATAATTGCTCCAGTATGGAATCAGCTACATTTAAACTGCATTATATTACTATTTTTGTTATTATTTTAGTATTATTAATAACAATATGAAGCTATGCTTCAGTTCTCAGTTTCTTTTTTGTTATTGGAATCGCCAAAAAACTGAGGGCCATAACCATGAATAACCCCAAAATATACTCACCATACCTCAGCTTCCCAAATTTAGCCATTGGCGAACAGGTGAAAGAAGTAACAAGACTTTTTCAAGATTAAAAGGCAGCATGAGAATTGGTCTTACGTAGCTGGTTTAAAAAAAAAAAAAAAATCTCTCCCCTCTCCCATCCCTTTATGAAGAACTTTACTCAATAACTTGAGGAATGCTGTAGAATTAGTGTATTGGCTCACCCAACTATGTAGTTCTACCGCACAGCCTCCTTGAGAAATACCATGCAGTGTATATAGTTCATGGAATCTTCTAAGAAGAAGTCAAGTTTATATTTAACAGTCTTATCAAGCAGTTGAAGTAAAGTGAAAACTACACTGATACGCTAAGTAAGTACACACAAAAGGCTTGGAAAGCTCAGAAGAAATAATTGTGCCAAATTCTTTCTCCCACGGATCTCCACTCAGCATACTTAGCGGTCTTAGGAAAGAAGAGTACATATGGACCATGTTAAGGCTCCTGTGTCTTATATGGTAGCTCCCTTGTTTGCTGGATCTGAGTGCACATTCCTTTCACTAGAATCCAGCACTGAAAAGGGCATTTTTAAAGCATTCTCAAAGTTTGTGAAATTAACACTAGAAGGGGTCTTTTGGATGATATTTGGAGAAATCTTAGTGTGGGGCCCTAAATTATACATAGTTATATTAAACTTGCTATACATGAATGTTCATGTCTATACGGTAAACAGGGACTGGAAGTGGAATTTCATCTAGTGACTTGGGGACCACTTTGTCCTGTAAAGCTAGAAAACCTGTGCAAGGGCCAGGAAACTATCATCTCCTATGTGAGATTTCCTGCAATTCATTCTGCAAGTGGGGTAGGCAAAATGACAAGGGTCTCGTGTAGCAGGCAGCGGGCACAAACCTCTGGAGGCACAAAGATCTGCCAGAATGTCCTACAGCTCTCAGGGCACCTGCATAATTTAGGGACATCAGAATGGGGCCAAAATACTTCCCATTCCCTCCTATGGGAACATGGCTATTGCAGAGTCATACTGCCATGCATTGCTGGCCAGTCTCCCTAAACTCCTGCCCTCAGGTAGGGGGTGGAGGGGTTACAATGTGTGGAAGAAAAGCTGCAAAAGATAATGCTAACAGGGTGAACTTTGTTATGATAAATGGTTATAGTAGATCAGAATAGGACAGTGAGTTCACCAATACTGGTCCTGGGTACTGATAGCATAGGGTGAAGTGACACTACATCATATTGGCTGATGGGGCAAGCTCAGGGAAGAGAATAGAAACAAGATAATAAATGTATCTGAAAGGAGACCGTTTCCCTGAACTGACCCATCACAATTGCACCCGCTGATTGTTGGTTACATAAGATCTAGAAGTTTATAGGCAACGTGCTTGTGTTCTCAAATCCCTCTTCACCATACATCTCCTTATAGAGTGCTAGGAAAGGAGAGGAAAACTACAGGGCCATTCAGTTTCCCTTGGATTCTGGCTAGTAGAGGAAAAATGGCAGGGTCATAAGAACATACTGGGTCAGACAAAATGGTCCATTTAGCCCAATATCCTGTCTTCCAAAAAATGGCCGGTGCCAGATGCTTCAGAGCGAGTGAACAGAACAGGGCAATTTATCAAGTGATCCATCCTCTGTTGTCCACTCTCCGCTTTTGGCAATTAGAGGCTGGGGTTGTGTCCCTGACCATCTTGGCTAATAGCCATTTAGATGGACCTACTCTGCGTGAATTTATCTAATTCTTTTTTGAACCCAGTTATACTTCAACATCCCCCTGATAATAGTTCCACAAGTTTACTGTGCACTTCATGAAACACATCCTTATGGTTGTTTTAAACCTGCTGCCTATTAATTTATTGTGTCACCCCTGCTTCATGTGTATGTAAGGGGATAAACACCACTTCTGTATTCACTTGCTCCACACCATTCATAATTTTATAGACCTCTATTATATTCCCCCTTAGTCAGCTCTTTTTCAAACTGAAAAGTCCCAGTCTTCTTTAATCTCTCCTCATATGGAAAATTTCTCTTATAAGGTGTCAGTGCTGCTCCATCCACTGGTGTGAAGCCCAATGAACTCCCAAGCCAGGTACCAGCTCCTGACTATGAATAGCATGTAAAATGGATCTCTGGATGTCAAAGCAAATTTTGTAGTTTTTATTCAATTGCATTTTCTTGAAAACTTATTTTTCACTATTCATCCAGCTCTAATTCTACAATACTTTGCCATTGGACTTTCAGAATACTCCCTCTTTGATGGTTACTTATTCTGTTTTATTTCATTTTAAAACATTGTTGTGGTATCTTTCAAACTGATTCACTTTTGTTTGTAATGCCCTGTGTAGCGATTAGAGTTTTTGCTATCAATTGGCAGTCAATTTCATTAAGGATTTTTAAGAATTTATAAGTCCCTGATTCAACAAAAATCCATCACACTAGTCACATGCTTCAAGTTAGGCATGTGCTTAAGCACCTAGCTGAAATAGATCTTAAATCTTTTGTGTAGGCATTACTGCTAAATTTGCCTATCTGAAAGACTCTCTCTTTCCCGGTGTCTTACTGCCATAGCTCCAGTAGGAAGAGGAGTTCAAGCTGAATCACCCTCATTATAAAAGAAGAGCAGGGCATTCTCAGTGAGGGCCCCAGGACTCTGAAACTTGCTCCCTTCCTTGGTCTGAAATAGCCTGTACTCAATAACATGGGCATGCTGCAAATGCCATTTGTTTGATAGGGTTTGGGGGAAGGAGTCAGTTCTTGTGTACAACTGGGGCTCAGTCTCTTTTCTGGAGCTTTTCCATTTTGGTTTGTTGGCTTGCTGAGGAGGTTAATGATTATCTTCATTTGCATATTAAACTTACACTAACCATGCAATAGCATAAATATTAACTATTTTCAGGATATGCAGAGCTTTTATATGGGTTTTTTTTGTAATGTTAACGCCAAGAAAATTAATGTATAAGCAAAACAGTTGTTAAAAACAAAATAGCAAAACTATTATTAAAAATGATGTATTGCACTATAAATAAAAAGGCCAGATTCTAATACTCTTACTTACACTAGACTTTGCTCTGCAAACAGGGTCAAACTGAAGTCATTGGGATTATTTGTGGAGTAGGTGCTATTCAACATGAGAGAGAGTATAAGAACATGACCTACAGTACTTTACAAATGGACAAAGACATTCCTAATGCTAAAGAGTTTACAATGAACATAAGAACATAAGAAAGGCTGTACCGGGTCAGACCAAAGGTCCATCTAGCCCAGTATCTGTCTACCGACAGTGGCCAATGCCAGGTGCCCCTGAGGGAGTGAACCTAACAGGCAATGATCAAGTGATCTCTCTCCTGCCATCCATCTCCATCCTCTGACGAACAGAGGCTAGGGACACCATTCTTACCCATCCTGGCTAATAGCCATTTATGGACTTAGCCACCATGAATTTATCCAGTCCCCTTTTAAACATTGTTATAGTCCTAGCCTTCACAACCTCCTAAGGTAAGGAGTTCCACAAGTTGACTGTGTGCTGCGTGAAGAAGAACTTCCTTTTATTTGTTTTAAACCTGCTGCCTATTAATTTCATTTGGTGACCCCTAGTTCTTGTATTGAAAGGTCATTGAATCCAGCCCCCTGCCTTCACTAGCAGGACCAAGTACTGATTTTTGCCCCAGATCCCTAAGTGGCCCCCTCAAGGATTGAACTCACAACCCTGGGTTTAGCAGGCCAATGTTCAAACCACTGAGCTATCCCTCCCCCCCCACTGAGCTATCCCTCCCCCGGAAGAAAATAATAAGAGAAATAACTGTTCTTAAAGCTAACCGAAATATGAGGGGAAAATATCCAGTTTAATGCAGATTATTTAAATCTTTTGTTTGATTAATAGACAAGGCGGGTGAGGTATTATCTTTTATTGGACCAACTTCTGTTGGTGAGCGAGACAAGCTTTAGAGCTTACACAGAGCTCTTCTTCAGACCTGGGAAAGGTACTGTCAGTGTCACAGCTAAATACAAGGTGGAACAGATTATCGGAAGGAATTAACATGTTGCAAGTGACCATTCCAGGTGAAATGGGCAGTTATAGGAGAAACGTGGGTTAGTGGGTTCTAGGTATTTGTAATGAGCCATAAATCCAGTGTCTTTATGGAGTTCATGATTTTTGGTGTCTAACAAAATTATGAATTTATGCTCCCAGGGTTGTGTTGTGCAGGTTTCCTTTGAAGATGAGAATTGAGAGGTCAGATATGGCATGCTCGTTTTGTGAAAAGTATTTGCCCACAAGCAATATGGTGTTTTTGTCTTTTATCATTTTTCTGTGTGAGTTCACTCAAGAGTATAGTGATTGTCTCATTTCACCTACACAATTACTGGGCCATTCAGTGCACTAGATGAGGTGGTCAGTATGTGTAGAACCTATGGATCTTGAAAGGTGTGTTGTGCTCAATCATCGTAATAGTGGAGATATGTCTGCAGGTTTTATGTCTGTTTTTATGGCAGGGTCTATTGCCTCTTTGAGTTGGTGGGTCCTGGTCTGTGGGGAGCTTGCTTGATTATTAACATACATGAATGTTGCATACAAGGATTAAAAAATATCTTCCTCATAACATGTAATTTGTTACCTTTAAAGCACATATTTGTGTTTGCTCAAGCTCTTATCATTACCTGTTTATTTTGTTAAAATTCCCAAAGTTGTAACCATATATTATAAAACCTATTTGATCCTGATTTAAGATTCTGTTTATATTACTGAGCGTTTTCCAGTTCCCTGGATTTGACAAGTTAGAGTACACATTCAACAGTGGTGTTTACACATTTTAGCCAGAGAATCTTTTTTGCACTGGAAGCAAAGTGTGTTCTTCCTCAGTTTGGGTGTGATTTAATAGAAATAACCATATTCATTTCTGGTCAGAATCTTAAATCACTAAATTCATCTTTATTTTTAGTCATCTAAAAAGCCCATTGGTATATTTTAGAATTTATTTTAAAACTGAATTGCAAGCATGCTTCTAGTTCTTATGTTTTGGTGGCGTGAATAATTAAGTCAAACCATAAATATTCTAAGCACCACAGGGAGCTGTAATATCTGAGGATAAGTCTGAAATACATTACTACTGTCATTAATGATGTGCTAGGTGTGTGGCTGGAAGAGGAATTTTCAAGACAGCTGTAACAAGTGCAATAATCTATTTAGCTACAGCTGTCCTTCAGACACAACATTTGTGTACTGTATCTGGAAAACTAAATTTGGCAACAGATGTGGTTAGAAGAATGCTACAGAATATCTTGAGTCAAGGCAGCACTGAGAATCTTTAGTAGAGTAAGGGTCCCTGGAACTGTCTGGAATTTCAAGGTCAGTGTATTTAAGTAGCAGTATACGCAATCATTGCAGACATTCCATATTCTGCAAATATGAATCCCTCAAGGGCCTTTTTAATTTCAAGGAGTCCTGGCTTTTCCAAGTTTCATAGCCAAGACTCCCTCATGGGCAAAGAGATTATTTCCTTTCTGTGTAGTTGTTATACAGCTGAGTGCAACGACTGGGACACAGGGCCTGTATTATAGTGACAGCTATGATTATGGTTGAATTCCAGCTTCCATTCTAAACTCCCCTTTTAAATTGCTCATAACTTTCTCTCACACATCTCTTTAGGGCTGAAATTATCAATGCTCTCTACCCAGAAAGTTTCAGAAAAATACTTCCAGCCATTTTGGAGTCCTTCAGGTCAGGGGAAGAGGGGAAGGCATTTGGCTCTAGAGCAGGGGAGAGTCAGGTAACTGGAGGAGATAGGAAAAGGGTGTAGTGAAAGCAATGAGTATGGCAGGGGTTGAGATGTGCATGAAGTGAGAGAAGCAATGGGGAATACAGGAACTGATATCCCCAGTTCCCACAATTCACACTGTAGTAACAGCTGTTACCTGACCATTGTATGTGTCTTGCCAGGTGTGCAGGCTGGAGTTCCAGTCTCTCTCCTGCTCCAGCTGTGCTGGAAGTTCTTAGGCAGGAAGGAAGCAGTGCATGTGCAGCAAAGGAGCTTCTTGTCTATCCCCCCTTCTCTCTCCCTTGTGCCTGAGGATGAGACCAGGAGACATTTTGGCTCATGCTGCCTTGCAGTGTGTGAGAAAATGGAGGCAAGTGTGACATTAAAGAGAAATGAGTGGCACTTGGGAGGCCTGTGATTATAATTTGTATCGCAGTAGAGCGGAGACCAGTGCCCCATGACAGGTACTGTACAAACACAGACTAGACAGTCCCTGCCCCCAAAGAACTTAGTCTGGCAGTTAATATTCTTCAGTGAGGCCTTGCAACATCCTTATGGGGTAGGCAAAATAAAGTGTAGAGAGGATAAGTGACTTGTCCAAGATCACACAGCAAGGCAGCGGCATTGGGGTCTGTGTTCAGAGGGGTTCTAGTGCTCCTGGGTGGAGCTTTATCCCTCTTCTTCCACGTGCACACAGTGCTTAGCTCTCAGGATTGGGAAGCACCAAATCAAGAGGCTGTGATGTCAAATCTACAGTCCTTTGGAAATGCCACGTCTCCTGCATTGGAACTGAATGATGTGCAGTCTGGGGAAAAGGAGGAGAGGAGGCTATGGGTGGGAAGAGGTGTAGGCAGCAGCACGGGGGGAGAGGGACTGGGAGCAAACTGCTATGTCACTTATTTGTCCAGTGTCCCTCAATGTTTCTTTCTTGAGCAGTACTCAGCACGTGTATTAAGTAAAGTTCTAGTAAATGGAAGACCAGGGTTCTATTATTTTGCTACATTAAGCTATGTTTTTAGAATAAATTTAACCAACATTGCCAAAGGAGGACAGAAAGCACAGAGGCAGAAGCCTGGATTTTTTGGTAGACTATTACTCAACTGAAATAAGTTTAAAACAAACCTTGCATTTTCTCCTTTGCATGCTCGATTATCTCTTCAGATTACTGTTTGACCCTCAGGCATCAGTATTGTAAACTGTATCACCTATTCCAAAATATAATCCTGATCTTCATCATTTAGGGATTATTGTCAAGTTTTATTCTAATCTTTTATACTGTGGTGTTTCTAAATGCTGGTCAGGTGCATGGGGTATTATTGCAGATTCTCTCATGTGTGACCTCAGATTCCCATTACTGGCAGTGAAAGTTAGTAATCCAGATCCTTTGAGATGCTGACTTGGGGCAGCTCAGGCTTTAGCAGAGAGCACATTTGACTGTTTTCTTTATTTGAAAATGTATTTGCGGAGAACTTTTTTTAAACGCCCTTCATTTGCAGAGCCTTCAGAATTTTTTGAATCACCTTTTACAGAGACAAATGTTCTAGCATAAATCACTGAGGTGGGAAGTTTATGAATCTTCATGTGAGATTTAATTAAATATATTGAATTAATCAAGAAAAGCATAAGCCTGAGGCTTTCTCTCTGCCTTTTATTAAAGATAAGTAAGTAGGTCATTGACTATTTTTATCTACCTCATTCATTTCTTTAAAAATTACTTTCTCTTCCAGTTCCACGACAGCCTGGAGTGAGCAATAATCTGTTTGAAATATTTGAAATTGAAAGAGGGATTAGTGCAGATGAGGATGAAGCAAACGATGATCCAGGTACTTATCAAGTTTACTATTCAGGATACAGTTTTACAGGATACCTGCATATCAGCTGTTTTTATACCATCTTTGTTTTAACTGTGTCCCTTTAACTAATTGGTCTAATTCTTCCTTTACAAATGTGGGTTTTATTAACACAGGTTTGTGCTCTAAATAGTATATTAAGTGATGCTGTTATTTGCCTAGTACTTGTTAATATTGCTGTAGCTTCTTTTTGTATAGCTCAATATATTGCACTTGTAAATTCTATCCAGTCAGAAAGTTGGTGAGTGGTCCTCCAGCCTTAAGGATCAAGGACTGTTCTTATGTGTCTGTCTGGTCTGTTCTTCGCAGGTATCCTGGTGCACAGCTGTAACTTCGATAGTGGTCTGTGTGGATGGATCAAAGATAAAGATGATGATTTGCACTGGGAACCACTTAGAGATCCATCAGGTACAATAACTTTGTCCAGTCACACCTGTTTTAGTTTAAGAACCCAAGCCTGCTCCCATTACATTTAATCTGTGCAGAAGGAGATTCTCAAAACTTTGCTAATTGACAGTAAATTAAGAAATGGCCTACCACTCAATGGTTTTAGGACCTGCTCCCATTAAATGTAGTGGGGGTTTTGCTACTTCAGTGTTGATGACAACATTGAATGGAAGTACATCACTATACCTCAACTGGGGAATCGCCTCTTTGTTAGCCTGTATCTTCTAGATAGGAACAGGAAAGTGTTTTCTTTCCTCCTTTCTTAGCTTCCTTAATTGAATAGGGAATAGAACTTGGAATGTGGCCCAATTTATTTATTCCTATTTGAAGCAAAATCTATAGTTCAAGGATATGAGGAGATATTTTTAAAATTGCCATGCCAACATAATTATTAGCATGGTAATACTAAAATTGTGGGCAAAGCTAGAAATAATTTTGGCTCTACTGTTAAATACAAAGTTCTGTTTCTACCTTAACATTCCCAAGTCAGAGCGTAGTTTACAGAAATCCAATATAAAATATTACAGAAGTATGTACACAGGAAAACTGTTTTAGTAAAAAGGGAAGGAGGGTAGATTTTTACTATACATAATTTTTCAAAATTTACAGCGTACATCTCAGGTAGCAAAAACGGACCTTGAATATTGAGTTGAATGGAACAAAGGCCACAAATCACAGGCTCTTTCTGGATCCTAGCTGGTATTCACTCAGGGCAGTGAACCACTCCATACTGATACACCTCAGAGAATCTGCTCTCTCTACAAAAAGAATACACTGAGTTTACAAAAAAATCAAGGCTGGACACAAGTCAATGTTTGCTGCCAAATCTGTCTCCACATAGTACTGAGAGCTATATGGTGACGTTCTGTTTTAAACATACAGTCCTGACCATGCATTCCCCTTCAGCCCTCTTACCAAAGGGATGGAGATTAGACACACACCTTTAGCTCTCCATTAGACCCTATAGGATTACATCATAGAAAGAATGCCTCATGTGACTGATTGTAGACACTGAAAGGAAATGCATTCCCTGGTTGTAAAATACTATGAGTTAAATCATAGCCCCAATGGGGGAGGGGGGGCGGAGGAAGTCTTTTCCTCCAGCACAAGGACCAAAGTATTCAGCACTGTAATAGAGTGCTTATCTGATGGAGTCAGGTCAGGGCCATCATCCTTGTACACCAAGGCTGCACTGGGGGCAGTACTGATTAAACCTGTTCAACAGATGTAGTAAGGAGCATGATCTCCATCCTCCTGCTCCTGACTGTATTGGTATGGTGCCTCTAAGCACCACTCCTTTCTCATGTGACTCAGGCTCAGAAAAGACATCATTTAGCATTACATACATATAACTTTTAAGATGCTTGTGACCTGGAACAAAGTGTGGCCTACAATGAGTTTCTGATTAGGTGTACTCACTTAAAGTGCATGAATTTTGTTTACTCCAGGGTTGTTTTGAAAAGCATCAGTTTCAAAAAGATCACTTGGCCAGCTGGTTGGAACTCTTTCATACATTTTTTTCCAGTTATATTCTATGTTCCCAGCTTTTTACCCATACACTGCTGCTACTTACAAACCGTTAAAACCAAACCAAACCCCAATCATTTCACAGATTTATTCTTTACAGCTGGCCAATTGTTTCTTGGCTTTCAAAGCCCTGATGTTTAGGGTTTTTTTTAAGTGGTTTATCAGAAGCTACATTTTAAAGGTGCTGTACTATTTCTTTAGGTTTACCTTATATGTAGAAATCAGGTGAAGGTCTTTACCTATGAAGGTCTATTCTTGTAGGGGCTTGTCTACATACACACTATGAATGTTTTCCTACTGATTTAGATAAATCTGTGCAACTCTCTAGAGTGGATGCAGTTATCCTGGTATAACTTTGTCCATGCTAGAGGGTCATACTGAACTAACTGAATGTTTTTTCTACCAATTTAGTTGTACTGTTCCAAAAACAAAGTGTAGACAAAGCATACCATACTTTTTTAAGCAGATCACACTGCATGACTCTGTTCCTGTCTGAGGAGCCAACTCAGCAATGCATTTAAGCATGTGATTGTCTCATGGAATTCAGGCAGATGCTTTGCTGAATTGAAGACTGAGATTATGGACTTTTTTCTTTGTCTTGGCACATTATTTTGTTAAAATCACATTCATACTTTCTTGCAAAGAGATGATTTTAAAGAAAATCATCATAGCTTTGCTTAGAACAAACATTTAGGCAACAATAACGATCAAACTGAACAAGAAATATTCAAATCTAGTTAGACTAAAACTGACTAAACCTCAGAGTAAAAGGTTAAACTATTATAATTTAGTAAATTCTGTACATCTCTACAATATGGAAAAAGCATTTTCAGGCTCACTGACTTCAACAGCTCAGATTTCATGGAACCTTTATAACGTAATTAATACTAAGACCTTTAAAGTGAATTTTGATTTTTGACATTCTGCTGTGATATCAAGGCTATTTGTTTTATGGTTAGAACATGGAGCTCTCAGTTGGATATTATTATTTTGTAATTTTTTTTCCAGTCAGCTTAGATTTGCAAAAAATGAGTTGGGTCTCATGCCAACCTCGAAATGCTGCTCTAGCTTTAATGAGTTCAAAGTTTTTAAAAAAATCCTCTTGGTATGGTTATGGGATATTTAGAAGACCTAAAGTCTCATTTATCATAGTTTTAGCAGCCTACATAAAAAGGATCACTAGAAGAATTTATTGGGCTTACATGTTTGATTTTGGCTTTTATAAATGTTGCCCTGCCATGAGGTCCCCTGGTTTTCATTTATATGCAGGTATCTCTCACCAAAGGGATAGGGATATTAATGGGTTTTTGAATGATGTTCACATGTACAGTAACAATCTAACATAACAGAAGACACACTGGAAAGTGCAACGAGACTTAGGCTACTAAATGCCTAAGTCACTTCTGAAAATGGGATTTGGGAATTTTCAAAAATTTTACTGTTTGTCCAGAATGCACATGTATTAATGAGTGCCTAAATCTTGTCATTTCATAACTGCTATCTAGAATAATATTTAGGAGGCTTAGTTTATCGTTAAGGCTTTTGAGTGAAGTTTCCTATGCAGCGGTGTTAGTGAAGAGTCAATGACTTGTAATGGAAATTTAAATCTCCTCTACCACAGCTAATGCAGCAAAGCAACACATTTACAACAGTGATTTCTAAGTCCTGGAGTTTGAAATCCCCAAGACACAGGAATTTGCAAGATTGATGGCACATTAAGTACACGTGTCTCTGTACGTGAAAGGTACTGACCATACTTGGAAACATTTAAAAAGAGCTGCCTTTTCTTTTGCAGGTGGACAGTATGTGACTATCTCTGAACCCAAAGGCAAAGAGGGAAAAGTGGCACGTCTGGTCTTGCCACTTGGCCAGTTAGCTCATTCAGGGGACTTGTGTCTGTCCTTTAGGCATAAGGTATCTGGACTACATTCTGGTCTACTCCAAGTGTTTTTAAGAAAAAATGGTGCTCATGGACCAGCAGTTTGGGGAAGAAATGGTGGCCATGGCTGGAGACAAACACAAATAACTTTGCAGGACTCAGGCATCAAAAGTGTAAGTATAGCTGTCTATACAGTTTTCAGTGTTTTAGTATAGGAGGCTGATACTAGACCTAAGAGATGAATAGCCCATGTTTTTCCTCCATCGTATGTAAAAATACTCTGCCTGAGTGAAAACTAAACAAATACAGGAGGTCACTAGAACTTGTGAACAAGGACGACAGCACTTAGAGATGGATTTATAAACACCTGCTCCTTATTCCAAGAGCCTATAGACTATTTTTAAAAGACTAAGGCCACACCATAGCTCAGCAAACAGCCCCTCTATCACAGAAAAACCAAATATAAAACAACCAGATGCATTTGCGAGATATTTTAAAATATCAGCTATGATTTTCAGTACCCCAGTTTTTGGATGCCCATCTTGAGACACCTATAAGCTTTCCAACACTTTCTGAAAAATTAGATCTGTTTTTTGATGCCCACTGGAGGCACCTTAACTATGTTGTTGTTTCTGAAAATTTAAGCTAATATATATATATTGTCTTTTTTGCTCTAACTTCCCTCATTAATCCGAAAAGCCTAAAGGGAATGTAAACATTATTTTACAGAATTGATGATAGATCTTTTCTCTGTATTGACTTTTTCTACATCAGTAATAGTCTGATTGTAGTAAGGTACACCTCTACCTCGAAGTAATGCTGTCCTTGGGAGCCAAAAAAATCTTACCGCGTTATATTGAACTTGCTTTGATCCACGGGAGTGCACAGCCCCGTCCCACCCTGGAGCACTGCTTTACCGCGTTATATCGAGGTAGAGGTGTATTGCAAAATCCTACATGAATTTATCTAAACGCTAGTTTCGACAGGGTCACTGCGTACATATCCTGTTCGGGGGTTTTTTTTGGGTGGGGGGAGCATGCAGGTTCTCCTATCTAATGAGGGAATCTTGCTCAAATGTTTGATTAATTTTCAGACCATGGACAAAACAACAACATTTGCTCATGTTACAACAGTTTAGTCTTGGATTTTATCGCAGCAGTGCAGGTGATTGATACGAGTGATTATGGATGGATTAAAATAAATATAAAATGGGTACTAAATTCTAGCTGAGCCCATTTAGCTTTAGGGAACATTCTACAGCATATTATTCTGCCATGGTCCTCTCACCTTATATTCTCTTCTTCATCCTACTTTAAATCTGTTGAGCTCTCCCTCGTTCAAACTAGGTGTATTTTTAGTTATCTAAATAAGTAGATATGCAGCATTTGCTACATCACATTGTAGGAAGTCAAAGTTTAGATTAGCACATTTCCCCAGAAGCTTGGAACATGTTATATAGGGGATACTATTTCTAGATCCAGCTTACAATACATTCACTGTTCAAATTGATCAATTTGCAATGTGGATGTGGAGGGAAAATGTTTTCACAATACAACGGTTCTTTAGAGCAATGGATAAAGTGATTACTGGGAGGAATGATTTAAATATATCTAAAGAGAAGGATCACCACCCCTGGAGACAGAGATTCCTCCCTCAAAGCTGAACTCTGCTTCCAGCAGCAGAGTAAGCACACTTCCAGAGATCACTGAAAGTGTTTTATCCATTACAAATACCACCATCCAGGGATATGTCTAAGTTCCTTGAGGCTGGAACCCTTCAGAACAGGTAGCCAGTCTTGTCTTTTTTTTTTTCTTTAAAGTTTACATCTGACTGTGTCTTATTTCCTTCCCCAGGTTATTTTCAAAGGTGAAAAAGGGAAAGGCAGAACCGGGGACATTGGATTAGATGATGTGAGCTTGAGGAAAGGCCGCTGCTCTGAAGAACATTAGCAACACCACTAGACTGGCAAAGAATATATACAATTTCTCTTTCCTTTTAATCCTATTCCTATCAAGTTAAAAGAAACCTGTGGGCCCAAGTGGAAAGTATGGACAGTGATCACCTCATTAGCCCAGTGAAACTCTACTTAAAATAATGCAAATTGTCTGTAAGGATGCAAACTTCAAGCCAATATTGGGTGTTTTTACTATTATTCCTTGTCCACATACTTTGTGTGTGATAAAGGTATCTTGTACCATGCCTGAAAAATGCTCATATTAAATGGGCAGGGAGGGGATGGGAGAGCAAGTGTGGCTAAATGTCATCAGAAGAGATCTCCAGCTCACAGTGGTAGTATTAACTGTTGTTGTGTGTTTTGCCATAGTGGTACCATTACACTGATGATGATGATATGCTGTGCGATTTGTCTGACTTCATAATTTGAAGTTAACTGAGGCCTGGACCTGAACTTTTGGCTATTTTACTGCCATTGACTTTTAAAGAACGGCGTGTTACATATCAAATAGCATTTATTCTGATGTATCTATAGTAACAAAAGGCAGTTATGTAGAGTAGGTGCTGCATCCCTTAATATTGCTAGTACTGTGTTGTGTAAATGTGTGTGGTTACTAATGTATTTATGTTTCTTATATTTAGATTCCAGTTGCAAGGTAAATGGCAGCTGTGCTTTCAAGCTAAAATACAGTATATGAGCTCGGTGTGTTCTTTGACCCTGTGCTGGTGACCACTGATAAATTAGCAGTGTCCTGACATTTTCTATCTTTTGGCCCTAAATACTAGTGATTTTTTTCATGAGGTTATGATTGAAAACAAAGGGCCAGATCCTCAGCTGGTGTAGTGGTGTGTAACTCAATGGGTTGCCATGGTCCTAAATTAGTTTATACCAGCTGATTAGCAAGATGCTGCCTACTATTAACTCCCATTGATCTCTCTGGGAGTGTAGGATGCTGAGCACTGCCAAGGAGGTGCTTTTGCATTCTGCAGCATTGAACTTGTTGAAGTCAGTGGCAGTTTTGCAATTGACAATAGGATGGGCCACACTCCCTGCTGATAGTAATTATTACAACCCATCTCAGCAGTACAAGTGAGTCAGTTGCTCTAATGCATTGAAATATAACTGACCATTGAATCTTGCATCTGTACAAGGTCCTTGCCAGACTGCTCAGAAAACTACAACAACAACATTTAGAGCTAAAATGTTAGTTCTAGATGGAATTAGTATTTGTCAGACTATTGGGCTTTTTCTTTTAGTCATCCATTTTGGATGTGGTAAATGTACAACTCCATGGAGAAATGTTGAATTTCTCCACTTGGCTTGTCTAGCCTTTTTTAAATGAAAAAGCTTTAATATTAGCAATGAGATCAGTTTTAAATTTGACAAATTTATATTTATATTAGAAGCAAACTAATAGATTGTTGTTCTAGGGAGACAACCTTAAAATTTCAAATAAGGTACAGCCAGACGACAAAAAGCTTTATGACCTTTTTAAAATAATTAAATGTAAATTACTAATGTAAGAGCAATGTATCATTATGTACGATCTTATAAAAGTTATTTCTGGTTTCAACAAAAACCTGTGTCTAGTCCTGCACACCCTGTCCTTAAGGATGACATTGCAAGACGTCAAATCCTTATTTCAAACTCTTATTAGGACATTTCTTGGCTTAGTGAATCTACCATGTTTTTGGATTTAGTAGCTCATCCTAAAAGGATTAAAACATACTTTGCACTAATATATGTTTTAACTGTCTTACCAAATCATGTTACAGCCCGTCGAGGTTCTAGTCCATCTACAGAAGAAAGGCCCACCCAGGTTTTAATCATTCTGCAGTTAGGACTGGGCATATGGAAGTTTTGTTAGGGCAGAAATAATGCACTGACCTGTAATATACCATCTGCACTTTCAACATTAATCAAGATCCAGAGATCCCAACTCCTCCTATTGATGCATTTCATAAGTAGTAAATGGACCACCTTTCATCAGTATTGCAGTATACAACAATATTATGCCACTGTATATGCTTGAATGGGTTAAACAAACATTATAGCAAGAGGCAAAAATAATACTATAAACAGCTACATTTTCACTTTGTTGGTGTACAGTATGTAAGGGCTCAGCTTCCAAACCACCTCTAGTCAAAGATTGCCCCTGGATAGTTCATCACTTACCTCTAAAGATTACTCTGCCTGATTTGATTGATGGAGTCTATTGAAGAGTCACCAGCCCTCTGCAAAAGGTTAAAAAGAAGTATTTTAGGTGACTGTGAGCTTGTTCAGTCCACTTCCATTTTGGGAGAGGAGACAACATTTAACTTGCTGGGTCATCTTTTCCCCTTTTTGCATGATTCTTACTCCTCCTGCCAAAGTCCCTGATCTTGCAATGAGCTCTATGCAGGCTCACCCCCTGAATCCATGCAGAGAGTCACCAATGTGAGTGGGAGTTAGCAAGGACAGAGGGGTCTGCCCACATGGAGTTCATTAATTGGGGATGTAACTAGTAGAGACTACCATTTCCCATACATTCAAGACACAATTTTGGGTGTGCAGATGACTATGTAAGATCTGAATATAGCCTTAAGACATTGTTTATAGCTACCTATTTCCTTTATTGTTCAATCATTGCAGAGCTGGTTCTAAAGAAAATCCTCCTGAAAAATCCATTCTAAGTGTCAATGAGAAGATATTGCGCTAAACTCTAATGGAAACAGTTATCAAACGTACTGTATATCATCTTAACTGGCTTATAATTTAAGTTTTTGAAGAAATGTTAACTTTCCTCCCAAACTGACTGAAAATAAAAAGTATCTTTGTAAATTACAGGCACTGAGTACAACTGAAGTGATAGCTACATGGTTTTGTTTTTAATTTCCACTCACATAAAAATGCAATAGGTGGGATTTTCAAAAAAAACTTTGAGTTGGCCTAAGTCTGTTCCCAGTGCAGAGTTTTTAGCTATTGGTAAAGCTTTAATAGGAGCAAAGGTGGGCCAATGCTGATTGCTTTCAAAAATCCCATCCAAATTGTTTGAAGTGTGGCAAAGCCTTCCTGGGGGTATCATAGTCGGGGATCCTTAAGAGAGAAGTCTAGACAAAGGGGCTGAAGATTGTGATAAACCATGGCATGCTGGACAGCTGATGGAGCTAAATTGAGTCAAACACAAAACCTTACATCCACAGAATCTACCCCCAGACTCCATGTTCTCTCAAAGGGAGAAAACACAATAGTAGTTTTTTCATTTACCTTTGCATCTTAGCTACTGGAGGAGTTGATGTTTGTGTGTTATCTGCCACTTATTCCCCCCCTAACTATGATGCTTTTGTACGATAATGGTCTTGGCCCCATCCAAACCCCACTGAAGTCAATGAAAAGACTCCTATTGGCTTCAAGCCACTAGCTGATAGTATCAATTCAAAAACAGTTTACGCTATGTTTAAAGAGTTGCTAAGTACTTGCAACTTCCAATCAATGTCTCTACAAATCAGGACAACAGGAATGCTATAATTCTTACAAATTAATTTGTAACATTAATTTTACATCAGGTATGAATCATAACTTACATGGAGCAGCAGACTAAATACTTTAGGCTGTATGGTACCAAGCTGATGAAGTTGACCTTGGAGCTTATAAAGGAACTAGGATGTAACAGACTTTCATTTTGGAAATGTTTGCCATTGATTAATTTCATCACTTAATGTCCCTACACTTGAACACAAACTGTTCCAAATCTTCCTTTTGTGTTTCTCAGCTATCTGAGGGGAATTTTAGTTAACAGAGGGTCAGCTGGCTTTCACCAAAACCATATGTAGCAGAAATTTCCATTTATTATTTCTGTAGTCAAGAAAACCGGACACCAGGTTACTATAAAACTCCCGTGCTCATTAAATCACATTCACCATTACACATTGTTGTTCAGCTGTGAACTGTAATCACAAGGCTTTTCACTGCAGTCTTTCCAGACCATAAACAGTCAAAATCCACTGACGTTTGGGTTTGTTTAAATTTGCACATGGGTAGACTGAAAAGTTGCAAGAGGAAAACAAACATGTTAGAAGTCTGCATGACAAACTAAAATGGCTATGGATCATGCAACTCAGTCCGGGTCAAGATTTGGAATAAATTCTGGGCATACAAGTATAGCCCATACCCCAGAACAGCTGCTTTTACTGCAATAAGGTGCAGCTTTACAAAGTGCGTAAGTACTTAAAGAACTCTCTCTCCTTGTGTGTAACACTGCTCCATGCTGTCGTGGTCCTCTGAATATATATTTCATGGAGTCTGGGGGGAGATAGTGCAATGGCATTATCACAGTTAAAGGCCAACTGCACCTCTACCCCCTTTTCAGGCCTCAGGTCAGCACCTGGGATGGAATCATGCTATTTTCCGACTGCAGCCGTGATTGCCTCGGTAAATCTAACTTGAGTTTGATACCTGCAATTCTCTTCTCTCTTGGAGCTACGACCGTCTGTATCCAGTAACCAAATATCCCCAAAGAAGAGCTCTGTGTAGCTCAAAAGCTTGTCTCTTTCACCAAGTTGGTCTAATATATTACCTCACCCACCTTGTCTTAAAGCAAAGCATTTAGAACAAAAGCCTTTCACAAAAATAGATGTATGTATAGTCTGTTTTTAAGACCTGTCTTACCAGGTGTTAATCCATCTTCCACATGGAGATGTAGGTAGGTCTAAGCTTCCTATAGGCACTCCAAAATCCTCTAGGGCAGGGGTTGGCAACATTTCAGAAGTGCTGTGCCGAGTCTTCATTTAGTCACTCTGATTTAAGGTTTTGCATGCCGGTAATACACTTCAATGTTTTTAGAAGGTCTCTTTCCATAAGTCTATAATATAGAACTAAACTATTGTTGTATGTAAAGTAAAGAAGATTTTTAAAATGTTTAAGAAGCTTCATTTAGAATTAAATTAAAATGCAGAGCCCCCCAGACCGGTGGCCAGGATCCGGGCAGTGTGAGTGCCGCTGAAAATCAGCTCGCGTGCCGCCTTCGGCACACATGCCATAGGTTGCCTACCCCTGCTCTAGGGTCTTGGTGGCAAACTCACAACCCACTGTACTCCCCTCTGATTTAGTGGTAGGATCTCCCACTATCTAGATCCAGTGTGTTGCTTTCCTGCTTGTTTTACCAACAGCTCCCTATTAAGCTAGATTAATGCATTGATTTGGGAAAGTCATTACCCAATATATAGTAACTTCACCTCACTGACCAGGTCCCATATAGTGTTCATAAGATTACTACAGCAGATCAATATTCTTACATTATTACATAGCAGCTCCACATCCACAATGCTAACCATTCCCACAAAGAAAATATTAGCAGTGAAAGTTATATTTGCTTAATAATCTTACCCTTCACTCCCATGGTCACTTAAGTGATCTGTAATGGATCACATACAATTTCCATTTCTGTAAGAGTTACCTCTTTTGATGTAAGTGGTTAGCCAAAGCTTAGAGCCCTGTGGCTTGTTTCAGTTATGAGGAGAAATTAATGATGGGACCATGCTCTCGTTGTTCCTTCTCCCCAATATCTTCTCAAATAGTCCTTATGTTAACACTGCCCCTCTCCCCACATAAGCACTAGCACCTGTGTCCAATATAAAAAGGGCTTCAAAATACAGGTAAGCTAAACCAGGAGCAGTCACAAGGGTCTTTTTGAACTCTGAAAATGCTAAGTCACATTCTGTGGAGGACTCACACAAATTTCCTTTTTCCCTTACAGTTTCCTTCTATATCAGCATTTACTAGTTCCACTGGTTCACTTTGTGCAACCATAGTTCCACTTTTTACTATTTGCTGCTTGTCAAACATTCAGCAAACAAACATTCCCTGTTCTTGCTTAAGATCCATAAGGACTTTAGAGTGGCACTCACAAGGGGACTTGGGTGCGTAACTGCCAATTTAGAAGCCCTTGGCATTCACAACACCCCTTCTTAGCTGCCACCTAACCCTGCAGGCACCTGATGTCCTTATGTTTCTCTTCTAAAGCACCCCAACGTGCCTGAATTTCAGCAGCTGGCATGTGCACACCGAAGTCTTGCCTAAATCTTGACAACACTAAGCATTTCTTCACCCAATTCACGTCCAAGTCCCAGGGGGGTTCACAATCTACATATTCCCCTGGCTATCGCTCCATCCAATAGGTGTGGATTAAGCACTAGCCCAGAGAGAGGGAATATGACTATCGCCCAGCACTCACCTGGGTGGTGAGAGACCCAGGTTCCAGAGTTCCTCTTCCAATGCAGCACCTCAGTCCCCGCCTTGTGGATCTCAGCTTCAACAGCTACGATTCCCCTCCGAGATCAGGGTATCAAAATAGGTTTTGCCTAAAAGTAATTTGTATCACCTGGGACATATCTTTAAGGGAAATTTCCACAGACTGAATTTATAAGACATCATTCTTGGCATTTATTACAGATATTAGCCATAATGAAATCCACACAAATTAGAGTCATAGAGCATAAGGCCAGAGGGGACCACCAGCACCAGCCAGCATGTAAACCCCAACAACTGAAACTGCACCAAAGTATTACAACTCTCATGAGACTAAACTATTGTGTGCCAGAAGCAGAGAATAGAAGGGTCCCAAAACCTGAGGCCTCTGCAATGGCAGGGAATTGATTAAGCAAGATCTACCAACATGATCCTGGCAGGCAACCCAGGCCCCATGCTGCAGAGGAAAGCAAAACCCAAAAAAGGTTGCTGTCATTCTGACCTGAGGGAAAATTCCTTCTTGACTCCAACATACATAGGCTTGGAAGAATACAAGCTATTTTTAATAATTTTGATACTATAGATGTTTATTTTAAGCATTTTTCAATTCTTATCAATTTAAAATTAATATGCAAAATTATGGGTTTACTTTTTTATTTCTAATCTATTTAAATTATCAAAGTTGTGGGACATTATGGGGTGTATGTGTCAGATGACATGTTCAGATACAAAAGTTAAAATTTTATAACCATTAACACACAGAATTGTCAACATCAAATGTCAGAATATACAAAGTAAAAATCCTTAAATCAAACTCTAGTAACTTGTCAAACAGCATTTTTCTTACTTTACCCATCTGTAAATTTCAATGAGCATCAATGGAAATACTTGTTGTTGGACTGTGTGCATATGGTGAAATTTTTGTTTACTGACATTTGTCAATCAAAATTTAATTCTTCCAAGCCTACACATTTGGCAATCTGACCATGTGAGCAAAAACCAGTCAGCCAAGCACTTGAGAGACATAATTCTCAGTACCACCTCCGAGTACTAGCCTACCCCATCCTTTGTCTCTAGTACCTAGACCTTTTGCTTGAATTCCAGAACTCCTATTTTCAAACCCAGTTTTTGGAAAGGTGCATATTCCCCAGTCAATTTCTCCAATTGAGACCAATTATGTGGTTTATTTTGAGATCCCCTATGCCCTAATCTTAGTATAATCTTAGTTTGAGCCAGTCTCCCTTATTCCCATTCATTTCACAGATCAGATTACACATTCAATATCCAAACTCCCATTTGTGTTGTTTAACTGCCACATCTAAACAAAAATTGTGGGGCTGAGCTTTGTAGTTCCAAGATTTGCCCTTTCAGCTTGGTGTTCCCCCGTTTCCTGTTAGGTTTTCATTAGACACTTGTGATGGTCTGTACTGGCCAGCCTTATATTTAAAAATCCTTTTTATAGCTAACTGGGTGTACCTTGGCTTCTGTGACTCTGTTCTCTCCTAGTTCTCTCCATATAATACTAGGATTGGAAGATACCTCAGGTGGTCATCTAGTCCAATCCCCTGCTCAAAGCAGGACCAACACCAACTAAATCATCCCAGCCAAGGCTTTGTCAAGCCTACTTTAAAAACCTCTAAGGATGGAGATTCCACCACCTCCCTAGGTAACCCATTCCAGTGCTTCACCACCCTCCTAGTGAAACAGTTTTTCCTAATATTAAACCTAGACCTCCCGCACTGCAAAACTTGAGACCATTGCCTCTTGTTCTGTCATCTGCCACCACTGAGAACAGCCTAGCTCCATCCTCTTTGGAACCCCCCTTCAGGTAGTTGAAGGCTGCTATCAACTCTCCCCTCACTCTTGATAGCAGCCTTCCTAACTGCTCCTTCAGGGTGTCCTTTGGAAGATTTTCCTCACCCCACTCCTTTATGGAGGCTTCTCAGGGCTCTTTTTGGTCCTCTTCTCTTCTCTCTCTACATCTTACCTCTAGGTATTCTCATCCACAAAACACAAAATTCAACTACCATCTCCATGAGGATGATTCATAGATGAACCTCTCTTCTCCAGACCTGTCTCCTTCGGTCCAAACTAAAATCTCAGCCTGTCTTTCTGAGATCTCCTCAACATGGCTAAAAGAGAGCTCAAACTTGCTCCCAAACCCTCTCCATTACCTTCCTTCTTGATCACTGTGGACACCCCCATTAACCTGACTGTCACTCTAGTTCATAACCTGGGCATCATCTTCGACACAGACCTTTCATTAAGGCCTCACATCCAGGTTATGTCTGCAGATTCTTTCTGCACCACATCTCTAGAGTTACGGCCTTTTTTATCCATCCATACGGCTAAAACTCATTATCTCACATCCTGATATCATCTTTCTCTCTGGTCTTGACAAATGCAGTCTTGCCCTGCTCATATCCATTCAGAATGCTGCTGCAAAGATCATTCTACTAGCCAGAGAGAGGGAATATGGCCACATCATCCCTTTCATTGCATCCTCCACTGCTCCCCATTTTCTGTCACATAAACTAAGCTGCTTGTATTCACTTTCAAGGCCCTTTACAGAACCATGTGTACCATCTCTCATTCAATCTAATTGTCTACTCCCATAAATGATACCAGCCTCTATTGGCCACTTGTTAAATTTTCAAACAAATACTTCCAAGCTTTCTCTAATGCTGCCCCTCATGCTCAGGAGGAACGCCCCATAAACATCTGCAAAGCCATCTCATTATCCTCCTTCAATTCACCTTGGTGTGATGCCCACAAAAAGCTTGACAACGGTTTGACTGCCCCGGTGCGGATACCATTGCCTTGCTGACCAATATTGTTGGATTGTTTCTTTGCACTCCATCTGTCTGTATCCATCTGCTGTTGCTTGTTGTACAGTTTGATTGTGGGGGCAGGACTCTATTTGTACAGCACCTAGCACAGTGGGATCCTAGTCCACGACTGGGGCTCCTAGGTGATACAATAATACAAATAATAATTCTCAAAGTGGTTAAAAGGACACTATGAATTTTAAAACCATGCCTCTGTGTGAAACTGTGTTACCTCCAATTATTACAAGCTACACTGAAGATTACTTTAGCCGAGAGAGATTAGAAGTGGGAATATATTTTTTTCAGGTTACTTTGTGTATTGCAATGTTTATTCTCTCCTCCTATGTCACTTTCCCCTGTTTGTGTGGGTCTTTCACATGGCAACAAAGGAGAGGTTTTTTGTTGTTTTTTTTAAATAGGAAAATCACAAAAGTTAGCAGGGAATTAGACAACAGGTATGTCTGAAAGTACTTGTAACTCATTAAAAAACAAAAACTAGATGTCAAAGTTGACAGTGTCCTTTTAATGTACAGTGAGGAGTTGCTGATGTTAATACAAAATTTCCTAACACGGAATATTTCAAAATGACATGTACCACGGCAGATGAAAATTATTATAAATAATGTGACTATATAAAGTCTTGTCTTCTCTGTGACTGGTCCCAATGAAGCCAACTGAAGTTTTTCTATTGATTTCACTGGGACAGAATATCTTCTTATTATTATTTCCTGAGCGCCTATTGTCTGGAGTCCTGATTCTGAGATGCAACCAAGCTCAACTGGCCACAGAATATGGGGGAAAAAGGGGGAATTTATGCTGCATTCTAAATTATAGGGCTGCTAGCATAAACTTCTGGCACAAACTAGCCTTGCGTTTAAGTTTACAGTTGGCTGCAATGCTCCCAAAGAGGCCATCTGAAAGCCTGGAATAGCTGCAGTGCGGAGTATTCCACAGACCACCTTTCACTCATCGCTTGGGCACACCCCTGTCTGAGGACTGTGTGGGAGGGCAGCTCAAGGTCATTCCTTACAGGGGAAGGGGGCTTCCACAGTGGAGAGATCTAGCTGGTGTCCTGCCCTTTTTGCTGTTAGAGCAGCGTAAAGGGAGGCCAGAAGGCTGCTCAGAATCAGGTCTTGGTATGCAGGCTATTGCCTTCGGGTCAGGTCCTTACAGCTTTGTACGTGCTGTTTCTTTTGAGCTTTTTGAAGCTTAGAGATAAACTGCTCTGAGGGACTAATTAAATTCTTTGTCCTCAACTGCATATTTTAAAGTTAAGGGCCCAATCTCCCACCTGGACTCTGTCCAATAATAAGCACTGTGCCCGATAGAGTTTTCAGGACCCTGCCCCAAGAATAACAACGTTTCCCTGCCTCAGAACCCACAGGATCCCGTGAGTGTTTATTCTGGCACTAGGGACCAATTTACCTCTGAGACAGCTGTTAGGCAAACAGGAATTATCTGACACAAGGAACTGAGATGTCAGGATTTTTTTTTCCTACTTCAGCAGTCACACCCTTCGTGCATGGAATGCTAAGGGTTTTTTTTTTTTTTTTAAATAATTCAAGGTATTTTCCTAATAGCAGTGAAGAAGCAGGGCAGTCTATCAAACACACTTAGCTATTATTACGCCGCCTATGCCCAAAGCCAAGAAAATTAGCCAGCTGTCAAACACCAGCTCTTCTCTCTGTACCCTTTATATGGTGTTTGTTTTCTCTGGGCAGGGCTGGAGGAAGCATGCAACAGCAGCTCCGATCTGGATCAGGGCCATCTTTCTGCTCCTACACAAAGAGATACATGGTATACAGGAACAAGTCTCACCTGACGGCACCGTTTGGATGTTGTCTGCTGCATCTTAGACCCTTAGTGTACTAAAAAAATAAAAATAAAATCCATGATTACACATCGGTGATAAAATATGGTTATGGCCTAATTATGTTAAAACAATGTTTCTTCTTGCCTGTGAGGACAGCATAAAAACTTGTTACAACAGCCTTTTAAAGTTTTCAGGGTGAGTGAAATATCGGTAATTCTAAAAATGATCATCCCTCAACATAGTAAGGGACATGTGAGTAGATTTTGTGACTCTGCTGACAAGTTTTAATGAAAAAAATTAAGTCCATGTATGTTCGGAAATTTATGTTTTACCAGCGTTAAAATACAGATCTCTATATGAGGATAACCGGTATTTTTCTGTGCTCACAGGCAAAACAAAATAGATAAGTTAGTTAAGGTAGCTACAAAGAGTGGAAGAAAACAAGTATTATTATTCCCATTTTACAGATAGGGAACCGAGGCACAAGGAGATTAAGTGACTTGCCCAAGGTCCCACAGGAAGTTTTTGGCAGAGCTAGGAACAGAATGCAGATCTGCTCAGTTCCAGTCCAGCACATTAGTCATAATACCATCCCATCTTTCTGAACATATTTTAACACAGTTCAGCCACAATTATGTTTACATATTTTTGGGTATTTTTCTTTTCAGAAAAATAGTAAGTTTAATTTTCTGCAAGCAATTACAGGAAGAGCTGTAAAGAATGTCCCAAAAACAGTCTGTTTCTTCCTATGCCTTGAATATAAAGGTTATATAGAATAAGGTGACACCTCTTTTGGAATGAAATGAGTCCAGTAATGCTGGTGTGTCCTCTGTTGTGACGTGTGTGAGGGGCTCAGTGTTTCATTATAAAAAAATTAACGGATTCAATTAGTCTGGATATCTATAGGCCATGATTAATTAAAATTATTTTAACACATGCCAATTAACTAATCTGCTCTAATTTATTCAGAAAAGATGGAATGATTAGGATCTTAACCGAGATGCCATTGCATGAGAGCCTGCACTGACGAAATATAAGTAGGTCTTTGCAAGTTATTGCTTAACTGATTTGGGATATTTCCATATTTTTCACATTTTTTCTTCTCTCTCTACACTTAGGCTCTCATTTAGAAGGTGTAACAATCTTTATGTAAATTGCCTAATGACCATCAGATTAAACATATCCCAAGAATTAGTGCAAGAACCCACTTCCTTTGATTTCACTGATCAAATTCTCATTAAAATTCGGTGGGAGCAGGACTGGACCCTGCCAATTCTATTGGCTCAGGCTGTACATTTAGGCACAACACATCAGAGCAATTATTTCTCACTATTATGGCCTTTGATCAACATTCTCAGGTCCAATCACTCTACACCTTTGCTCACTCTTCCAGTTCATACCTCTTCCCTTGGCTCCCAGCTTACCCTTCTTCTCTTTAAAGGAAAAAACAAAGCTGGGAATGGGGCAGGGTAGTCATGCCAGTGAGGCACTGGGTGGGGGTGGGAGAAGGTGCCTCTCTCAGTTACCTGGCCCAACCAGTTAGATAGTTGTCTGCATCCACTCTCCACTTAATCCCATGTCATAGTCCTCTGCCATTAGAGCTGTGCAAATAACTGATTTTTTTCAGTGTGGTGATTAAAACAGTAACAAAAATTGTTTCAGGTCAACCTAAAATGAAAATATTTCATGTTTTTCAGTGAAACTAAAAAGTTGAAAATTTCATTTGGAGTCAAACTATATATGTCTTTCGACCCAAAACATTTTTTTTCATTTGAGGGGTTTAGTATTATTATTATTATTAGTTAAAAACAGAAATAAAATTCAAAGTGAAAAGTGAATAGTACTTTCAAATAAAATAAATCAAAATACTGAATTTAGAAAATGTCAAATTGAAATGTTTAGACTTATTTGGATTTTTTTTTTAAACCATCGAAACAAATCCGTGTATTTGATAGCAACAGGGAGTGAGGACCAAACTGAACAAAGCATCTTGACCTTAATGAAATCCCAAAAGATTAAGATACAGATTTTTTTCTTTAATTTCTGCTCAACGTTGCCTGTGGGCAGGGGCGGCTCTAGCAATTTCGCCGCCCCAAGCACGGCGGCACGCCGCGGGGGGTGCTCTGGCAGTCGCCGGTCCTGCGGCTCCGGTGGACCTCTTGCAGACGTGCCTCCAGAGGGTCCGCTGGTCCCGCGGCTCCAGTGGAGCACCCACAGACGTGCGCTGGTCCTGCGGCTCCGGTGGAGCACCTGCAGGCGTGCCTGCGGGAGGTCCACCGGAGCCGCCTGCCGCCCTCCCGGCGACCGGCAGAGCGCCCCCCGTGGCATGCCGCCCCAAGCACGTGCTTGGCATGCTGGGGCCTGGAGCCGGCCCTGCCTGTAGGAATTTCTGTGATGTATCTTACCTTTATTTCTCTGTCTGACCCCTCTGCTTGAACTCTGACTGCAGGAAAAATTGTGCACCGTAGGCCAACAACCTTAACTGAGCTTTTATTAGCTGATGTAGCTGAGCCTGTGACCATGCTGAAACTCAGCAGAGAACAAATTGCACAGATCTATGTAGGAAGCCCACTTCCAATATCACACCCCCATCTAAAAAATGATGCAGTCATATGAGGAGCAGTAACTAAGTCAATTTACCTATTCATAAATCTAGCTAAATATGTAACTCAATAATCTTTGTGAAGTGCTGCATATGTGCAAAATATTATTAAGGCCATTCAGCAGTGACAGTGGAATCAGAATGCAGGACCTCCAGAGTCCCAGCTCTGCGGTCTCCCTTTAGCTCATATATTTTGGGGAATTTGTTTTGGTGTATGTGCAGGAAATAGGAATACCACTTTCTCCAGCAGCATCGTTTTCAAATTTCACATGTGCAAATTCTCAGCAGCTTGCCAAGTTTTCTCACAGTTCACTATAAAAAAAAAATTCAGTCTCTTCAAATTTCTGGAGGTTTGAAACCATGTGAAATGAACCATAAACAAATTTAACATGACTGTCCATAAATGTTTTGCCCAGTTCTAACCCAGAATAATAGAAATTAGAGACTACAAAGACCTACTAAATCATCTTGTCTATTCATCCTTCAGTGAGTCTGATCCAAACTATACAGTCTATGCTGCTTTCTCTAATACACTTTAAAACAGGGGTAGGCAACCTATGGCACGGGTGCCGAATGCGGCACGCGAGCTGATTTTCAGTGGCACTCACACTGCCCAGGTCCTGGCCACCAGTCCCGGGGGCTCTGCATTTTAATTTAAATTTTAAATGAAGCTTCTTAAGCATTTTAAAAACCTTATTTACTTTACATACAACAATAGTTTAGTTCTATATTATAGACTTATGGAAAGAGACCTTCTAAAAACGTTAAAATGTATTACCGGCACGTGGAACCTTAAATCAGAGTGAATAAATGAAGACTCGGCACAGCACTTCTGACAGGTTGCCGACCCCGCCTTTAAAAGGGCACAGACAATAGAGCTTCCACCACCTCCCTTCACAGACACTTCAGGGCTCTGCTCCTACTTGGGCTTCCACCACTACTGAATAGAAACAATCACTCCAACAGATCTCTTTTTTAGGAAGTTTTTGCTGACATTAAGTCAAAATGTTTGTTTTGGTTAACTTCAAATTACTCCTTTCCTTGAAACCATCCAAGATACCTTTATATGGTTCATATCACACCGTAATCATCATGGGCCATGCATGAGCATTTAGTTCTTTTAATCTTTCCTCTTTAATTAATCCCTTCTGCCCCTTGACCATTTTTATTGCTTTTCTTGGTAATTCCCTCCAATTTAGTGACAACTTCCTGGTTTTGAGGTGTCCAGAAACTGAACGTGGAATTCTAGACACCATTATAATCACAGATGGGAGCGAGTTGCTAAGGTTGTCACTGGAGAATAAAAGCAGATATCAGACTATGATTTTTTTTTAAATTTAATAGCAGCATTAGGTTAAAAGCCTTCCCTGCATGACTTTGTGGCCACCAATAACTCTGCCTCCTACAACTCACGAAGGAACATTAGGTTTCTGCCACTGTTATTCCCAGTATTGGGGTGCCATTGGTGCCATCACCAGCTGGGCACAAGTTGTACATACATACATATACATAGATATATCTATATCTCCTCTAGTTTATGTTGGGGTCTGGACCAGTGAACAGCTGGTCCAAAATCAGGAAAGTGCAGAGATGTGGAACAGGAAGGAGCTGAGTCAACAACTGCCTGTATTTTGGAAACCCACCTTTGGGATATAATGGGTTGACTGCCAATTTGTAGTAGACAAAAAGACACAGTACTGGAGCAGGCTTAATTCAGTTAGCAGAGTCTCACTGTATGGTGACTGGAGTCTGCGTGTGCGCATCACCACAGACAGGACCTGAACTAGAGCTCCTGCAGTTGGCAGGCACACAGTTCTAAAATGTCAATCAGCACTCTGGTAACAGCAGCAGATACTGTGCTAAATTTGTCTAAGCTGGAAGCTGCCCGTTTATTTTGTTTATAAATTCAATAGTCTACGCATTCCTCAAGATGTCTCTATTACTCACCTAAGGGTTCACAATTCCAAAGTGAGCCAAGTCATACAGGCAAAATAATCTCTAACACAAAGCAGAAATTTCATATATGCAAGAAAAACATGAATAGATTATGTGGATTTTATGCACATTGGACTAGATCCTCAGCTCTTATAAATTGACGACATCTCTATTGACTTAAACAGAGATATACTGATTTACACCAGCTGGGGATCTGGCCCATAGTGTCTTATTGAAGGCTTGCATAGGAATTACTGGGCTGGAGCAGACCAGTTAGTTCAACTAATTCAATATCCTGTCTCCAACAATGGACCATACCAAGAAACCCCACACTGAACAATTATGGAATAACGTGCCCAAAGGACAAATATTAGTGACCCTATCAAAAATGATATAATATGCTTTTTAGAACATTTTCGAAGAAAATTTATGTTTTGACTCTCATTACACCTCCTAAATTTATGAAGCATGCAATGTTCTGCTAGATTCCACTTCCCAATCACACAGCTAGTCAATGTCAGAGCTGAACCCATGGATCTAGGTTCCATTTCTCCACTCTAACCACTAAATACCACCTCTGGAAGACAAGTAAAAATGCTATGCACTGCAAGGGCATCATGTTGCAACTCTTACATCACAGAGATGGTTAAAGAGTCCATAGAAGTCACCAATCTTATAATTATGAGGTTTTCTGGAAAGCAAATAATATATTTAGCCAACGTTCAGAGAGCTCCTCAGGAGTCTACGTTATCTCTCAGTTATAAAAGAACTTCAATACTTTTTGTTTCACAGTAATTAAGACTTCTTCTGAATACATTTAATAAGGAAGTTTGATCCTGCAGGGAAAAGATTTCATAAGGGTACAAGAGTGGACCTCCTTGGCAGTTTGAGAAAGCAGACAAAACAGAAAACAATACATGTTTAACAAAGTAGCAAGACACTGTCCTCAATGGAAACTAGAAATACTCCAACATCTTGACAAATCTGATGTTTTGTTCTTGGGACTGACTGTCTCTCTTCTTTACCATGGACATCAAAAGATTAAAGGTGTTTCCTAATGTGGAGTAACCTCTCTCACATAGGAAGGTTTTCTGCTTTTAATAAGACTATTGCATCTCATCTCCCAACCAAATTAAACTCCATTAGATTTACTCTTATAACCTGGCTACATTATGCCTCCCAAAGTGCTTTGTTTACACAAATGCTCTTAACATCAGGGTGGTGTCTTTTTCCATCAGGAAGCACTGGCAGAACTACAATGGAAATCAGCTTTTTATCACTTTCCCACCCTAACACCTCATTAAAGCAAAAGCTGAATAAATCAGTCGGCCCCAAATTTGGGAAATCAGAAGGTCAGGGGTAATTCTTTTATATCCAAAGGGCTTTTAACATTCTCTCTACTTGCCAACAGAGTGCCTGGCCATTCATTGAAAGAGCAGTCCTTCAGCACTACACTGGGATAAAAAGAGAGAGAACATTGTTCTTGGTTGGCCAGTGCGTGAATGTATATAGTAGCCTCTCTTTTTGAAAAATCGAATGTAATTAACATTATTTAAAAACAGGAAAGCTGGAAGAGGGAAATCTGGGAAGGCAGCCAGTTTGTACAGCATGATTCCCCTCATTTACTTTTGCCTCTGGTAGACTGTCAGAGGTTAAAGAGCTGTAACAGTGTGGTCCTGATCATATCAGGGCCGGATTAACCTTTTGCAGGCCTGGCGCCAAACATATTTGTAGGCTCCCGTGGAGGCAATGGAGCATGGCGTGGGGAGGTCAGTCCCTGAAGCGAGGGGCCAGCCAGAGGCAATGGGGCACGGCATGGCAAGGGCACTATTTACAAACTGGCCGTTGTCAGACGCACAGTGGCCAGCCTGGCCCTGTGCTGCCAGCATGCCCCTTCCCCTCGGGGCCAGGCCCATGCTACACCACACAGCCCCACCCTACGCCCCAACTCTCTATGGCCAGAAGCCCCCCCACACCCACCCACAAATTCACAGTGCCTTGCACACCACCACCCCTGCTCACAGCCCCACCACAATTGCCCAGCACCCCCTTCAGACTCCCCACTCCCTAGTGCCCCAACACACACAGATCTTCCCCGCCCCTTCACAGCCCAGCACTGCCCCACAGACCCACTCCCCCAAGCCCTGCCTCCTGGCTGCACTCACCAGCTCTTCTGGGAAACAACTGTGCCTGTCAGGCTGAGCCAGCAGCGCAGCCAGGACTGGGAATTGCTCTGGCCCCTCAGAACTGGTGTAATCAGCCAGGCCAAGGCCTGCCCGGACTGGCTCCCTCAAGACGCACATGCCTGGAGGGGCCCAGCCAAGCCATCCACACTGTCGCCTCCTCCACCTGGCTGAGATTGACCAGGCTTCTGCACCAGTCCCAGGCAGCTCAGCTTCAGGGAGACAGGCGGGGCCCCTCAGGTGGTGGGAAGCAGAGACTGCCCGGAGCCGGAGGTGCCGGACCCCACTGGGGTCTGGCCAGGGGGCTGAGAGGAGCAGGGGGTGGGGCCAGGGAGCGGAGAGGAGCAAGTGGGGCGAGTAAGCAGGTTCTTGGGACGCAGTGCAAGCAGAGCAGGCTAGGGCCCCTTCTAAGCATGGGCCCAGCTCCATGGAGCCACTGGAGCTATTGTAAACCCAGCACTGATACTGACCCCTTTTCAAACACATCTGCTGTGTATTGTTGCTTAACTATACAGGGGATACTCTTTTTCACCTCCCTGTAATTTAAATAAATCACTGGCCATTAGTCCTCGTCACAATAGGATACCTGTAACACACTATATAGATAAAATATGTATCTGATACTTTTGCTCTGTTCAGCATCTGGCTCTCCTCATTCTTCAGCTTCTCCTTTCCTACAGCAGTTATACAGTAGACTGACAGTTCATCAAGTGGGCAGGCACCGGGTCATTATGGACTGTATTATGCATATGTTACTGAGAACATTATCCATTACTTACTTACTTAGAACTGGAGTATTTCATCTCGGCATATTCACATTGTGGGATCAAGGCATCTACGCCATGAGCTTTGGAACCTTCTAGAATTCAGTGTCCACTGGGCCCATCCTGGCGGGTTCTGAGGGTCTAAAAGGGGAAGTGGCCCCAACCAACTCTCTGCTCTGTTCCTTTCTAGCTGCTGACGGTGCAGCGAGTTCAGATCGCCGTGTCCTTGATGCTTACCTTGTCAGTTTTTCTTTTTTCTCTCTCCTCTTTTGAGGCAAATTTTGTTGATAGTCAGTCAGGTTTTTCTTTTAAAAGATGAGAGGAGTTGCCGAGACAGCATCGGCTCTGTTTGGACCCACAGGAGGGCCACCTCATACACGGCTGCTGGTGGGGGAAACTCTTCAGACTCAATTGATTAAGCTGGCACTGAATAAGGGCAGCACTGGCTTTGAAGAAAATCAGGAGCTGATGGTTAAAGTACATTACAAATACACACAGAACTCATCTTTTACACAAAGGCATGCAAAAACACTGGATCAATTAGGGTTGCCAGCTTTCTAATTGCACAAAACCAAATAACCCATCCCCATCCCCGATGCCCCATCCCTGCTTGCTCCATCCCCCATCCTTCCATTGCTCGCTCTCCCCCACCTTCATTCACTTTCACTGGGTTGGGGCAGGAGGTTGGGGTGCGGAGGGGGGATGAAGGCTCCAGTTAGGGGTACAGGCTCTGGGGTGGGGCTAGGGATGAGGGGTTTGGGGTACAGGAGGGGGCTCCAGGTTGGGGCTGAGTGGTTTGGAGTGTGGGAGGGGGCGCGGGCTCCAGCTAGGGGTGTGGACTGTGGGTTGGGGCCAGGGAGGAGAGAAGTTTAGGGTGCAGGGGGGTGAAGACTCCGGCAAAGGGTGTGGGCTCTGGGGTGGGGCCAGGGTTGAGGGGTTTGGGTGCAAGAGGGGACTCTGAGCTGGGGCAGAAGGTGGGGGTGCGGGAGAGGGTTCAGGGTGCAGGGTCCCGGCGGCACTTACTGGAAGTGGCCGCCAGGTCCCTGCAGTGCAGCCCCTAGGTGCATGGGCAGCCAGGGACACTCCATGGCAGGGGAGCGCGCAGAGCCTCCCTGACTGCCCATGTGCCTAGGGGCCACAAGGACCTGGCAGCCGCTTCTGGGAGCCGCATGGAGCTAGGGTAGGCAGGGAGCTTGCCTTAGCCCCAGCCCCTCGCTGTGCTGCTGACCAGATTTTTAACCGCCATCTCGGTATCATCATCAATTATCTTCGAGAACTCCTTGAGGGTGGGCTAAGTCTCAGAGGACTGGAGAAGAGCAAACATAGCACCTATCTTTAAAAAGGAGAACAAAGAGAACCTGGGGAATTATAGACCAGCCAGCCTAACTTTCATAACTGCAAAAGATATTGGCACAAACTATTGATCCATCTGTAAGCACCTACAGGATAACAGGGTTATAAGGAATAGCCAGAATAGATTTGTCAAGAAGAAATCATGTCAAACCAACCTTTTTTTCTTTTTTTTTATTTGAAAGGATTACTGGCCTAATGGATGGAGGAAGCAGTAGATGTGATGTATCTTGATTTTAGTAAAGCTTTTGAAACAGTTCCACATGCCAATCTCATAGGCAAACTCGGGAAATGTAATCTGGATGAAATTACTATAATATGAGTGCACAACTGGTTGAAAGACCATACTCAAAGAATAGTTATCAATGATTCACTGTCAAACTGGGTCTCACAGGGGTCAGTCTTGGGACCAATACTAGTCAGTATTTTCCTTAATGACTTGGACAATGGAGTGGACAATATGCTTATAAAATTTGTGGATGACACCAGGCTGGGAGGGGTTGCAAGCACTCTGGAGGATTAGAATTCAAAATGACCTTGACAAATAGGAGAACAGGTCTGAAATCAACAAGATGACATTCAATTAAGACAAGTGCAAAGTATTACACTTAGGAACTACCCACTGGGGAATAACTGGCTAGGTGGTAGTACTGCTGAAAAGGATCTGGAGAATATAGTGGATCATATATTGAATATGAGTCAGCACTATGATGCAGTTGAGAGAGAAGCCAATATTCTGGGCTGTATTAACAAGATTGTCATATGTAAGACACAGGAAGTAACTGTCCCTCTCCGCTCACCATTTGGTAAGCCTGAAATGGAGTACTGTGTCCAATTCTGACCACCAAACTTTAGGAAAGATGTGGAGAAATTGGAGCGAGCCCAGAGGAGAGCAACACAAATGATAAAAGGTTTAGAAAACCTGACTTTTGAGGAAAGATTAAAAAAACTGGGCATGTTTAGCCTTGAGAAAAAAAAATTTAAGGTGGACCTGATAACAGTCCTCAAATACGTTAAGGGCTATTATAAAGAGGATGGAGATTGATTGCTCTCCATGTCCACTAAAAGCAGAACAAAAGTAATTGGCTTAATCTGCAGCAAGGGAGATTTAGGTTACATATTAGGGAAAACTTTCTAACTATAAGGGTAGTTAAACTCTGGAATAGGCTTCCACTAGGACCATCTATTACATTGGATTGGTGTCCCCCTAAACTATCTTTCAGGGCCTCTATAGCCATGATGAGTGTAACTACGGGGATTATATTCTGGATATACTGTATTTTATTGCTAAAAGATCAACTTTTAGCTTCAGATAGAGGAGCAAATAACCATCTTTAGCTAGCTTATCTGCAGCATCCTACCAAATGGACTCTAAAGAGAAAGTGTGAATGTTGATAACCTGCCACTGATATTGGAACATGACAGCAATCATCCCCATCCCCATCTGCAGGAGTCATTACAGTCCTACCATAAGAACAGCCCTACTGGGTCAGACCAAAGGTCCATCCAGCCCAGTATTTGTCTACCGACAGTGGCCAATGCCAGGTGCCCCAGAGGGAGTGAACCTAACAGGCAATGATCAAGTGATCTCAATCTTGCCATCCATCTCCATCCTCTGACAAACAGAGGCCAGGGACACCATTCCTTATCCATCCTGGCTAATAACCATTTATGGACTTAACCACCATGAATTTATCCAGTTCTCTTTTAAACGCTGTTATAGTCCTAGCCTTCACAACCTCCTCAGGTAAGGAGTTCCACAAGTTGACTGTGCGCTGCATGAAGAAGAACTTCCTTTTATTTGTTTTAAACCTGCTGCCTATTAATTTCATTTGGTGACCCCTAGTTCTTGTATTATGGGAATAAGTAAATAACTTTTCCTTATCCACTTTCTCAACATCACTCATGATTTTATATACCTCTATCATATCCCCCCTTAGTCTTCTCTCTTCCAAGATGAAGAGTCCTAGCCTCTTTAATCTTTCCTCATATGGGACCCTCTCCAAACCTCTAATCATTTTAGTTGCCCTTTTCTGAACCTTTTCTAGTGCCAGTATATCTTTTTTGAGGTGAGGAGACCACATCTGTACACAGTATTCGAGATGTGGGCGTACCATGGATTTATATAAGGGCAATAATATATTCTCAGTCTTATTCTCTATCCCCTTTTTAATGATTCCTAACATCCTGTTCGCTTTTTTGACCGCCTCTGCACACTGCATGGACATCTTCAGAGAACTATCCACGATGACGCCAAGATCTTTTTCCTGACTCGTTGTAGCTAAATTAGCCCCCATCATATTGTATGTATAGTTGGGGTTATTTTTTCCAATGTGCATTACTTAACATTTATCCACATTAAATTTCATTTGCCATTTTGTTGCCCAATCACTTAGTTTTGTGAGATCTTTTTGAAGTTCTTCACAGTCTGCTTTGGTCTTAACTATCTAGAGCAGTTTAGTATCATCTGCAAACTTTGCCACCTCACTGTTTACCCCTTTCTCCAGTTCATTTATGAATAAATTGAATAGGATTGGTCCTAGGACTGATCCTTGGGGAACACCACTAGTTACCCCTCTCCATTCTGAGAATTTACCATTAATTCCTACCCTTTGTTCCCTGTCTTTTAACCAGTTCTCAATCCATGAAAGGACCTTCCCTTTTATCCCATGACAATTTATAGTTTACCACAAGACAGAATGCAATGGAATAACTCACTGGACAAGAGACAGCAAATAAACTGGAGGTGGAAACTCAATAACTATTTAAAAAAAATGAATATTAAATAACTCAACATTTACATTTGTTGTTTATTACAGTAGTGTCTAGAAATCCCAGTGGAGACTAGGTTCCATTGCATTAAGCTCTGTACAAACAAACAGTAAGAAACAATCCCTGTCGCAGAGAGTTTACAGTCTAAATAGACAAGACAGACACAGTATGAAAGGCCCTGTGATGTGACTTGCCCACATCACATAGCAGGGCAGTGCAGAGCCAGGAAGGGACCCCATGTCTCCTGAGTGTGAATCCAGTACCCTACCCACTGAGATATGTGGTCTCTCACATTACTGGAAATTCAAATAGTGTGTATTGTCTATTGGAGCCCCCCTCCCAGCACTCCTTGAGGAAAAGGAACCTCACAGCGCCCACAGCACCAACATACTAAACATCTCAGCTGACAGCACAGGAAGAGGTGCTGGCATGCCTTATTAATGCCTAAACTAAAGCAACATGATCAACTCAAATACCACTGCACAAAAGTCATAGTATCAAATGGCAAACAGCATCCTGCTTACTGTACCTAAAATATACACTGCCTGCTACATCCAAGCAACTTCATAACATACTGTCAGAACTCTTAAAAATAATAGTTTAGGGCTCCAAACCAAAAGGAAACAATAGCAGAGTTAATCACAGCATCATCATATCAAAACAGTAACAGAAAATCAAGCCCTAACAATGTACAACCAGTCATGTAGAACAAATAAAACTAACATGACAGACATAGTTATATTAATTAATGAAAAACCAAGAAATAACCTGAACAGTAGGGTTCATTGTCACATCTCCAACATCAGTTCAAACTTGAAGATTTTGACCAAAATGATGCAGATGAAGCTGGAGATTATTAACCAGCTGCTATGTCTTGTCTAGTGGCAAGTTTGATTTCAAGGGATTTTTTGCATTGAAAAAAATAGTTTTACTCACTTCCTCAATGCTGGTATAAATTTAAGGCAGCAGCAGAGTTACAAAAAAACCCACCAAACACAAGCCCTTCATTCTAGTGTTCGACATTTGGGTCCAAATGATTCACCTCATCGATCCTGACAGCAGCATGTGCCAAAGGATCAGTGGGTCACTTTCCCAAGCTAATCATTAGAATGTGGAGTGAGCTTAACTGGTTGAGGTCATCAGTTTTGCCCACTTCTTGTTCTGAGTCACGCTTCCACAGCAGCTTCCTCTCTTTCTATTTCACCTCCTTTTTCAGGTCATTTCAGGTTTAAGACTCTTTGCAGCTACATGGCTGTTTTCATGTCAGAATATTCTCTGAGCACAATCTATGTTCTAGATTCTTAGAGAACTTATATGGCCCACATTACTACAATATCAGAGCACTTCACAATCTTTAATGTATCTATCGTCACAACACTCCTGTGAGGTAGCGAAGTGCTATTATCCTCATTTTGGGACCAAGGCAGAGAAATTAAATTACTTATGGTAAAATAGGAAGTCTGTAGTGGAGCAGGGAAATGAACTAGGACTTGGAGACCCAGGTCTCCTGAGTCCCAAGTTATCACCTTAACCACTGAATCATCTTTCCTCATTACATTTTTCTCTCTATCCTCTCTGTGTACTGACCATGTTGCCCCTGGACAAGATTGAGACAGATATCAACCAAGGCCCTAGCTAATTACAGATATTTGAAGGAGATTGAAAAGCCTGGTTCTGGATCGTTATTAGGTGTTACAGAATAAGTGGATCATAAAGAACAAGGCTGATCTAGCATTCTTACTCTGTGACTATTCAAATAAGGAAAAGATTGACCATCAACAATAAGAACATTGTGAAAGGGAGTCACTGGGAATAAAAGTAATGTTGAGTGATGATTCTGAAAATACTACAGTAAGGGTACTGTCCAAAGTATACCAGGAATGTCATATAGTCTATGTGGGAACAACTGACACCAAGAAAGACAGACTTGCTGTGACACTGCTTCACCTGAGGGATCTGGGAAGAGAAGTGAAGAGGGAAGTGCTTCTTGTGCAAGCAAAGAAAGGAGAGGAATGATCACTGAAGACCAGCTGGGTGGTGGGTTGGTAAAGAAGAGCCCATACATACAGCATCAGAACAACTTCTATTTTGAAAAGTGGTTTGGATTAGATGTCTCCACTGAAATAGAAGGGGCACTCACCACCTAGGTTTAAAGATGGCAGGACTTGTTAAGTGGCCTTTAAACTGCAGGTATTCAGAAAAAGGAAAATTTTGCCTAACTCAAAAGATCTGGTATGTATTTCCAACATACAAATAAAGCAGAAGATGGAACTGGTTCTTGAAACATCAGGAAGGAAAAGCTAAAATGTCTTTACACAAATGCAAGCTACAGGAGAAAGCAGCCTTACTAATGGACTGATATTATTATCCAGAGCATATAATGGAGATGGTGGGATGATTCTCATAGTTGAAATGTAAATAGAGAGATAAGAAAAGAAGAAGAGGTGGAGGAATAGTGCTACTGGTCAGAAATTATATTTGAAAAGTTGTGGCCAATTAGGGAGGTATTGGAAGATGGAAGAAAAACAAAAAAAAAATTAAAAAAGGAAAGACTATTATCAATGATCTATATAACAGGGAGTGTCTAATACAATATTGAAATCCGCAGATGAAATTAAGTTGGAAGGAGATGCAGATACCAATCAAGACTCGGGAATAATACTACAACGGTGCCTAAAGAGATTAGAAACCTGAACAGGAAACAACAGAATTAGATGCAACTTCTAAAAATGAAAGGTAATTCATCTGGGGAAAAATAACAGTTGGGTGGGACAAACCTGGGAAGCAACCATGTTGGAAGAGATATTTAGGCAATAGTGTACAGCACATTAGATATGAATCTACAATGCACCAAGCACTAAATGGCTGGTCCTGGGGATCTGGCCCATTAGCTCCGTCAGGTAGCTCGGATGTGCATCTCATTAATCTATTATTATGGCTGAGATTTAGGGGAAAAAAACCCTGTTCACTTGTTGTTCTGTACAAAACTCAGCTCATCATGGATGATGGGCGCAAATTAATATTTTCTGAAAAACATTATTCTAGTGTAGTACAGTTAGAATGGATACATTTCAAGCTTACTTAAACTCGTCACTGGTTGCCGGACAACAAAATTGCCTTGCATCACTTTTGACATTAATAGGTTACCTCTTGTTTTGTTCTTTGTGTACACGTTAAATTAATTCCATGTTTTCCATATTTAAACAAATACACCATAGGACTCTTATTGTCACTTTAAACTACTTGGCACATAGGAGAAAGAGTACAATTTCTATATTTTTTTATTGTATGAAACATTTTGTATTGTATGGCTTGAATGCTGCCCAAACTCTTTATTTGGCTTTGCAGGATTCAACTTTTTCTAACAGGAGGAAAGGGAGTGGCCAACATATGGGAGCTGGTACTGAGAACTGATGGAGCCTTTGCCAGAGTCACCATGGCATGGTGTGCTGCTTCCAGTGGGAATATCTAGAAAAGGCTCAGATTTGCCATTGAGAACAAACAAAGGAGCCACCTCCACTACATGGAGATATCACCTCAGGAGAGAACCATGTCCACCAGAGGAAGACAGTTGAAGGCACCACTGCTATTGGAGGGAGCCACCAGAGGAGCGAGAATAGGAGTAAGAGTTACATCAGGGGAAGCAGACTTACCCAGTGTCTCTGAGGGGATGGGCAGAAAGAGGATAAAGTTGAGACTGGGGACAAAGGAGGCTGCTCTGGAGCCACGAATGGCATAGGAGATTGGGGGAGAAAGACCGAGCTGGGAACCAAATGGAGCTACAGCCAGAAAAAGGTTGCTGAAGGAGGCAGAGGGAAGGAGTAGGCTGAGGCTTGTAAGATGCCTCAGGCAGCAGCCAAGCAGCCTAGACGAGAAATGGAGTAAGGGAAGGGGTTGAGGAGAACTGATTTTGACTGTGGGCAAGAAAATGATCTTATTTATCTGGATGTGAGGCGATGTGACTGAATTTGTTGGAAACACGGTCAGTGAGAAAAAGGGAAGGGGAATTAATTTTGTGTGGGTGGGAAACTGAGGACAAAGATGATGGGAGAAGGTGGGGGAAAAGAAGAAGCCAGTGTGACTGGGAGGGCTGGCTGTTTTTGAGAAAGCCTTCCTCATAAGAGGTGGCCCGCCCTCTGAAGAGGTTTGAGAACCACTGCTCTATTTTAATCACCCTGAACTTCATAAAGAGAGGACTTGAGACTGAAAAGGAGAATTCAGATAGCAGCAGAGTCTAGCTTTGTTTCTAAAAGCCAAATCTGGTTTTGTGGATACTGAAAATACTAATGGCCAAATTCTGTCAGCAGAAATGTATTTGATCGTAACTTTAAACTGCACTTGCAGTTCTTATGTAGTGTAGAGAGGCCCAGATGGGATTCTGCAGGCCCAGGGATCTTTGGATTAAGCTGCAGTAAAGCATTCCTTCTAATTAAGTGTAATTCAGTATAATTAATCTGCCCAGAAACCATTTATTTACCATGCGATCTCAGGTTTCTCTGGAGAACAGTTTTACAGTGAACATGGCGCCTGCCTCTATCATATAAATCATCACACATTAATAAACCCAGTCTGCAAGTACAAAGGACTTCTCCCACGCTTGTTCTAATCAAAACAGCTGCTGCCATATATACAATACATGCATGAATTCCAGCCTAAGAGAGAACCCACACACAAAATTCTGTGCACAGCCCATTTGTTAGCATCACCGATATTTCTCCATTCATAACCATTCTTGCTTTCCATTAGTCAGAAGGTTGCTAGTCACATGTTCAAGCCAACCTCTCTCTAGATCTCGTGACCAGACATCTTGGTTTCCCAGGTTTGCTCCATTTGGAAGGACAATCCTAGTGTCCTATGCTGTACTAATGAAAGGTTTTTTCCCCGCAAGTTCACCAAAACCCCATGAGGTTTGGTCCCTAACTTAGGCTTATTTGTCCCAGCTGAAGACCTGACGTCTGAATGTCCAGCTAAAGCTAGAGCTGGGCAAATATATTAAAACAGTCAAAATATTTGTTGAAATAAAAAAAATTGAATGAGCTTTGCCTATGTTCAGACACAATGTGTGTTCACTATCCATGAATATTCATGCACATGGGTTTAGTAGCAGGAATGTTTGTTGAAATAATGAATATGAAGGCATAATCTCGGACAGAACATGATGCATTGAAAAACATGAGTATTTGAACATCACTTTTGGAATCCAGTTCTGGTGCATTCTCCTAGGGAAGACAAAACGCAGTAAAAGCAGTAGGAACAGAACCCCTGTGTTCACTCTCCACCTTGTTTGGTCTGTGTGTGCACACATGCACCTGTGTTACGAGGCACAGATGGGAAGAAAATGGAAGGAGTCAGGGGATGCAATTTGCTGTGGGAGACTCCTCCTCCAAGCCAGTGTGGGAATTAATACGGACCTTATCAGATTTAATTCTTATGGGCTGCCCCTCCATACACATGAAGTCTCTGAGGGGGGTGAGTTACCAATAGCTGCTGCTAGGGAGACGAGGACATCACCACTCCATATGGAGCTATACTGCCATAGGCGGATGGGGAAGGTGGAGCCTGGGGAGTAGCACTGAAATACCGAGCCTCTGGCATAAATATCTGGGTTCTCAAAGGATTAAGAGGTTTGCAATCCTTTTGGAGGGGAAGGAAAACCTCAACTGGCAGGGGAAAATGAGTGCAAGGAAACACCATGAGTTTGCAATTCAGTTTCCTGCTCTCCTCCTGCTCAGGCAGCAGTTGAGTTCAAAATGACAGCGTGAACTCAGAATATTTGTCACTTAAGGCCCACTCATATGTGACTGGGCTTGTACATGTCAATACATGGCTTAAATTATTAATTTTTCTTCGTTTGCAGTAGCATCCGAATGTACTAGGCGCTTTCCAAACATTCAAGAAGGGAACGCCCTGGCCCCAGGAGCTTACAATCTGAGGACAGACAGAGACATGACAGGGAAAGGGAATTAAAAAACAAAGTGTGGGGGGTGGGGGAGAAGGAGGAACCAAGAGTTATTGTGGTGAGATGGAAAGGCGGCAGAGGAAAGAGTCTGAGCACTCACCGCTCATAAATGATATTCTTTCTTCAAGTGATGATAGACTGACAGATCTGTATTACGCCCAATATTCCAATCTTCTGCCATACCGACTCTTCTTCACGGACAGGGGCTTTCCAAGCCTAAAATAATCAATGATGAAAAGGCAAATTATTTCACCTTGTCTCACACACTTAAAAAAATAAGCTCAAAAAGCTACCTTTTGTACAGATATTGTTTTCTGCTTGACATTTCACAGTATAATATGGATTATGGTTAGTTCTGGGGAGTAAACACAAAGTTACAATGTATGCAGCTATAAGTGAGAAATCCCATGGTTTTCTGCAAAAAGGGGAACTTAAATTATAGGCATATTATTGTGTGCGAACTCCAGTAAGATTGCTTATACACATAAAAGTTACAACTAACAGTTCCCATTACTTCCTCTCAAAATTCTACCAGAATCAAGCCAGTCAAAATTTAGATTCGGGGAGAGGTGACAAACACAACACTTCTGAAATGTATTAGAGCACAGAAAGAAAGTCAGAATCTAACTACAGGATGATCAGTCAGGATTTAAATTTACGTTTCGTGAGAGTTCTAAATGACTCAAATCCACTGAGCCTCTCTACACCAGTAGCTTTGCTTGAACATACAAATAGCTTTTCTGCGGCTCTTGTGCTGAACTAGACTGGATAAAGGTTACTTACTGTTTTACACTTTAGATTGTGATTGACAGCTTGGCAGGGTTTCAACATCAGCCTAGAAACATTCAGCAATTACAACGTGCTGTGTGTACATAGAGTATTCTGGCTGCATAACGTCCACTGGCCAAGAGTTAATGAGATTTTTTTCCCCCCTTGTGGCTTTCACCAAGAGTAGAGACATCCTCGGCTCTGCCTCCCATCAACCTCGCTCCTGAAACAAAATATTACATAACTGTAAACTGCAGCTCAGCAAACAGTCATGAAGGACCCCTTCTCTCTCTGACACTAACTACACACAAGTGCAATGGGTAATTTGATCACGAGAGATTCCAGGAAATGTGTGCACATGCTCACATTGCTTGCAATGTTTTTTTGCTGTTTTAATGTAAATGACATTGCTTCTGCTGATACACAGGGTTCGTGGGTGGGCTTTTGTTTTTGTTTTACTTTCCAAAAAGAGGACAGTGGTGGCAACTGCTGCTCTTTAGTCTGATCAAACGCTAATGAAAATGATAAAAAAGTGTGAGATAGAAAGGAATAGCTCAGCTCCTTTAGCAGGCTCAAACACAAGTTGGGTTTTTGATGATCTTTTGCTTTAGTTCAGGGGTTCTCAAACTGGGGGTTGGGACCCTTCAGGGGTTTACGAGCTGTTAACTTCCACCCCAAACCTCACTTTGCTTTCAGCATTTATAATGGTGTTAAATATATAAAAAGTGTTTTTAATTTATAAGGAGGGGTTCGCCCTCAGAGGCTTGCTATGTGAAAGGGGTCACCAGTAAAAAAGTTTGAGAGCCACTGATGTAGTTTGTCTCCAAGTCACTGCAGACAGAACAAGATAAAGGCCCTGATGCTGCAAGTTATTTAAACACACACCTACTTTTAGCATACAAATAGCTCCATTGACTTCAACTTGCAATCATCCTTGGGATTACTCACATGCTCAAGTACTTTGCTGAATCAGGGCCAAAATGTGTAAAGTTAATTTCAAGTCTCTAGCATTAGAATGTATTAAACGCCATTATTCTTAAAAGCATTACCTTGAGAGTGAAGTCTGAAGCAGATCTAAAGGGAGCAGAGCACAAACTCTCAGAGGATTTTTCAGATAACTTAAAAGGCTAATAGCAAGGTAGATGCATTAGGGCAATGCTTCTCGAAGTGGTGGTCCGCGGACTGGTGCCGGTCCGCGAGCCATTGGCTGCCGGTCCGCGGCGAGTTTCCTCATAAGAGTGTTGAATAGGATAATAATATGGCACCGGTCCCTGGCACACTGGAAAAAAAATTGCTGGTTCCCCACATCAGATAGCTTGAGAAGCACTGCATTAGGGGACCTCTTTTTACCTGCTCTGAGACTACAGCAAGGTCATCTTTCAGCACTGAATGGTTCATTCAGGGACCAGATTCACTCTGTTTTGCAGGCAGAACATGTAGACAACTAGAGCTGTAAAATACTAGGGAAGCAACAGGTTAGTAATGATTATTTATTGGAGTGACTGCACTGCTAGCATTTCCCATTGAAACCATTTAACACTGGCACCCTAAAAATTCTGAGCCCTTTGAGGGCAGATTTTCGTGTGCTCAGCAGTCACTATTGGGGCCAGATTTTCAAAAGATCTTGAGTCCCAGTTAAGCATTTAAATAAGAGTCAGATCTTCGAAAAGTGCTTTATTCAAACTGGTGAGTTCATTTGAAAAGTCTGGCACTTAGTGATGTCCTTTCTGCTGCAGGAAAGGATAACCGAAGCTGATTTATTCCCCACTGCACTGGTATTTTATTATTACTGTATTAGCTAGCCTGCTGATGCTATTCTGGACTTATTATGAGAAGAACAGAAGTGACAACATTGCTGGAGCCTCCAATTCTGGTCCTTTAAAAACATAACCAGTGGTTAGTTGGAGGATCCCTGGTCATTGTTTTGTTTTCAGGACACAAAGTTGCTTGAGAAGCTGAGGCTGTACACTGTATGAATGGATCTTAAATCAAGGACTGGGCTGAACATTAAGACAATACACTACATCAAATGAAAAGGTGGACAATGTAGGTTGGAGTCATATGAACCTATAAGATATAGGTACAGACGATTTTGATACACTGGATCAGGTCACAAATCCATTTTCTTTCATTCTGCCTCTAAAAGTGGCCAAATACTTGAAAATTCAGAATAAGGCAAAAGTCCTCCATGCAATGAAAACAACAAGTATGCTCCAAGCTAAAAATGCAAGCAAGGAACAGGATTCCTTCCCAATCACTGGGGCAGTCAGTTTATTTATTGAAGTACTATATTGGATTCTCCTTACCTGTATCATGTTGTTTATTACATACTTCATTACTGGTCAAAATGATCAACTCCCTTTTAAAATTCAGCCACAGTACAATACGGCTACAGCAGATATGCATTTCTGATCTGACATATTCTAAATTCTCTTTCCTTTGCCTCTAATTTTTTTCAACTACTTAAAACTTACTAATCAGGTTCCTTTGTAAACTGTAATTTTGAATTAATTAAAAAATGTTATTTATATTACAGTAGCAACTGGAGGCCACAACGAGAGATCAGGACCCTATTGTGTTACTGTAGCGATGTGGGACTCACCCCTGCAGCACCTCCTGCTGGTTGTCTCAGGAATTAGCTCTCCAGCCATCAGAGCACACTCTGAAGGCTGGTGATCTGCCTTAGCGCTGGCCCCGTGTCCCTCCCAGGACTCAGGTGCCCCGTTATCTGGGATGCTGCCCCCTGGCAGTACATCCTTCAGTCTCGGGGTCTCCCCTCCCCGGGGAACCCCCACAACCTATCCCCACTTTGCCTCAGTCTTGGCTACTGCCAGTCACCACTTAGCCCCCGTTCACTGGGGCGAGACTGCAGTGTATCAGCCACTCATCACAGGCAAGGGGGGTCTGGACCTGCTGCCTCTGCCTTGCCTATGTGTGGGCTACCTCCTGCAACCTAAGTGCCCTGTTGGCCTTACCCTAGGCCTGCAGCCTAGGGCTTTCCTAGGCCGGAGCTCCCCAGCTCCCTTGGCCTTTCCCCAGCCCTGCTCCACTCTAGGCACTTGGTTAAGCTTCCTGCAGACAGGCCCTTCTCTCTCTGAACGCAGAGAGAGACTGTTTGCTTGAGCTCCTAGCTCAAGCCTTTATAGGGCCAGCTGGGCTCTGACTGGGGTGCGGCCCCAGCTGAGCCTGCTTCCCACTCAGCCTGGGCTGTTCTCCCAGGGCTGGTTTTAACCCTGTCAGGGCTGGAGCGAGTAGCCACCCCACAACAGTTGCCTACTGTACAAAGAGCCCTAAAGAGTTTACAGTTGTGTTTAGCAACAAGGAAGTGTGGGTGGATGAAACAAGTGGATGAGGGAAAGGGAAGGCTGAATTATCAATGTTACTCACAAATACAGACCTTTTCGTATTTGTGAGTAAAACTAGGTTTGGTTAATTAGTCTGTAGTTTAACTGAGCTGTAACAATGACTCATGCCCACTTAAGACAATGGTTAGCAACCAGCTTGTGTTCTAATTTCCACATTTGTCCTTGTTTTGCTTGTCAGTTTCTCATAAATTCTTAAAACAAACACAAACAGGAGTTACAGAGAAGTTAATTGACTCTGCTGATTTATCATGACCTGGCCCCTCCTTGTATTTACAGCTTGACCCTTGTTTGTACGGTAACGTAAAACATGGTACTTAGAAAGATACTCACCCGACCCCTATAGCTGAACAGCCATGTACTTTGGGAGAGCGTAGTTGTTGAAGTGTTGAGTTTATATATTTGTATATTAATACACACACACACAAACCATGGGCAAAATGTTCAGATTTGGGTTAGGCACCTAAATCCTTAGGGGTGTGTGTACACCCCCCCCCCCAAAGTTTGCTGAGTGTCTGAGGCGCACCCGCACACAGAACAAAGTTTGAGACCTTCACTGCTGGAACTTTGACTAGGTCAGGGCTCAGTTCTGGATACATGGAGGGGAGGAGAGAGAGAGAGAGAGAGTGTCTCTGTGTGTGGTCCTGAATAGAGACGGAAGAGTCAGGATTTAGAAGACAAGCGTTGAGATTTTTTTCCTCTTCTCTGAAGAGGACATCCAAAGAAATAAAACACAAGAAATATATATAAATGCAACATTAACATTCATAACAATATAAATACCAGAAAGTCAGGAAATGCACAAGTTAAGGGCAAGCTTAATATATTCTTATTGCCCTCATGTTTCTATTACTATGCAACTGAGACTGTTTAACGCAAAACTTTTATGTACAGCACATGAAATGTGGGCACTTTAACGTCTGGATTCCTTGCTTATTAGAAAAAAAATAAAGGCAAATCCATCTGCTGGAATGGGAGGTGACAGCACATACCGCTGTCCTAGGAATCTAATAACTCTTGAGACACCCCAGTCCACGAGGGTGGCCTGTGTCCCTATAACAAGTGATGAGCCAAGTCTGAAGTACAGACATCAGTGTCAATTATTCTATCTTGTCAGGAAGAAATAATGAGAGAATAACTCCTTGCTGCCTTCAACTGCCTCCCACCATCCCCACAGTTCTCCATCCATCATTGGGAGACTCCTCTTGATGACTCATTATGAAAGCGATGCCTTTCAGAATGGAATTTTCCACCTCTCTCCATCCCACCCACCCCTTGTACAACAGCTGTCTCATCTCACTACTAATCCTGATCCTAATGTCACTGGCTCCAGGCATGTGCTAATAAGAAATGAATTACTCAGAGGAGGAGACAGCTCAAAAGAAACACAAAAAACCCCCTCAAACCACACATTTTCAGGGAAGGAGAGCACATGGGAAGGGGACTCTAGGCATGTGAAAGAGGAGAGAGGGGCCAGGAACTGCAGTAAAATCAGAGTGAAAAGGTAGGGGAGCGCTGGGCAGACATTGGATTATTTAAGGGGTCAGTAGAGGAAATCTGTGGCAAGTTTTTAGTAGCGCATGAACTTGCAGTGCAGACTGGCTGTGAGGAAGCAATGCAAGGTGGTCAGGAGAAATGAGAAAGACCTGTGTAGGTGAAGGAGACAGTTTTAGATTAGTTAGAACTCAGGCTTATTACAAGAGTTGGGCTCTACTCCCATCTCTGCCACTGACTCAGCTGTGTTACCAAGTCACTTCAGCTCTCTGTGGCTCTGTTTCCCCATGTGTGTGAAATGTGGATAACACTTATCTGCCTCTGTAAAGCACTTTGAAATTCTTGGATGAAAAAGCACTAGATAAGTGCAAAGCATTATGGGTAAATCTAAAACACTGCTGTGGAGGAATTTCTAGAGACACAACACCCTCGACTGGTACAGAGGTGCAACTCCTCACAATACCCTCCATTTGACTTGAAAGTTCTTAACCTCCTTTTCAAGAAAACTGTTAGCTATATTACAGTAACGGCTACTAAAATCTCAATACTCCCTGCACCAAATACCTGCAGAAACTACAGTATCTTCCTACATTTAGAACAGGATCCATAATAGTACCTTAATCAATGCAGAGTTATAACTGTAGAATTTTAACTGGTTCTGCTGTGGAAACCTGTAGCACTCAGCGTCAATAAGTTCCAACATGAACATCCAGCTCCCATTTTCATTCAATGAACTGGGGTTGCAGAAACAACTTTGCCTGAAGTAGAATTCTAAAGTGCCAGAAACATAATGGGATCATTAAAGCTTCAGAGGATTAAGAGGGAGAGGTATTTAGAGTGGGGAACAGGGCTGAGGGCAGATCAAATTATGCAATGTAATGGCTGGAAAACTAAAACTTCTCAAATATCTTGCATACACTAATAGAACGTGTTCCTGAATCCCCAGATAGTTATACGTTTGTTATTTTAAGTAATATCAACAATTACACAGCATGATAAATCTTTCTTCTGCTACTTTTGTGTTCAGTGGTGCCAGAATTATGTATTTACCCCAGAAGCAAGATAAAATTCCCCTTACAGAGATGCCTGAAAAGAGGTGTAACCATGACTCACTTTGGAGTCAGCTTGCTGTGATAATGCCAGGTGAATAAATATTAAGGACAAAAACCTGCCTTCAGACAGCTGATGGATGGAACACGTTGGGAATATCTGGAGAATGAACAGGGATCCCAGCTCTGCTGTTCAAGTGCATTCATTTTGTATAACAACATGAGAGTATGGAAGCTAAGAAAACCAGAATAGCATCTACAATTACAATAACTGCAACATGTCACATACTATATTGTTTAAACAGTAAGTACCAGAGAAATAGATCCAAGTCTCAAAGTTTGGATCCAGATCTCAACTTTCTCAAAGTTTACAAGGCATTCAGATCCTAAGTTTTGGTTCTGGTACAGCTCTGGTAAAATACAAGATTTGCTCTACACCAACTCCTGCCGTTGATACAGACATAAAGGTGAGGAGGGGAAAATAGAGATATGCACCAAAAATGTGTAGCTTCCCACTTATTCGTTATTGATATCATAGTACCACCTACAGACCCCAGCTGAGATAAGGGCACCCTTGTGCTAGCTCCTGTACTTGGTATGCATCTCTTTCCCCAAAATGAGCTTGCAAAAGGAGAGAAAGGAAGTACTATTATCCCCATTTTATAGATGGGAAACTCAGGCGTTCTTTCATCAGAAAATGCCAGTTTGTCAAAATAATTCTCTGGTCCAGGATAGAATTTTTGGTCAAAACCAGAGAAACACCCACCCCAGAAGAGCCAATAGCCTGGTTATGACACACATCTAGACTGTAGGAAACCCAGGTTCAAGTCCCTGCTCTGCCTGATTCAGAGCATAGACTTGAACTTAGGTCTCTGACATCCCAAGCAAGTGCCCTAACCACTGGGATACAAAGTCAGTTTCTCTTTCTTTCCTCTTGGAGCAGTTCCCCTTTATATAAATTATTAAATATTAACTGGGCTAGAAAAGTGAGTACCCTAACCAGCAGGCTATTGAATATTCTGGAGGGTGCGTCTCCCTCCCTCCCTCTCTCTCTCTCTCGTTTTTTCATGAAAACTTTCAAAAGGTCTCATTTTCATTCCACCACAGAACAAAAACAAATTGTGAAGCCTCAACATTTTTCATGAAACAGAATTCTTGTTTTCCAGCCAGCCTCACTAGCCACAGAAGTGGAGTCAAACCATATTGGCTAGAAGCATATTTAAATGAGATTGTTGCTAGCAGGGCTCTAGCACAATTTCTGAGGCCATGTTATTTATTTATTAAGGAAAACCATGATAGTAAAACAATGCTATAGGCTAGCCTCCTATATAGTAATAAGTAATAACTGGAGATATACCAATCTCCTAGAACTGGAAGGGACCTTGAAAGGTCATCGAGTCCAGCCCCCTGCCTTCACTAGCAGGACCAATTTTTGCCCCAGATCCCTAAGTGGCCTCCTCAAGGATTGAACTCACAACTCTGGGTTTAGCAGGCCAATGCTCAAACCACTATTTTTGAACATGGTTCCAACACAATTCTCAGACAAAAAATACAGTGTACTCTGGTTTAGGGATGCCATAAGAGAACTCTGCTAGCCCTCTCCTGTGTTTCAACAAGCTCAGAGCTAGCAGTTCTGATCCCAATGTGGACAAGCCATGACAAACCACAGTTGCTCTTTAAGAGCATGATATACAGGAGCCATGCAACCTTCAAAGACATTCAGGTCTGCTTCGCATCTTCCACACATCACTTTCCTACAAATTCAAACCACAAGGCTACTTTGAAGTCCTAAAAAAGAGAGATTGGAAGGAAAATAGAACAAAAGGACAATGTTTTTTAAAAATGTACAAAAACAATTTCTGCCTTGTAGATGGTTATTGGCAAAGCTATGATCTGATTTTATTACAGGAGAGCTAGAATGTAAAGTTAGGTATTTATTTTTACAGCATGTGCTAATCTAAATTAATATTTGATACCACTGCCAGTATTTTAATCAATGCAAACTGCACCATATTTCATTATTGCTTAACTGTAGCAGAAGCTACATACAGTTTTTCATATATACACCATAAAGATGACTGAAGGATTTAGCAAGTGGACATCCACAACTCCAAACTTCACCATTGGAGAGGATTCAAAGTAAAGCAATGAGAACGATTAAACAATTGAAAACATGCCTTAAAAGTGATATACTGAAGGAGCTCAATCTGTTTAGATGAACAAAAAGAAGGTTACAGGTTGACTTGATCATGGTTTATTGGTACCTACTTGAGGAACAAAAATTTGATAATAGAGTGCTCTTCAATCTAGCAAACAAGGGCATAGCAAGATTCAATGGCTGGAAGTTGAAGTTAGACTAATTCAGTCCAGAAATAATGTTCACATTTTTAACAATGAGGCTAATTGGAACAATTCACTAAGTATTAAGGTAGGTTCGCCCTGACCAGAAATTTTTAAATCAAGATGGGAATTTTTCTAAAAGCTATGCTCTAGTTCAAGCACATCAGTTGGACTTGAGGCAGGAATTAATTCACAGAGTCTGATGGCCTGTGTTATGCAGGAGGTTAGACTAGATAATTACTATAGTCACTTCTGGCCTTAAAAATCTATTAATCTAACCTCTCCACTACTCCAGTTTCTTCATCACAAATATATTTTGGAATATGTTTGTGAGAATGAAAATTCAGGTCTTTTTTTTCTAATTAACATCCTGTGATAGGGACTCAGTCGGGGCGGTGGAATCTACGGGGATGGGGAGGGATGATCTATGTTTCTCCCCTGCATCTAGAAACACCCCTCGCTCAGCTTCGTGTCCCCTACAACTCTACCCCATACCACCTAGCTCCAGTTACTGTCTCCCCATTGGCTTATTGGGAGCTGAGAGCCCAACAGATTCTGGTCAGGTCTCAATCCAGCAGCGAGAGGGGGCAAGGACCACCTTTGCTAATTGGCAGGCAGTAATTGTGGCAATTATGGAGGGTGGAGGTGAAAGCAAGACCTGGAGAGGCAGGAGCAGCTACCGTGGCACCTGGAGATCGGGTAGGAGCTGGGGTGATTGCTCCCTCATTCAAGGTACAGCTTTGCAGCCACTGGATTCAGTGGGTGCCACTCTTCCCTCTGAGCTAGTGCTGGCCCTTGTTTAAGGTTTGCTGTTAAAGCACTGGACTACTGGAGGTGCTTTAACTTGTAGTCATCTACAATCCAATGGCACTTATGTTAAGAGCAGGGATGTAAACACTAGTGTCGACCAAATTCCAGCCCTTGTAATTACAAATCTTCTCCCTACCTAAATGGCTTCTGAAGCTTCATTTAGATACAGTATTAGTCACATTTGGTCCTAAACTTTTTACGGTGTTGCACCAGGTTTCACCTTAGAGGTGGCTGTATTTCAACTGTGAAGCGAGGCTTCTGTATATGAGTTTGTGTAATCTTTTGAGCTGAAACCTAACATCAACTCTCATAATCAATAATGATGATGATAATCCTTCAGTACTGATGACTTAATGTTTATTCCTTGCTGTCTGAGCAAACCTAGCTAGAGATTATGGGCATGTGAATACATAACTGACCTCTGGATGAATAAGGTTGACACAAATGGTAACTTTTTCAGTACTGTGAACTTAGAATCTCGAAAAAGTTTGTACCCCCTTGTAACCATGAACACTCAAGAAATGCAAATCAACGTTTACCAGATATTCCCCCTCTTGTCCCAGACTTCTGAAGCCTGGAAGATTTTTTTACTGATAATCTGCTTTCTTCTACCAGTGTCTCCCACAATTCTGAGACATCTAGGCTGCTCCTCTCCACACTGCAGCTCACAGAGGTGGTCCAAAGATGCAAAACTGTGTGCACTGGCCACCCATCCCTGTTCCTTCTTGCTGCCAGCTGAATCATTCCCAAACTGTGTAAAACTCAGAGAAGAGTATCAGTAACTTCAATGGGAACACTACAACTATGTATAATAATTGGCATATGGCCTGCATCTTTATGATCCAACACAAATAAAATATCTGACCCTTTCGCATATTCTATCCAGCATGGGTAGAATCGAGGAAGTCACTGCTAGCGGAAAGGAGATTAGTGGAAAATCTTCCATTCTGTATCCCAGTGTCTCCACAACAGAGACATCTGGGAAGTAGTGAGCAGTGAACGGAGATTTGGAATATAAGATGGTGGGGGGGGTGTCCCTTTTTTCTCTTTGTTGTAAGAATTTCTCAAATGGCAACAACATTTTTGGGCAACCACCTATAGTTTCTTCCTGCCAAAGAAGGCATCTGCTTTTGATAGAAAGCTGACCTAGTAGTGTTTGATGAAGATGCTGGCTGAAAACCAAGTGGCTGCTCTGCATGAGTCAGCTAGAGATATTCTGGAGTGTGCCTTGAAAACTTCCAGAGCAGGGGTTTCTCATGCCTTGTAGGCCTCAACAATACAGAGCCCAATCCATCTAGTGATGGATGACTCAAACTCTGAATCCTTGACATTTAGGCTGGAAGGACATGAACAGGGCATCCTGACCTCCTCATGGATTCTGTGTGCTTGATGTAGATTTTCAGCGTTCTTATGACATCTAAGGTTTGCCACTTCTTCTCTGTCAGATGTTGAAGCTTCGAACAGAATGAATGGAGGATGATTTCTTAGTAAATATGGAAGGTGAATTTACTTTAGGAAGAAAAGAGTTCTCAGTACCACCATCTTGTGGAACACACAATGAGTTCTTGCGTAGACAATGCCACCAGCTCTGATACCCATTTAGCAGATGCCATAGAGACCAGAAAACAAGTTTTTATGGACAGGTAAAAGACAGTCACTGAAGTGAGTGGCTAGAAGGGATGATCTATTAGATCCTTCAAAACTAGTGGTAGATCCCATTGAGCCAATCTGGCAGCTCATAGGAAAGTGGAGATTTGGGGATTCTATTGCACAAATTCCAGACACCATGGAAAAGATGCTGCTGAGAGCAGAAACTTGATGCTATGATCCTGGATTGAAGGCCCTTGTCTATGCCTTCCAGTAGGAAGTCCAAAAGGACTGCAAACCCTAGATTCCCGGAGTCCATATCATGCTCTTGGCCCCAGACATTGAACCTGGACCAGATGCAAGAGTATGTAAGGACCTGGGGACTAGAACCTGGATCTACAGAGCCTGGGGTGGCTAATATTCCAACGGTGCCCCCTGGAAGCCATGCAAAGGCACAGATAGAGAGCCACATGGACAGTAGGCGCTACAGAAAATACCACTCATGTGACTCAGAATGACAGTATCCTATAGCCCTCTAATTGGCCAAATACTCCTACCTAACCCCAGAGGTTGCTCCAGGAAGTTGTCTGAGCAACCACACAGACTTTGGCCTGCTGCAACACCAGATTTCACCTCGTCTCCTGATCTCTAGTCTCTTACTCCAGCCTGACTACGACTCCAGTTCCTGCCTCTCAATTCTAACCTGGTACTGCCTGTGATCTCTGATCCCAGCTGACTCTGACCCTGATTCTTCTTTACGAGACCTGGCCTTGCAATTCCTCCAACTCCAGCCCAGTGACTCCCATCGCTGATGGGCAGACCTCAGCCCAACTGTGACCGCTAGGCAAGAATGCCTATGCCTTGGTCCCTTACAGAATATGCCTTTAAAGTCATGTCTCTCCTGGAAGCTAGCAAATTCTTGATTATGTTGGAAGACTTTGCTAAAGCTTTCCTTTCAATAACCAGGCTGTCAGCTGACACTGGTCTGGATCTGGATGGAGAAACTGCCCTTGCAAGATGATATCTGGTCTCCATGGTAATTGTAGTGGAGACTACTGTCAGGTCTATCAGGTTGGAAAACCAGGTCTCTTTGCCCAATAGGGAGTTATCAATATGACCGTCTCCTGCTCCCGTCTTATTTTCTGAATCACTTTCCCCAGGAAAGGAAAGGTGGGAACACAAAGTAGACCTGGGGGCCATCTGGGCCATGGAGTCGGAATCTGTCTCCCTGGAGAAAGTACCTTGGATTCTTTGTATTCTTGCGGCTTGCAAACAAAATTGGCTGAAAGAACGAATGTCCTCGATAGCAGACTGAAGACCTCCTGATTGAGGCATTACTCCAGATCGTTGAGCTTGCACCTGCTGAGCCGGTCCACCTTCTGGTACAGTTCCCCTTTTATGTGCATCACTCTGAGAGACAGGAGAGACTGCTCTGCCATTTCATTATTTTCATCACTTCTACATGTAGCTTTGGGCTCCTTGTCCCTCCTTGGTGGTTTATGTACGTTACAGTAGTTGCGTTGGCTGCCTGAACTGGGATGTGATTTCCCTTCAGAGAGATCGAGAACTTACGTAGAAGGGTGTACAAACTTTTTCGAGAATCTTTAAGTTCACAGTACTGAAAAAATTACTAGCTTGACTGCTCTCAGGTATAAAAGATTTATGTTTCCTCTAAGTTCCATGTTCCCTGGGTGGTTTGAAAACCCAGATGAGCACCCTAGCTCTCCAGGCTCGTATGAGTAGTGAGGAAGGCATAGGGGCAGGCCTTTGCAGATATTCTCATGCAATGGTTCTCTACCAGGGGTATGCGTACCCTGGGGGTACATCAACGTATCTATATATTTACCTAGTTTTACAACAGGCTAGATAAAAAGCACTAGTGAAGTCAGTACAAACTAAAATTTCATATAGACAAATGAGAAAGGAAGCAATTTTTCAGTAATAATGTGTTGTGACACTTTTGTATTTTTATGTAGGATATTGTAAGCAAGTAGTCTTTAAGTGAGGTGAAACTTGGGGGTACACAAGACAAATCAGACTCCTGAAAAGGGGACAAGTTTGGAAAGGTTGAGTGCCTGGATTGGGACTTGCACTTGGGTCTTTCATGAGTTCTGGGGAGTGATTCCAGAAGAAAGGATTGAAGGCACCTGTTGTGCGATCTTCACAATTGAGTTTGGCCTTCTCGTATCATGTATAGGAATCAAAGCTGAAGACACTGCGCTCTAGTATGACTTCCACAGATGACAAGATCCTGGATCTTCTAGAACCTTTCAAGTGACGGATAGATTTTTCTATCTATGTCCAATCCTAGGTGAGAGATGATGGTTGAAGGAATCAGAGAGCTCTTTTTTATGTTGAAGACAAAGCCATATGCTTTCAGGAGGTCCAGAGTCTGAGCTGTGACTTTGTGCACTTTGGCTTGGGATGGGGCTCTTATCAGCATGTCGTCGAGATGGTGTACCTGTGCCTGGCTATGATCACTACCTTACTTTTGTAAAGACCCTGGGGACTGAACAGTCCAAAAAGGCAGGTTTTGGTACTGGTAATGCTTCCTGCCATAAAGGAATCTCAGGAGTCTGCAGTGACATGACCTTATGATCCACTGATGTCAGGAAGTGTCCTTGAGATAACAAGGCACTGTCGAGGCCAAGGTTACCATTTGGAATTGTGTCCTTGTCAGCCAGCTGCTGAGCCTCTTAGGTCGAGGATGGCTCTAACTCCCCCACCTCAAGCTTCTGAACCATAAAGAAGATGGAGTCAAACCATAAGAATGTTTCTTCTGAGGGCAGGCTTTCTAATACTCCTCTATCCAGAAGATGAGAAATCTTGTTCTGGATTGGCTCACATTTTTCGGGGCTAGTTGGAATTGAGTGACTTGATGAAGAAAGGATAAGGTGGAGCCCTCAAGTTTGAGGGAGTACTCCTGGCTCACTGTGTCCTCCACCCATGTGTCCATTGTGGATGCATACCTCTGCTCTGTGATGTGGGAAATCCTGCCTCCTAGCTTCAGCTCTGGGAGTAGACACACCTGATCATTGTCATAAGGTGGTCTTGGAAGCTGCGGGGTCACCTCTGGGCTTTTCCCCCCAAACCTTGATTTCAGGGCTTACCTGTAGAGAATCTGCTTTCCCTTCACTGATACTTCTGCAAGGTAGAGAGGGGAAAGGAGCATCTCTGTCTGAACATCAGCTTGTATTCTTTCATGAGGGCATTTAACAAGGACAGGAGGAACTGCTTGTATTTCGCTGAATTTTCCACAACCACTTCTTCTAGCTTTGGTCTAAAGAGAATGGAGCCTGTACATTTTGCTGAGCACACAATCTATTTAGAATGGGAATCCACCTTCCAAGGATGGAGCTGCATGTGGATGCCATGGCACTGGCTGAAAACTTCGTTGTATTCAGTGAAGTTTTGGCTATAAACACTGTTGTTACGGAGATTTTTTTTAAGAGTAGTGCTGAAATCAGTGTGATCTCTATCCCTTAGTACCCTGAGATCCTCCAGACAGGAGACATGCTCTAGCAAAGCACGTTGCTGTGAGACACCCCCTCAAGGTAGGCGAAGAGGCCTCAAAGTTTTTTTTATGAGATTGGCCTCCACTTTCCTGTCTGGTCCTTAGGGAAGAATTCCCCTTCTGAGGGGATAACCATATCACTTGCTAGGGATGAAACAGCAGCAGTGACCTTTGGGACCTCAGCAAGAGAGTTCTTTGGCTCCTATAGCCTGTAGAACCTGAGGAGATTTTTACTGATATGTTTGCCTTTGTCAGGCTTGTCCCACTCCTCCATGATCACATCCTCAAAGGAAATTCTGGGGAACTGAAGCCTTAGGAGAGACTTCTGAGGGTATAAATTTGCATTGAGGCTTGCTCTCTGAAGCCTGTTGAGCTGGATCTGTACGGTAGATACAACCTTTCTGTACATGGCCTCAAACTTTGTGGGCGGGGACAAGGGGAGAATCTGTGTTGTGTCTTCCCCTGAGCCTGCTCAGATACAAAGCCCAATAGCTCTCCTTCCTCTGCAGAGGAGGGGGAGGAGGAAGAGTCAGAGAGCACAATCCCTCCCCGCCCCCCCCACTTTTTTTTTCTTTTTGCTCTTTGTGGGTCTCTTTGCCCTGGTAGCCTGCTTCACAGGCGAAGGTGCCTTACAGTGACACTGATGAGGTATTTTACAGCTTGCTTTCCACAGTGCCTGAAGCCCTCTAGGGAATTCTCGGATTCCTCCACTGCAGGGTCCCAATCCTCTAGAGCAAGGAGAAATGTTTGCTGCCCGCATCCTCCTGCTCAATTGGGAGCAGGGGGGCTGGTTATGGGCTCCTACCCCCAGGAAATTTAGGAGTCATTTTAAGATTTGGGGGTGGGAAGGGGAACCTGTAGCCCCACCAGACTCTTTTCTTTAGAGTCCAGGAGTACCCTGGGACATACCCCATGGCCCAGCTGGATGAGGTCCTCCCTGTCCTTCAAGCTTCTCTCTGCTCTATTCCGTAGCTCCAGGTCCATTTTCCCTACATTGGGGTGGTGGAGTCAGGTTGTCACATGCTTCTGACTGCTTGATATGTTAGAAAAGCAAAGGACTCACTTGTTCCAAAGAACGAAGTATTTACCTTATCTTATGTACCTATATGGTCCCCATCACTATAGTATCTGAGTGTACCACAATCTTTAGTGTATTTCTCCTCACAGAACCCCTGATAGAGCAGTGCTATTAATCTAATTTTACAGATGGGGAAACTGAGGCACAGAGAGACTAAGTGACTTGCCTAAGGTCACACAGGAAGTCTATAGAAGGGAACTGAGTACAGGCCTCCCAACAGCCAAGCTAGCACCCTAAACACTGGACCTCCCAAAAACAAAAAACAAACAAAAAAAATTATGCCATATTCTTGTTCTGTAGACTTCTAAGATTTCAGTTCTAAGCCTTTATTCCCCGATCCATCAAACTGGCACCTTTCACCAGAACTAAAACCATGAAGACTTCTTTTTAAGAGTATGTTGTGCTAGATACCATATCTGGCAAAGATTTTTGGCCCCCTTCAGTTCAAGACTGTTGTAGTCAGTAATTCATAATGTAATCACTTTGAAGCTGGCTCTCTAACGTCTGGCTATGCTCATCTCATTTAACATAATGATTGCTGCATAAATCCATGTGTTTATGTACTTTATCTCTTCCCTCAGACAGGTTACTGTGTCCTGGGCATCGTTATGTATCAGTGCATCATGGAATATGGCTGCTAAAGCATACAATAAAATTTTAATCTAGAAATAAAATAGTTGAATTAGAAGTGTGTACTGTCTGAGGTCATCCTGTAGTAATAACACCAAGAGACCACAACAGGTTGATTTAGAACAAAACCATCGTAGTGATTTACAGTATGATTGAACAGGTTTTGGAAGGAGGCCAAAAGCTTTGCAAGCAATATATTATGTCTAATCTAAACTCATCCAGTGAATGACACCAAAAATACAGTGTAATCACTGTAAACAGATCCCTACACTTTGCCAGTCATATTTTTTAAACTGTGCATAATAGATGTTGGATTATTTCACACTGACAGCTGGGACGGCCCCCTGCAATATTAACTTTTGTTCAGTAATGTGATTATGATGGTACTAAATGGGTTTGTTAAGATAATGAATAGACTACAGATTTAGTTGTCCTACTGATATTACAGTGATATCACTTAGGGCATTGTTCACCACAAAATTAATAGCCTAACACTTACCTGGGAGACTATATAGACTTCTTCCAAAAACAGATAGTCATCTCTGACATCAATTTGCTTCGCAAGCTGCAAATCAAAAAGGATGATGATGCTGGCATTAGAAAGGTGGGATCAGTTAAGGAAAAAAATATGTTTTTCTAGCCAAACACACAAGCCTGATGTCAAATCTGTCTTCACAGATTAAAAGGAGTTGGTTCCTCCTAGATAGAAATAATCTTCTGGAAGAGATAATAGTTCCTCTCTTAGTGGATCTGTGCAGGGTGTACCCAGGGAATAGTAGTATGGAAACACAGATGGTGACTCAAAAGGTGTTGGGACAAGGCTTACAAGAGCAAATTAAGTTTCCAACTTCATACAGGAGAGTGGTAGGCCTGTCTAATCCTTTTGATAGGAAAAGATATTTAGAAATGTGGGGATAACAAGGCCACAGTGATTCTCATAGCTCCTGATACCAACATATGAACTCATGCCTTTGTGAAAACCAGGTAAGAGAAAATATAAACATTCTCTGACTGAAGAAGCTTCATTAGGGCTTATACCCAGGTTGCAAATGTAGACCAAATATAATGGCATGCCTTTGTTGTACGTTATAGTCTGCATTTCTGGAGACTACACATATCATCTATTGTTTAGGTCAAGAATCCTGATTACCTCTGATCAAAGACAAGAGCTCAGTGTGTCTCACTCTATGACAATGTAAGGCACAGCCTTCTGGTTGACGAAGTTCTGTTTTCCTGGGAAGGGATCAACTCCTTCAATGTATACTCCATGGCTTTAAACTCCAGCTAACAGATGCCCCGAAGAGCATCCTTCTTGTGTCATCAATACTCACATGAGGGAGATTTGGGTGGTTGACCCTGCTATTCAAGCCCAAATCCAGACACATATACAACCCATATACAACTATATAATCTGCAAAATCTAAATCTTGCATCTTTTCTCTTTCCCGAACAAAACATCACTATCCTCAGCAGCCACAGTCACTTTTCTCATTACAAGGTAGAAGAAAAGTGGAGATTGTATGCCTTATGCCAGTAACAATCTTAAACCATTGTGGGTCTCTGCTCTCTGTCCTGATGCAGCACACAGACTTGGCATACAAAGCTTTTACCAAATTAACAATCCTTGCTGGAATTCCTTAGTGTCTCAGGATCTTCCAGAGGGCTTCTGTGTGGACACTATCAAATGATTTTGTGAAATCAAGGAAATTATCTTCTGCTGGTATTTTAAGCCTTGCTCAATGAGTCTTCTCAAATGCGAAAATCTGGTCTGAACACAACCTTCTGGATTGAAATCCAGCCTATTCCTCTCTGAGTACTTTGTCAATAGAAATTTTCATCCTATTCAAAATAATACAAAACACTGTTTCTAGGCGAAGCATCATTTAATATCCATGTCAGTTTATATGGAAAAGTGTAATCCCAATGCAAAAATTGCTTAGGACGCAGAGTTCAACAAAACATTCATCATTGTCATCTGTCTAGGGAATGCCACATCTGCCCGTAATGTATTCATATCGGTATTAACACCACCAACCTGTGCATCTTGAGCTTCCATGAGACAATGACATATTAATAGATCTTGTAAAGGAGGCTCTGCAATCAATAGAAACTGTCTTTGAACCATTCTTTTCTGTTGTTTGTTGGCACATACTACTGAAAAACTGTGACTTTTGCAAAGTTCGTCACAAAGTGAGTAGTCTTTATTCTTGAGTTTACAGGTTTCCATTCTTTCAGTGCTTTAGTAGCTTCCTTGTTCAATAATAAGCCTACATATTCCCAGTGTGCAACATTCTCTCTTCCAGCATATAAAACAATCACACCTTCCGACAAATTTGTCTTATCCAGTTTACCTCCTCTTACTCAAAGTATACTTAGGCCAAATTTTCATTTCTCTGATAACTTGTATCAGTCTACCTGTGCTCCAAAGCAATCTAACATTCCAACACCCAATTTTTGTCTTAACCTTAATGCCATTTCAGATTAAGACCTTCCCTGCAACTTTGATTTTCCATCATCGTCGTCGTCTCAGCTGGATTGCTGGTTGGCTGGAATTATCTTGTCTTTTGTCCAACAGACTGTGGTTCTCCACTGTCAATGCCTGCATTGTCAAATCTGTGGCAGACTGGTCTTCTCTCTGCATTGTTTCCATACCAGAAAGTATTTTTGCATAGGTTGTTAGCCTGATTCACAACTCCTTACCAGTACTCCTTACTGGTAGATTGCCTTTAAACTGGCTCCTACTCTTTGACCTGTGTGATTTGGATGGCCCTTCCAGGAATTCTGCTCCCTCCAGCACAGCTCTCAGGGTCATCAGAGCATGCAAGCCGCCCACCACCTCAAGGTGCAGTCCTGGGGAAAAAGGATTGATTGGAACCTGGCCTGCATCTGCCTTGAGGTGAGTGGCACATAACAGTCATTTGGGCAACTCCTTACATGAGTGGGGACCACCCTGAATTGGCAACATGGACCATGGAGAACTTGCTCTGGAATGAGGCTGAGGAAGGGACAAAGTTTTAGCCAGAAAGGAAGGCCCCTGCCAAGCATAAAGGCAGGAGGGAGATCAAGGATGTGAGAACTAACTGCCTTTGCCCAAAAAACTCACTATACAAATACCTTTGGGTGCCAGAAAAACCTTTGGAAGAAGAACATAATGAAAATATCAGAGGATGGTGCTGGGCTGGGTCCTGGGGCTATGGAGAATGTACTGGCAGAACAGCAATTACATAATGGCCTGTAAAGGCCAAGGGGGAATGGGACTACCAGAAGAAGGGCATAGCTGATGTCATCTTTCTATGCTTTCATTGGACATCCTGGCAGTCTGGCATAACTCCATGTCAACAGCAGGACTTCCCAGCAGTGCCAGAACTGGTGGAATAGAGGTAGTGTGAGAATCTCAATGACCAAAACACAGGTCTACTTTTCTCCTGTAAACTAGATAGCATAAAAACAGAATTTTGTAGCGAGAACAAGTTACCAAACAATTGCAAGAATCTCACACTTCTAAGAGGAAAAGATAAAATCAATTTTTGTCACTGAGTGCTGGAACTGGCATAACAGAAACCAGACACACACAGATTTTCATGCAGAGTTCTCAGACTGACAAGACCCATTGTGCGTGGTGGTACCTTTTAGTTGTAACAAAAACATATCTGAGACACACCAATAAAAGTGGAGTCTAGAAATGAGGTGCAATTCCTTTCTTTAAAAGTCTGAAGTTTTCTATATCCTCATTCCCTCTATTCAGCCTTTTAAAATGTCAATAACAAAGTAATAAGTAGTGCTACACATTAGCAACTCAATCTGGTCCGGTTTAAGTTATGCAAGTGTTAAGGTAAATGGTATAACACATTTCTAATTGCTTCACTGTAATTAGATGTTGCTCAATGCATTTCCTGGTCTTGCACATTTCTTTTTTTTTTTTTTTTTTTTTTTTGACTCTTGTCCACGTGAAGATTTACCATAAACAAGAACTTGCAACACAAACTATCACCCAACACCACCCCTTTAATTGATCCTCTTTTCAAAAACTTGCCCTGTATAGAAGATTATAACAAAGGTTATAATTATTAGTTAATTCAACTTGATCTCATTTTTAACGTAGAAAATTGTCAATAAATGTTTTACATTTCAAATATCGTAAACTAGTTGAATGAATCAACAGAAGAAAATACAGGGGCTGTGAGCTACTTCCTCAAAAAGTAATTTGCTTTCTTGTTCTAAAACTTAAGTTAACGTACCTGTAAAAAGAAACAGGGAAAACTTCCTAGAGCTTAAGGTTCAGATGAGTCCTAGATGATACTAGTTGTGGAGCCCTACCTTCCAAAAGGCATTCTCTCCCCTCTGCCACCCATCCTTCTGAGCACCTGTATAAATGGAGGGAGACACTGAGTTGCAGTCAACTCCTTGTTCACGTGGGACCAGACAATGCGCCACCACCTCGTCACATATATAAAGCACTGCCATTGTGTAGTCTCTACCATAAATTAGAGCACTCCTCAGACAAAAGGTGTCAGAGGAATTTTTTTTCTTGACATATATTTCCAGTATGAAGAATAATGCAGTATGTAGGGCTACTAAGAACACAGTCACCTGGTGGTATCAAGAATTGCTAATGGTGTGCCACAAGTGAGCCTATGAATCAAATTCAGAATAAAACCTGCTCATTGAGCAGTCCAGATCCAATGCTCTGGTGGAACAGCTCCCTCTAGAATGCTGATCTTCCACAGTTTCAGTGTAAGGAGTTATGAGATAATCTTGTCGGCGATCTACAGAAGAGCACATGGCCTGTGTTTAGCCTTTCTTCAAATGGCTTAATATTGGAAATTAATCTTTTATGACATAAGGAAAGAAAAATGTAAATATACTGAGCTGCTGCAATGCTCTATTTGCAAAGTTAAAACCAAATCATCACATGAATTTCCAAACTAGGGCAAGCACTAGTTTTAGTCACTTTTTCCAGAGTAAGTCCTTGTATACTAACACTGTACTTTTATTGTAAACCTTTATATTTCATGGACCACACTAAAAAAAAAGGAACATTGTGTCAACTCAAATGACAAACTCCCATCTGCTCACACTAACAAATCTTTAATGCTTTTTATTTTACAAGCTACTTTAATATCTACAACCACATTTTAAAAGCAAATAATACCCGGAAGGATGTATAAGGAAGTTTTCTAATTTTAAAGTTAAAGGAATAATCTTAGTACCATCTCAAAGTTTTTTCCCTTTAAACATCAGCTCTCCCTCACTGGCTCTTGCTTTCAGGGCATTAGGGCACAATACATTTATTTTAATGCCATTGATTTAGGGAGCCTACAGCCTGCATCACATCTTTCATGGATGAAAAATATTATACTTTTATCAGTGATGTACAGGAAGATATAGATTATTGTATATTTTTACAGTTTTTTTTTAAAAAATTACTTAGAAAAATGAATTTTTGGAACCATAGCAAAGCTGGGGCTAAACTGGGGATAAGCTAGAACTGTGAGGTATAGAATTCAGGTATTTTTCACCATATCCAAAAAGGTGAGTTTCACATAAATAAAGCCAAAACAACATAACATAAAAAATAAAGTCACCCTCCCTTTTAGCTCCTTGGCAGCAGACAGACCCCATTTCCTGCCCGCTCTCTGTTTTTGACACTCTTGGCTTCTGATTGCAAGAAAAGTCATTTCCAAACTCTCTTTACCCAAAACCATCTCATCCCACTTGTGGTATTTGCTTTCACTCAACTGCAGCACTGGCATATATTATATTTTAGAGATATGATTGCTGTCTCAGTTTTAAAGTTCAGACTCACGAAGTGGTCCTTCAAAAAGGGACTACACTGGCAGGTGGAATAAAGCAGATCACCCAATACCAGGGGCGGCTCTAGACATTTCGCCGCCCCAAGCACGGCCTCATGCTGCGGGGGACGCTCTGCCGCTCGCCGGTCCCGCAGCTCCGGTGGACCTCCCGCAGGCGTGCCTGCGGAGGGTCTGCTGGTCCCGCGGCTTTGGTGGAGCCATGGGACCAGTGGACCCTCCGCAGGTGTGCCTGCGGGAGGTCCACCAGAGCCGTGGGACCAGCGGACCCTCCGCAGGCATGCCGCCGAAGGCACCCTGCCTGCCCCCCTCCCGCTGACTGACAGAGCACCTCCCGTGGCATGCCGCCCCAAGCACGCGCTTGGTGTGCTGGGGCCTGGAGCCGCCCCTGCCCAATACACCTTTTCCACCTTCAATTAGAATGTACATTTCTATGAAAGGTTGGGGAGTCCTATGGTGTGAAAAAACAGAACGGCTTTTTTTCCTTTATAAGTGTTTCAAATATGGACTAATTGGCTTGGCTAATTAATCTTTTGTCACTTCCCAAAGTATAGTCAGAAGCCTATTTTTCTGCATATTTTATAAATTCTCATGTTTCCGGAAATTATTTGCACAGGATGAGGCCTACTCTGAAACAGCTACGGTAATAACAGAGTAAATGAAAGCTGAATGAACAATTCTCTAAAAGAAGGTATATATTTGGATATATTCAGCAGCACTCTGAACAGTGATTTCCAGTTTGGGATTTATTTATTTCCATTTCCTGTCCAGATCAGAAAACAGCTGCCCAGAACAAAAGTGGATCACTAAATGCAGCATTTATTCTTTAAAGATTTGATAGGAAAAAAATGTTATTTGTAGAAAGATGTGTGTGATACAATTTCAGCCTATTACTTGCAATGTTCACGCTCTAAAATATTTCTTAACAATAATCTATTTAATGCAACTGTGATCTCTCTGGCAATGGTTTCTCCTGTTTTGCTGAAATATGTATAGACCCTAAATATTTACCTTAGCTACACTGCTGTTATACTGGAACCTGACAATGCTTGATGCAGATTTCATTGCTGCTGAAGGAAGTCCCTTGCAAGATTTAAAGCTTCACATTTTTCATCCAGTCCAACTGAAGTTCCATGTCAAATGATAAAATCAAAGCTCCTTCACTCCAGATCCACATGGAAAGACACTGATCACTTTGGATTTCTTGTATACCGCAGATGTCATAATGCCCTTAGGATTTATGATGCTCACACACAGTCGACAGAACCCTCTAACTTTAAAGTCTCTCAAAATTTGTAGTTGCTCATATCTGTGGAGAAGGAACTGTCAGAAGACCAGTTGGCTTGATCTTGTTTATGCCTCCATCCAGAATGCAGACTCTTGGATATTTGATTTGCACTAGATGAGCTGCAAACTGAAACAGATACACATCGTTAGTATGCTGTGTATCGTACTCCTTTTTCTGAGCTAAGAAAGCAAAGTGAAACAGAGGATAACCTTAATAATATCCCCGTATAATATCTGCATTCACCTGTGAACCCCACAAAAGAATTGCTTTCCTACTAACTACTATGGCATAGCAGCCCATAATGATTTGTTTGTATGCATTGCATTGAATTTGGTGGTCGTGAAAAGTGTCACACTGGTAGCTCTACATTCTCTTTCCAGATGATGTATTGTACAGGCATCTGCAGGTCCAGTTTCCTCACCCATCACTATTAGGATTCCTTAACATTTGATCCAGAGGGACCATCCTCTAGTGGTGTAAAAGAGGAGATAAAATTCTCCATAGCCATCCAATTCCCAGCATCTGTCATTACGATCAGTGCTTGACATTCAATTTCCCAACCAAATGTTGTTTGGAAAACACACAGCCATCTCCCACACCCACAATTTAAAAAGTCTGTACAACATTTGTTTCCTTCCTGATTTATCATCAAGTACTATCCATTTGCACAACTCACAGGAAGTATAAAGTACTAAGAATTACTTCTGTGCAGCCAACTAAATTACCAACTCCAACGGGGCAATAACTTCCATTCAGGTGCTGGCACCTGAACTGAATTTGGCACACTAAACCGTAGCTTGAAGAATTTTTTTGTCTACTTCCCATTTAAATGACCATGACACTACAATAGCTACCAAGGCGTAAGATGATGTGCTTCAGCGTTACCTGCTCAATCCTAAAACAGAAAGACAGAGGCATTTCCTTTAAGGGCGACAAACAACAACAATTAATAGTAGCAAGGTATTAAACTTCTTCCCTAGCTGGAATTTTCACCTTGTAATGTGTTTTATGACATCCTTGCTGTAAAGGCATGTTAAATATGCACATAATTCATTTTTGTACATCTGTATGTCAAACAAAGTTATTGCATTCCTTTCCAAGTGATTCAGGTTAGACTTGAATAGGGAGTGAGAATTCAGCACATGATCTGTGATCACTGAAAACTTGTTCAGATAATATAAGGGGTCACAGCTGATCATAGTCAGGGAATTCCCAGGGTCATGTCTCATGGAGGTACTACCCTAGGGAAGACCTTCCCCATTGGCTTCTGTCAGTCAATGGAAGATTCAAAGGATCAAAAAAACCCCAAACACACACACACACACGGCTATTAAGCAAGATGGGATATGTAACTGCCAAGTGATGCCAGCTTGCAACAGAGGAATAAATACCATGCATCCATGGAAAGCTCTCTGAACCAGAGCTGCTTGTGATATGCACTGAACTATTACTGAGGCATATTCAGACTCCCCCGCTATCTTTACAGTCACTAACCACACACAAACACGTATATGGATGATATATGAATGTGTTTCTTTTAAAAAAAAAAAGTAGTACTGTGCTATATTCATCAACAATATGCTGGAAAAATTACCATACGCTCTTAATGACATATTTATCTCATACCATATCTATACCTCATCATATATCTATCACGTTTTACGCATTCATAACTCTTCAAAAGCTTTACATGCAGTGTCTATGAATATTTTAAATTTTAACTATAAATAGGGATTTAGCACACATTGGTGTTAATATGACTGTCATTTCATTTGATCTAAGAAGTGAATCTGAATCACACATAATTGCTTCTCATTTAGGGTTTGTACATCATAAATCTTGTGCTACACAGTACTTTTGCCATGCCCCAGTAATCAGGGTATAGTTATAAATGAGCTTTCATTGCATATTTGACAAATGGCCCATGTAAATCCTGCTGGTGTGCTGAGGGAGCCCCACGGCAACCAGTCTGGAGAGGCCTGTGACAACTGGGAAACAGCAGTTGGAGTGGGGAGACCATCAGAGAAACAGAGGAAGAGAGTCTGCTAACTGGGTGTTCTGAGGAGAGGAGGGATATCATAGAGCAAGGAGAAGCAAGTATCCAAATAGTCAGGAGAAAGGCAGGACAGGAAAAGTAACAGTGAGATGGGGACAAAGCGGCAGAGTAAGAGCTCTTGCAAGTAAAGAGTGACAGGAATTTGAGGAGGAGGCACTGATTCTAATGAAAAATTAAGTAAGAGAGTACGTGCTTGTTCTGGGGGAGAGGCTAAAGGGGTAACAAGAAGCATTTAGGAGAACTGTAGAGACCATTCATCAGGAAACACAAAGAAATCCATTGACAGGACTTATCAAAGACCACCAGGGACAAACATCGAGGACAATATCATCACGATCACAAACTGAAGCAGCTAGATCATGTCAACCACCTCAGAGTCATGTGTATATTGTCAGCTGCCAGTAAGCCTGGACAGAAAAAGGACACCCTGGTCAAGGCCTAAATCATAGCTCAGTCAGACAGAAGTAATACATGTATTAGCCTCCTACCTGCATGTAATCAAGCTCCTCATAAGTCAACCAATGGAGAACAGTTGTTCCCAGTGTAGAAAGGTGATAGAGAGGCTTTGTATTCCGTCTGCCAGAGCAAGGTACAGAATCTTTCAGGTCGGGGACTTAGAAAGTGACATACCCACACCCTAACTGCTCTCTGTGGTTCCCTGTCCCCATTTTTCCATGTTTTGCCTGTGGTGGTTATTGCAACTCTAGGGCAATAGTAACTCTTCCAGAGCTGCCACAGGGGAGAGCAGGGACCATAATCCTTAAGTAGTATTTAAAGTAAAATACACACATACACAGAGTTTTGAATGACTGTGCATGTGTTTTTCAACTCCTGATAAGCATAATGGGAAGTGTTTGCTCTGCCAGACTATACCATTATAGAATGGTCAACCAGGAGCTTGCTTTAGGTGCCGTCCAAGCTATCTCATTTAATCTCCAGCAGTCAGAGAGAACCCATCCTCTTCTTCTGGGAGACTGGAGATGTACTGTATTCCCTTGATGTAATCCCCAGCACCCGCAACGTTGTGGGTGAGAGTTGGAGGACAGGGGCACAGACATTACTATGAGGGAGCCATACAAACTCCTTCTCTAATTCCTAATCCCAGCACACCAAGAGAACTCTGCAGCCCTGGGGAACATTTGCGCTGCACAGCATCAGATGGCTCCATGCTGCAGAGCTGGAGTGCACCAGGGTTTGACCCTAATTTAACAACTACCTGATCTGATTACTGGGGGGCGGGGGGAGGAGGAGGAGGAGGAGGAGAGCGGGGAGAAAGGACACTGACAATTTCATGTTCTGTTATTTGTATGTTGTGTCCTAAAAGGGGAAACAGCTGTAGGATTCAGCATTACATTATATTTAGAAAAGTGTTTTGTTGGCACTATCTAAAACTTCCTTCAGTCTCCCTAATTAAAATATTAACTTTTTATATTTCTCTTCTTGTATGCATTGGTTCCTGCTTCTTGCAGATAGGCAAGTCAGCCAGAGAGAAAAGAACAGGAGCTTGTGCATCCCACACCACATTCATTATAAGATTGGAGATGGAATTGTACAGAAAAAGGTTCTAATGCCACCTGGAATCTTATCCTGCCAAAGTACAGGGTATGCATCTTGCATTATCGAAAAAGGTGAAAGGGTTATTTCTGGCATGTGTACTGCTTGAGGGAAAGGGGAGGAAAGATTATTTCAAATATTTACATCAACTTCAAGCCTTTTTCACAACCTAACAGTTATGTACAAATATCACATAGTAAAACTTTAAATACATGAGAAAATAAACAATACAAAGAGAAAATTAATGTTGCTCAAACACAGACTAAGAATTAACAGTCTAAAAAGAGTAAAATTCCAGACATACAAATGCTATGAAGTAGTGTGACCTTCCGAGCCACCGATAGATTTCTTCTAGGGTGTCAGCAGCAGAAACTCTAATTTCAGAATACTAAAAATTAGTCTCCCCCATGTCCTCAGACCATTGTGTCATTCTACCACATTAATCATTGTGTAGGGGCTCATATTTTCTTTTTCAAATACTTTGACAAACTATCAAACTACGGGCCTAAATATTGGGCACCTAAACAGTTTATTTTGCAACTAAATAAAAGTGACCTGATTTACAGGGTACTGTGAGCCCAGAAGCCAAAAATTGGGGGTGGTTAGTTTGGAATAACCTGTAAAACTTTTTTTTAAAAGGCTTCTTGGAATATAAATAAATTGTGCAAGTATTATTCAAATCTCCATTACAACCATCCTTGTGACACGTACAATTCTTGTGTCTCCCCCTCTTCTTATAAATCTCAATCTTCACAAATGGATCGTGGTTTCCTCAAATGTATCAATTACTCAGATTTATATTTTTTATATATTATGGACAGATAAAACAGTTATTTGCAAGAATGCACTAGTTAATATTCAAAATTAGAGTTGTGTTTATTTGTCACTGAACAACAAAAGTTGAATGGCATTGTTTTTATTCCTTGATTGGAGAAGTGTAACTTCACGAAGAGGGCTTTAAGTCTCTCAAAGAGAGGCAGCAGATGTGTGGAGGATGCATGGAGATCTTTGAATGGCTTGTTTAACCACTACTATCCCAGGTTTCTGGTGATAGACTTGGGAACTCTGCCCCTTTTCTGGGTTAAGCACCAATTAATTCCACATAAAATATGCCCTTTTCAGTGTGAACTACTGAGCCTGCAAATATTTAATATGTAAGCATTCTTGTGAATAAAACTCCTTTACTCAAATACTCAAAAAGAGGCACAGGCATAGTTGAAGCAAATTCATTTTAACCTAGTGTTGGATGCCATATTTCAGCAGCTCTACATACAAATATACACAGTAGGTTTGACCCTTTTTTCCATCATTTAAGTACCATCATGTATCAGGAGCCATAATGATCTCTATGGTTTAACTGAGAACCTTAGATGCCCCTATGGATCATTTATCAAACTGTGTTTATACCAGACTACTCAAGGCAGTAAAACCACATGGCTTTCAAGGGTACCAGTTGTATTACACTGGACGCATCATGATTTTAGAATGTATATAGTGAAGATTCCTGTGACAGAATGCCGTTTGAGCCATAATGGATTACAGTCAGTTCCCAACTCTCTGCAGGCTGGCCATCAAGGTAATGATGTTTAAATTTCTCACTTTCACAGACATTCCTATGGCAAGGGAAAATTAAAGGGTGCATGGGGAGGGAAGGAGGAATAGCATACTGTACCAGAATACTAAGTGAAAGAATGCTGGGACCAATCATCAGTACAAGGAAGCAAAGCCATACAAAGAATCAGAAGGCAAATGAGTTACTCACATTAGAGATCTCTCTCAACCAAACTTTGTATGACCTGTAGATTGTTACAAGATTCCTCAAATGTTCATTTCTTTCTATTGCTTTGTAAACATATGTTACAAAAGCTTCAGCTGGGGGACTGCAGGCTGTTTTACTGTAAAACAGAACCAGTAGGTTGCCCTCGATTCTAGTGAAGGACAGTAGACATGAACTAAGCAAAGAAATTATTCACTAGTATTCATGAACAAGCTTTCTCTGTTGCAGACACTCACACTGAATCCCACGGCTTCAGAGAAGGTATTTTTAGTTCAACTACTTCTAATACTAAGGGCTTGTCTACCTGGAGACTTAGTGAGTTCAAGAAGGGTGCACATGAGCCAGTGATTTCCCTACACAGACACCCCAGTTTTGTGAACTAGTTACATGCCAATTTAGTGACTGTTCGGAAATCTTAATTGAAATTGAAACATTAATACACACTTTAAAAGCATATACAGTGTATGATAAAATACGTGCATCTGAAAGTATAATAGATTTGAAAAGTATGAACATAGACTAGCTTCCTTATACAGCTGCTGTTTTTATGACAATGTCAGTGCATTCATTTCGGTGATGTTGGCCAACCTAATAATTTCAAATGATGATTTGTAAGCGAAGTCTAAATGAGCTCTCCCTGACAGCTAGTGATGAGCTGGAGCTGGGGGGGAAAGGCTTCAGGACCAGATTGTATTTACATTCACACCTAATCTACCTTAGGTATCTAGCAAACAGAGCTGTGTTGAGCAAGTGATAGATTTTGGCTGGGGTTGGGTTACAAACCACTTGAATGGGGGTGGTGGTGAGGGGAATGAAATGTTGTTGTTGTTATTGTATGAGTAAAGGGCAGTAGAACTGTACTTAGCCTGTGCTGATTGAGGGCATCAAGAGAGGGTGGGGACCTGTCCCTCTCTACTGTTTAAAGACAGAGCTCCATAGATTAGCCTCCATAGATAGCCTTTTGTTCTGTTAAGTGACCACTGCAGCTGAATTCACTGATAATCAGGTCTAAGTGCTTAGTCCTGCTGTGGGGACAATGTTTCTGTGTCCAGCCCAGACTGCACTAGCAGGGAGGTTCCCCCACTGAGAGCTCAGCTGAAATCACGGAGAGCTGGTGGAACCTCAAGAGACCAACTCACAGAGGTCACAGTGGCAGGTGGCAGCAGGAGGTGACTGCGCAGGGCCACTGGCAACAGAGTGGTGGAGTGAACGGTGGCACAATGAACAGCAATGGCCAGAGCGAGCAAGGTGCCTTCTTGCTCCCCACCTGGCAGGTGTACTCATGTGAGAGCACCTCTGAACTCTGAGTCTCCACTGACCAAGGACAACACCGGTGAGTGGGGTGCGGTGGAGGGAAAAGTGAGGGGCACGTTAAATAAACATTTGTTTGTTGGACTATATTTTAGTGACTTTGCTCCAGAATGCTAGATTTGTGACTGGGAATGGAAACGTATACAAATATGTTTCCTAGTAGGCCAAGATTTTTAAAATGCATTATTTGCCAAGGTTGTTATCTCACATCATTGCTATCTTGAGAGGTCATTATGTTGGGGAGTTTCTGTACTAAACATTTTATTATTATAATTAATTTTCGCATAAGAATGGTCATACTGGGTCAGACCAATGGTCCATATAGCCCAGTATCCTGTCTTCTGATAGTGGTCAAGGCCAGGTGCTCCAGAGGGAATGAACAGAACAGGTAATCATCAAGTGATCCATCCCCTGTTGCCCATTCCCAGCTTCTGGCAAACAGGCTAGGGACACTCAGAGCATGGTGTTGCATCCCTCCTCATCCTGGCTAATAGCCACTGATGGACCTATTCTCCAGGAATTTATCTAGTTCTTTTTTTAATCCTGTTATAGTTTTGGTCTTCATAGCATCCCCTGCCAAAGAGTTCCACAGGTTGACTTTATATTGTGTGAAGAAATACTTCCTTTTGTTTTTTTAAAACCTGCTGCCTATTAATTTCATTGGATCACTGCTAGTTGGGGCCGGTGCAACCATTTAGGCAAACTAGGCGGCTGCCTAGGGCGCCTAGTGGTTGGGGGCGCCTAAAAAGCCTCCTCCTCTGAGCACGCAGGTGGAGTGGCGCCACAAGCTTGGGAGGAGGAGGAGAGCAACGGCCTCCTCCTCTGAGCACGCAGCCCCCGCTCTAATTCTCCTCCAGTCGGCGCCACAAGCCTGGGAGGGGAGGAGAATTAGAGCGATGGCCTCCTTCGCTGAGCATGCAGCCCACGCTCTAATTCTCCTCCAATCGGTGCCACAAGCCTGGGAGGGGAGGAGAATTAGAGCGACGGCGATGCTCAGCAGAGGAGGTGGAGCCGAGGTGAGCTGGGGCAGGCTCCCCAGGCAGGATTAGCTGCCGCTGGAGGGAGTCTCCCCAGGCAGGGTTAGCTGCCGCAGCAGGGATGGGGGTGGTGGTGGTGGTGGAGGGCGTGTCTCCCTGGGCGGGGTTAGCTGCCGCGGCAGGGGGGTAGCTGCTGCGGAGGGGGTGGGGGGCGGCGAAAGGTGGAAGTTTCGCCTAGGGCGCGAAACTTCCTTGCACCGGCCCTGCTGCTAGTTCTTGTGTTATGTGAAGGATTAAATAACATTTCCTTATTCACTTTCTTCACACCAGTCAAGATTTTATAGACCTCTATCATGTCCCCCCTTAGTCGTCCCTTTTCTAAGCTGAAAATTCCCAGTCATTTTAATCTCTCCTCCTGTTTCATACCTATAATCATTTTAGTTGCCCATCTCTGTACCTTTTCCAGTTCCAATACATCTTTTTTGGGATGGAGTGACCAGATATGCACACAGTACTCAAGGTGTGCACGTACCATGGATTTATATAGAGGCAATATGATATATTCTGTCTTTTTATCTATCCCCTTCTTAATGATTCCAAATATTCTGTTTGCTTTTTTGACTGCCGTTGCATATTGAGTGGATGTTTTCCACAATGACTCCAAGATCTCTTTCTTGAGTGTTAACAGCTAATTCAGACTCCATTTTGTATGTATAGTTGAGATTGTTTTCCAGTGTGCATTACTTTGCATTTATCAACACTGAATTTCATCTGCCATTTTGTTGCCCAGTCACCCAGTTTTGTGAGATCCCTTTGTAACTCTTTGCAGTCTGCCTGGGACTTAACTATCTTGAATAGTTTTGTATCATCTGCAAATTTTGCCACCTCATTGTTTACCCATTTTTCCAGACTACTGCCCCATCCATCTTTCATGCCTTCAAATAGGGCTCAGGGGAGCTGAAGCACCAAGCTCTCTTCCCTCATGTCAGTGTTTCCTCCAGAATTCATGGAAATTTCTGGGCAGGTAAAGGTAAGGGCTCCACAACTCCCCATTAGTGCCTCCTAGAACCAGAAACATCTAAGTGTAATAAAACAGATAGACAGATCAAACTCCTTCTTAAATAACCCAAACTTTCTAATAACTGTCAGAGGCATTAACCTAATCAAGGATAAAAGAATAATACATATTTGGGGTTTCTGGGCTGGGCTGCTTTTGATTTATGAGCTGGCAAAGGAACAGCAGGAAACTTCTCCTGAATCTGTTTCTTTTTTAACTTTATTTTTTTAACCTACTTGCTAGGGGCAATGTAAGGCCTAACTAAATAATGTCTGTGTAGTACTGCAAACTGTAAGTACAAGTAATTAAGGCCAGTTGTAGGGGTTAGATAACAACTCAGGATGACCTCCTGGCTTACAGCCCTGAATCACTCTCCTGTGATCCTGTAACCTTTGGAAGTGTAGACTGGTGATGACAGCAGCTCTCTTTCTCCCCAACTTCATAAAATGTCCACTGGGAATCATATGGACTTTATCGTGTTTGCACTGGGACCATGCACATTTTATTATGTATTTGCCCCAGGGCCAGATTTACAAGGGTATTTAGGTGCCGCAATATGCAGATAGGTGCCGACGGGTACATCTACACACTGAGCTGAAATTTACACCTCCAGCTCGAGGAGACAGCTAAAACCAGAAGCGGTGCAAGTGACATGAGGGGCCAGCCATCTTGAGTGTGTATCTAGTGCCCTGGATGGATATGTCCTCAGGGCAGCTAGTCCCTCCCCTGTCACTCACGGTGCCGGGCTACACTCTACATTTAGCATGCTAATAAGATTAGAGCTAGCGCAGATGTGTCTCTTCAAGCTGGAACTGACATCTCTAGCTCAAAGTGTAGATGTACCCTAAGACAGTGGTTCTCAAACAGGGGTCGCCGCTTGTTCAGGGAAAGCCCCTGGCGGGCTGGGCTGGTTTGTTTACCTGCCGCATCTGCAGGTTCGGCTCATTGCAGCTCCCAGTAGCTCCGGTTTGCTGCTCCAGGCCAATGGGGGCTGCGGGAAACGGTGCAGGCCGAGGGATGTACTGGCCGCCCTTCCCACAGCTCCCATTGGCCTGGAGCAGCGAACCACGGCCAGTGGGAGCCGCGACTGGCCGAACCTGCGGATGAGGCAGATAAACAAACCGGCCCGGCCCGCCAGGGGCTTTCCCTGAACAAACGGTGGACCAGCTTTGAGAACCACTGCCCTAAGATGTTTAGGCACTTTTGTAAATCCAGCTTGGTGCCTACCTGCATATTAAGGCACTTAAATACACGTGTAAATCAGGCTCCCTTGGTTAATATTTCACCCATGTGAAAGTTGAGAGATTTCTGTTTGTTTTTTAATTAAGTTAGTAAGGTGTGCATGTATCAAAATATGGGTTTATAAACAGGAAAGTAGCACCAACCTTTACCCTGCAGAGACTAGCCTCTTTGGTTGGGGTTTTCAAGAGAGCGTAAAGGACTTAGGCATCAAAATCCCATTGCAATTCCTTGGAAGTTGGGAACTTAACATCCTGAGGTTCCTTTGAAAATCCCCAGCCTCCATATAATCAAAACCATGAAACTTTTCAGTACAAAATTCAATACTTTAAACACGCAATGCAACATCTTTAGTGCAGTACTAAGATAATTAGGAACGAGAACATTCATTAACAACATTAGTAATTATACACTGACTACCTTACCTGCTGACTTGAACATAGATTTAAATGTAATTTAATTATTTAAAAATAATTATTTTAATATTTAAATGCAACAGCTAGCTGTTTATGTTTTAAACTTTGCTGATTTTCAGAAGTGTGGCAAGCAATTATCAAACAGTACTGTGCCACACTTAGTCTTCAGTCATATAAAGATGTAGCCAGCAAAAATGCACTCTGATAATTGTCTCTCAATGCCATAAAATAATCTGTTTTCAGTTGCTACCTATTTCCTCCCCACCTCACTTTTTTTTTTTTTTTTAAGAGAAAGGAAAGGTTCCCATGTGAAAGCATCACCATGCAAACTCAGACAATATGTCATTTTCATAAGGTAAAAGATATTTTCTTGGGCCAGGAATAGGTCATACTAAAGAGAGGTTGAACTTAAATCTTTCGTTGTGCTTTGTAAAGAGGCAAGAAGACCTCATACAAAACCCAGATTGCTTGTCTTTGCTTTGGCGATAATTCATAGATCTTATCTCATAGCTACTCCTGACTGGTGAGAATTATTACAGTATTATGGTACAACAGCTTGCAATTTAAAAAATGATCTACATAATGGATTAATAATAAAGCAATGACTTTACCCGGTCAAAATAATCAATGTAACAATCAAAAGTTCAAACACCATGACTGAGGATTCACTGTACAACTATAAAAACACAGGATTGATGGTTCATTTAGTTCTGCCCCATGACTCACCAGCCATCTCTCCGCAGTGAGATCCTACACTATTCCCAGCGTTCTATCAAACATTTTCCCACAGTAAGAAAAAGGCAGAGTCTAATTATTATCAACAACAGATTAAGAACGTTACTATATGAAATCTGCCTTCTTGTTAAAGAGATTGCTTCACTGCTGAGAAATGATCGGCTGGTGATTGAAGATTACAGAGCTAGGCTAGTATAATCTGTGGATTTGTATTACTATCAGGGGGAAAATGGTCTGAAAACATTGTTTCCAGTTAAACAGTTAACTAAAAATAAGAAATGTATTAAATAATCTGGGCAAGTCAGGAAAATTTCTCCAAGAACACCAGCCCAGGTAGCAGTGTGTGTCACTATTAAGGCTAAGCCACTAACTCACAATCTGACATTGGTCAAGTCACTTGATCTCTTCTAACTTCAATCATCCTGGCTGTAACACTGATAAAAGCAGGACTTAATTAAAAATAACACACCCCCCCCAGGTAATGCATCAGAATTGATATTTTTGGATAAATAAATGGTACCCTCCTTCCCACAGAACTAGCCCCTCGCCACATTTCTGTGACTTACATCATTGATCCATCTTTAGCTCACTGACTCTCAAACTTGGATCAATGATTTAAATATGCATTGAAATTCCATCAGCCACAAATTAAGCAAGAGCTGCTGTTGTACAAATCCAAATATCAGCTTAACCATTATACGGTCCTCTTCAGTTATCCAGTATCCATGCTGGAATTTAAGAGTCCACTTCCCATGTACAAATGTAGGGCGGGGATGTTTGGGGCATTAATTAGCATGAGAGTGTAAGGCATTGTCATTTCAGTCATTTAAAGGTTGTTTGCTCAGACTCAATTCAGACTGTTTAACTCTCTCCCATCACCCTTTTTTCCTAGTGGTTTCCTGCTGTTCCCAGATATAGGCCATTATTTGGCCAGTAAGGAAGGCTCGGTATTCGCTGCAAAACTCACATAAAATTACAGCCATCCTCAAGGCAACAAACATTCCAGGGGGCCAGAACTCAGTGCATTGTATTAACTACACTCAGCTTCAACCTCAATTTCTCTCCATGCTAATAGCATATTCAGTCAGGCTCTCATACGTCAGCCAACCTATTCGTTTAATCTTTAGGACGAGTTAAATTAAGGGGTTATTGACAAGTAGGATTTAGCATGGCTTAATCCTGGCCTACGGAAGTGTTTAAATGAAGCCAAAACAGAACTAGTTTCTTTACTATTGCTGTGTTCCTGCTTCTCCTGCTGAAAGCAATGTTTTTGTCTATATGGAAAGAAAGTACTTTCTGAAGCCAGTCTAAGTGTTTCATCATGGGTAAGCTATACCAAGAACAAAGGATGCAAATAGAAAAGGAAGAATTCTCTATAAATCTATTCAGAGACAGTCATTGTACTGATATAAAGCAAGATATTAATGCAAAATTAAAATGAGATCTTCCACTTTCTAATTACAGTTATTCAGACACATTGTTCAGCAGCATTTTTCATATCCATTCCTTCTGTCCTGTATATATTTAATCAATACATCTAAACTATCTGATCATTTTAGAGCCTTTTTTGAATTCGGCACTAACAAAGACTGTAGGTGCTCACATCAAAGGATTAAACAATTAGTGGCTAATTCATTTTTACTTGGAATAGTTTGCCACTGGACACTTAAAAATTAAGAGCTTATTACAACTTTTCATTCAAATTTTGTTTGGTTTTACACTTTGATTTGCTGTTTTTCATATTAGTGACTTGAACATGGAACAATAAGCTAGTTAAACAACAAATTAATAGCTACTATTTTGGACAAGTCCAGTCCCATGCCCCCAATTTCAACTTAGTGAAATACATCTTCAAACATTTGTATAGAATGAAGTTGGTATTGCCATGTTTTTATAGAGAGATGCAGAAACACATGGTATGGATTTATGAACCTTCTGAGCAGAGGCAATCTGATACATGTACCAGCAATAAAGAGCTAATAGGGATCGTTTTAATGAGTCTCTTCAAGTGAGGTTCCAGTACTCGATTGATTTGTGGGGAAAAAATATTGATCGGTGCAAGTATTTTATGAAAATCTTTTTCTTTGGTCAGTTTCTCTGTTGCTATTTCTCTGTGGGAAGCAGTAACATTATCAAGAATCATAAAACAAAACCAATATGAACAAAGTTACATTTTTCAAAATGTAATAGATGAAATAGATTGACAATGTTACCGATAACCACAAACACTGCGTTTCCTTAGATTGCAGAGAGCATGGCTTTGGGGATGGGATAGCACAGGTACCTTTCATGCTGGTTAGTGGGTTTAGTTCTCAGTCTAGTAGGGGTGGGGTAAATTTTTCAAGCCTTGCCTAGGGTAGAGTGGACAATAAATAAAAACATGAGTTTGAAATCTGATATGGCAGCAAGAAGGCCAAGGTGACTCTGGGTAGTATACAAAGTGGCATCACATCATACAAGAAGGGAAGTACAGGACCCTTCACACAGATGACTGCTGGAGAGGCCAAATCCTTAAGTCTTTACTCAGTCTTTACTTAAGACAACTTCCATTGGTAGTTTGCTCAGTTTTTTTCTTTGATCTATTTTTTAATTAGTACCCATGTTGCCTTTATGTTTCAAATAAAGTATTTCCAAAAATGATCCTTCAAGACAACTGATTTAGAAATGTGTGGGATGTCTTCAATAATGAGACTCATCATTGATACACCAAGGCATTTTTTCTTCCCTGTCCCCTTTTCCCAGGAAGTCGTTGAATGGTAAAGCTCTTATTAAGATAGATGATGATGTTTAGTGGTTTAAAATGTAATTGTTGAAAGCTGCTGCGTAACCCACCATCAAATACTTAAAACGTCCATTAAATCATCTCCACTTGGCATTTAACATTTTATGCATTTTGCACTTGTTCCTCTGGGGAAGGATTTATGTATTCACCCATTTAGTGAGCTATTGTGATTATTTAAATTGATTTTCACATTGAAATATTTATCATAGACTTACTCAGTTCTAATGCACATAACTGCACATGCCAAGATACTTACTGATCTGAAACTATTCTAGATCTGCTGCATAGTCAGCCCACATACTACCCCTGTTTGGTACCATCCAAGTGAATAGATATTTATCAATCACTAAATTTATTTTGTAAGTGACCAAAACGGACGTTTCTATTTATATTCCCCCTCCTTTAGGGATATAGTGAAGTGCTTCAAACAAAGCCAAAAAACTGATGCATTCTGGTGCTATTAGCCATATGAAGAGTCCCTGGTAGTTCACAGCATTCTAATCTTCCCTATCAGGCCTTTAACTCATGTCCTTTCTGAGGGCAGGGACTTAAGAGATTTTGATTAAACTAAAGTTATACTGTTTCCCAGAAAGGAATTTTGAGAGGTAAGATAATTTGTTAAAGACCTTTACTAACAAAAGGAAAGTTTCCAATTTAATTTCCTCTCAGAAGAAAAATTTCAAGAGAAGCACTTCCACTCCTCACTGGCTTGTAAAGTCATTAATGTCCAGCCACAGAAATAAAGAGGCAAGTCTGATCACTGCCTCCACAAGCTTAAAAACAAACAGTTACTCACCTTTGTAACTGATGTTCTTCGAGATGTGTTGCTCATATCCGTTCCAATTAGGTGTGTGCGAGCTGCGTGCATGGCTGTCGAAGAATTTTTACCCTAGCACCACCCGGTGGGTTGGCTGTGGAGCCCACTGGATTGGCGCCTTCATGGTGCTCGATATATACCCCAGCCGACCCAGCACCTCCTTCTTGCCGGCTACTCTGACAGAGGGGAAGGGGGGGGCGGGTTTGGAATGGATATGAGCAACACATCTCGAAGAACAACAGTTACAAAGGTGAGTAACCGTTTTTTCTTCTTAGAGTGTTTGCTCATATCGATTCCAATTAGGTGACTCCCAAGCCTTACCGAGGCGGTGAGGTTGGAGTGAAGCACTGTGGATTGTAGTACTGCTCTACCAAACGCCGCATCGTCTCTGGCGTGCCAGACGATGGCATAGTGCGAAGCAAAAGTGTGTACCGAGGACACGTTGCAGCTCTGCAGATCTCCTGGATTGGCACCTGGGCCAGAAAAGCCACCGATGAGGCCTGGGCCCTTGGGAGTTAGCAGGGAGGGGCCAGATCATAGCAAGCGCATGATGCAGGACGTGATCCATGAAGAGATCCGCTGAGAGGAGACCGGGAGGCCTTTCATCCGGAGCACCACCACAACAAAGAGCTGGGTCACCTTCCTGAACGGCTTCATATGCTCAGTGTAGAAGGCAAGGGCCCTACGGACATCGAGGGAGTGCAGCCGCTGTTCCTGGCAACTGGCGTGTGGTTTTGGATTAAAAAACGGGAGAAAAACATCCTGGCTGATATGAAGGCTGATACCACCTTGGGAAGAAAGGCCGGGTGAGGCCGAAGCTGCACGTTATCTTTATGCAAGATCATGTAGGGTGGTTCTGAGGTAAGGGCTCTGAGCTCAGAGACACGCTGTGCCGACGTGATAGCGACAAGGAGAGGTAGAGGAGGGAGCAGGTGGCCAGCGGCTCGAACGAGGTCCCCATGAGTCTGGAGAGGACCAGGTGAAGGTCTCATGTGGAGACTGGCTGTCAAACCTGTGGGTAGAGACGGTCCAGGCCCTTGAGGAACCTGCCAACCATGGGATTGGTGAAGACAGAGTGGCCCTTCGCACCTGAGTGAAAAGTCAAGATGGCCACACGGTGAACTCTGACAGAAGATGCCACCAGGCCCTGCTGTTTTAGGTCCAGGAGATACTCCAAAATGAGAGGCACAGAGGCCTGGAGAGGAGGCGAGAGTGTGCTGAGTGCACCAGCATGAAAACCACTTCCACTTAGCCGTATATGTGCCCCGAGTGGAGGGCTTCCTGCTGCCCATCCAGACTTGCTGTACAGATTCCGAACAGAGAAGTTCTGAAGGGTTTAGCCATGCAGCATCCATGCTGTGAGGTGGAGAGATCGTAGGTTGGGATGGCAGAGGCGAGCGTGATCCCAAGTAATCAGGTCTGGAAGAAGAGGCAATGGGACTTGCGCGTCCACAGAGAGCTCCAATAGTGTGGTGTACCAATGCTGTCTGAGCCACGCCGGAGCCACCAGAATCACTCGTGCCCTGTCCCTGCATACTTTGCGCAGGACCTTGTGCACAAGGGGGAATGGGGAAAAGGCGTAAAATAGTCAATCCATTCACAGGAGCAGGAAGGCATCTGTGAGAGAGCCCGGAGAGTGGCCTTGGAGGGAGCAGAAAGCCGGGCATTTCCGATTGCTGCGGAAGGCAAACAGGTTGACCTGGGGAAACCCCCACCTTCGGAAGATGGGGTGGATGACATCTTGTCGAAGTGACCACTCACGGGAGTAGAAGGACCTGCTCAGGTGGTTCGCCAGCGTGTTCTGGACCCCGGCTAGAAAGGACGCCACCAGGTGAATGGAGTGGGCTATGCAGAATTCCCACAGTCGAATGGCCTCCTGACAGAGCGGGGAGGAATGGGCCCACCCTTGTTTGTTGATGTAGAACATGGCAATGATGTTGTCTGTGAGCACCGCCACACAATGACCCTGCAGCCACTCCTGGAAGGCTTGACAGGCAAGGTGCACTGCCATCAGCTCCCGGACGTTGATATGAAGGGAGAGCATGGGCAGGGGCCATAGGCCCTGTGTCTGAATGTTCCTGAAGTGGGCTCTCCATCCCAGGGCTGACGCATCCATGACCAGGGACAAGGAGGGACTCTTTCACATACCATCCAGGGATTTAGCCACCAGTGGAGAGAGGCCAGGACCTGCTCCGAGACAGTGACCATCAAATTCAGGCTGTCTCAACCTGGGCGATACACTGATGCTAGCCAGGCTTGTAACGGGCGGAGTCGAAGTCTGGTGTACCTGGTCACGTATGTGCAGAAAGCCACGTGGCTGAGAAGACTCATTGCCGACGAGGTTGGGAAGCTCTGAAGGCTCCGAATGAGGCCCACTATAGCCTGGAAACGAGCGTCCGGCAGGAGGGCTTGTAGCAGCACGGAGTCCAGAACCGCCCCGATGAATTCTATTCTCTGGGTCGGTTCTAGTGTCGACTTTGCCACATTGAGAAGGAGGCCTAACCGACTAAACGTGTCCGTGACCAATTGGAGGTGGGACTGCACCTGTTCTCTGGGGCGTCCTCGGATAAGCCAGTCATTGAGGTAAGGGTATACCTGCACCCGCCCTCGACAAAGGAAGGCCGCCACGACTGCCATACATTTGGTGAACACTCGGGGGGCCATGGAGAGACCAAAGGGAAGGGCCGTGAACTAATAGTGTTCGCAATTGACCACAAAGTGGAGGAAGCATCTGTGCGCCAGATGAATCGCTATGTGGAAATACGCGTCCTTCATGTCGAGGGTGGCGTACCAGTCTCCAGGGAAGGTATAATGGTGCCCAAGGAAACCACGCAGAACTTCAACTTTACCATGAACTTGCTGAGTCTGTGCAGGTCCAGAATGGGCCAAAGCCCGCCCTTTGCCTTGGGGATTAGGAAGTATCAGGAGTAAAACCCCCTGCCCCTTATAAGGCTCCCTCGGAACCTCCTCAATCGCCCCCATGCGGAGGAGCATCTGAATCTCCTGAATAAGGAGTTGCTCATGAGAAGGGTCCCTGAAGAGGGACAGGGAGGAAGAAAATTGGAGAGAGTATCCGACTTCCACCATGAGGCGGACCCAGAAGTCCGTGGTTATGTGAGACCAAGCATAGCGGAAACAGGATAAACGATTCAAGAAAAGTGGGGTAGGATCCTGAACGAAGTCCAGTACACTGTCCTCGGGCGTCCTTTCAAAAGGCCTGTTTTGAGCCCGACGAAGACTTGGACGGGCCCTGGTCTTGCCCAGATGGGGGCTTGGAGGGCTTCCTCCTGCCATTATGCCCCCGCCTCCTATAGAAATCCTGCCTCAGCCGAGGAGGATAGGAGTGTTGTTGCAGCTGCTGGGGTTTGAAGGGTTTCTGCTGGGTAGACAGTGTGTGCATGCCCAGGGACTTCATCATCGCCCTTGAGTCCTTAAGGCTTTGTAGCCTTGAATCAGTCTATTTCGAAAACAGGCCCTCTCCATCAAAGGGGAGGTCCCTGCAGTGTTTGCTGAAGTTCTGGTGGCAGGCCGGAGGCTTGCAGCCAGAAGATACTTTGTCCTTGGGGATAGCAATGAGGCGTATGTGTGGCGGAGTCTGCAGTGTCCAGCAAGGCCTGCAACAAGGTCCGTGCCACTGTTTTGCCCTCTTCCGCCAAAGCCCCAAACTCCTCTCTGGACTCAGGAGATACTAATGCCTTAACCTTCAGCATGGAGTTCCAGGAGTTAAAATCGTAACAACTCAGGAGCGCCTGCTGATTAGCGATCCTGAGCTGAAGTCCCCCCAAGGAATAAACTTTGCCCCCCAAACAAATCAAGGTGCTTGGCATCCTTTGATTTCGCCGCTGGGGCCTGCTGGCCATGCCGTTTTTTTTCGTTCACTGACACCACCATGAGTGAAAAGGGCTGTGGGTGGGTGAACACATAATCATAGCCCTTCGAGGGGACAAAGTATTTCCACTCCACTCCCTTAGCAGACGGGGGGATGGACGCAGGTATCTGCCAGATTGTCCTGGTGGTGGTTTGGATGGTCCGAATAAGGGGTAGGGCTACCCTTGATGGAGCTTCCACAGACAGAATAGTCACCACGGGGTCCTCCACCTTTATCACCTCCTGGTTCATATTCCATGCCATCCTGTGCAGGAGATCCTGGTGGGCACGGAGGTCTATAGGCATCAATTTGCTAAGTAACAGACAGGGATATTTATTTTTTGGTGCCTGAAACTTAACATTCGGGCCCTGGACATTATTTAAGAAAGGCCATACTGGGTCAGACCAAAGGTCCATCTAACTCTGTCCTGTCTTCCAACAGTGGCCAATGTCAGGTGCCCCAGATGGAATGAACAGAACAGGTAATCATCAAGTGATCCATCCCCTGCCGCCCACTCCCAGACACTGGCAAACAGAGACTAGGGACACCATCCCTGCCCACCTTGGTTAGTAGTCACTGATGGACTTATTCTCCATAAATTTATTTAGAGTTAGTATATATTATAGCTATAAACTTACAGAAGCCGTGTTCTTCACCACATGTCCTACAATCACAACAACTCTTCCTTTGAAGCTCTGGAGTGTGGCAGTAGCGGGGCACTGGACGAGCTCTCCTTCTGCCGTGAATGCTGAGCCAAATGGAATGTTGATGCTGCCTGAAATGTGGCCACGATTAAAGCTGACGGGCAACACAGTTAAGGGAAACATGAAAAAAGAAACTGGATACATCCACATCTGCTGAACAGCACGTAGCTCAGTGGGGCTGGGGTCTCTAAGTGCTACCACAATACATACAAACAAACAACCAGGAGTGAATCCAGCTCTCAGATTTGTATTTACACACCACTCCCATTCAAGTCAATGTGACTTTCAATTTTAGCACAGAATTTGGATGGTACAGTTTTAACTCATACCTGTAAACGATGAATTTTTTGGGGTATCTTTTTTCCTCTTCATTACTAATACCAATAATATATGTAAATGAAACAAACTGTCTAATGTATAAGCAGCTCCCGCCTTCTCCCCCCCGGCTGATGTGACACAGGTTAATTTGTTCTTATTGGATTAGTATATATCAAGAACCTCATTTATTGTTTACCCATATTGAAAACAACAGCTGCTACATCACAGGAAAACTAATAGCATGAAAATTTATTTGCTGTTTAAAAAGTGACAGATGGAATCATTTCAAATTTTGCAGTGGTCAATGAGTACTTAGTTTCACAGGAGGAAGCAGAGATTTATGCTCAGGGACACATCATTCTGTCTGTTTTATCAGCATGCAGCCTTGTAAAGGTTTAACTACCCTTAAACAGCCAGGAAACTCTTCCACATGGAGCAACTACTTTGCCCTCACTACAGTAGTTAACCCTTTTGATATCAAGTACTATGAACTCAAAGGTTCTACCACAAATTAAAGTGTCAGCAATTCTGTGTGTGTGTGTGTGTGTGTGTGTGTGTGTGTGTGTGTGTGTGTGTGTGTGTGTGTGTGTGTGTGTGTGTGTGTGTGAGAGAGAGAGAGAGAGAGAGAGAGAGACTTTGATACGGTGCTGTAGATGGCTTTTTCATAAAACCAACCCAGGAGTTCCATTTCGTTTTTTACTAATTCCTTTTAAAACAGGTTTTATCCATAGCTAAAGATATGAAGTATGACCAAAATCTCAGCTAACTAAAAATGGAAGAACATTTCCCAAACTGAAATTGAACTCAAAACTGAAGTTTGAAAGAGTTTGTTTTATTACACTGGTCTACAATTTTTGAGAAGTCGTCTGCTTCAGAGATAAAATGTGCTATTTATTATGTATTTTGATGTGCCAGGAGATTCCACTGCTGTAGTCCGGAGCCCAACAGCTCTGCCTTACTCTTGGGTAGTTCCACATCCCTGACAAGGTCATTCAGTTCACCTTGTGTTATGAGGTGTGGTTCAGAGGAGGAGGATGGGAGAAAATGTGGGTCCTGTAACATTGATGGTTCAGGACCAGAAGTTTCATCCTCTTCCTCGTCTGACTCAAGTGAGAATGATTCTGGTGCATCAGGAACCGGCAGTCCTTCTCCGTGGGGTACTGGGCGTATAGCTGATGGAATGTTTGGATAATGCACAGTCCACTTTTTCTTCTTTGACACACCTTTCCCAACTGGAGGCACCATGCAGAAGTAACAATTGCTGGTATGATCTGTTGGCTCTCTCCAAATCATTGGCACTGCAAAAGGCATAGATTTCCTTTTCCTGTTCAACCACTGGCGAAGATTTGTTGCACAAGTGTTGCAGCATATGTGTGGGGCCCACCTCTTGTCCTGATCTCCAATTTTGCAGCCAAAATAAAGGTGATAGGCTTTCTTAACCATAGTGGTTATACTGCACTTTTGTGATGCAAAAGTCACTTCACCACAAACATAGCAGAAGTTATCTGCACTGTTCACACAAGTACGAGGCATCTCTGCTCACTTTGGCTAAACAGAAATGTGTCCCTTTGCAAAATCAAACACTGACAAATAAGAGAGCACGACACTGTATGATTTCTAGAGCTGATGTAGGGCAATTTGTTCAGCAGAGTGATATAAGCTTCGTTATGATTTCATCATCCATGACTTCTAGGAATAACATGATGCAATTCATATCATGTATGATGCAATACCAGCTTCAGATTGCATCATTCATTGTTTTGCCTAAAAAGCAAATACTGTCCAAACTCAGTCATAGATTTATTCATAGATCCAGTCAAAGATGTATTTTAGTTATTTCTGGTTTAAATTGAGATCCCTTCCCTTTATAACTCACTTATCCTCCGCTATTCCCAAGTCAAGGGTCGTATATACTGACCCAATAGCATATCTTGAAAACTAGAGCCAATCAACAATTTTAAGCATCATTTTCGTTCTCAGTAACCCAGAATTGGTAAAGTTTGACTACATTTATTTCAGAAGCATTTTGGCTGTTATTTACTTATTCTTAAAATTTTCACAAGCATCTGCATCTCTTAGTTTCAACAGAAACTTAAGCACTGCAAGAAGTTCCAGTGACATGTAGGACTGTTCTGGGGTTAATACACTGAACAGGGAATCAGATGATTGGGGTTCTAGTCTTGGCTCCACTACTGACTCAATGAGAAGCATTTACTCTGTATACTTCAGTTTCCACATCTTTAAAATTGGGATATTACGTGCCTACTTCACAGAGGTTTTGAGAATGTTATTTAATATTTTAAAGTTCTTATAGGTTTTAGACAAAAGGTGCTAGACAAATTCTTATTTACAGCCTTATTAAAATCAAGAAATTCTGTGTATCATATGGGACACCTATGAAAGGGTTAGTATGTAAAAGCCAACAACTCCTAGAAGTTGTTAGGTATAGTCTGGATGCACAAAAGGAGCTAGGTCCCTAAGTCTCAGTTCTGGCACCACTATGATGCACAAAACTTCCGCTGAAACTTGCACGTGCCTACACTCAGTTGGCACCTACGTTTTTGTAGTACAAGTTCCCTAGCCACATATGTTCCTGTCTCTGCAGGACATGTGCACTGCTTCCTCTCTCCAGGTCTCCAGACACCTATCACCCACCTAAGCCCCAGAGTGATTCACAAACCATGGGAAAACAGGTGTTCAGCCACCTAAGTTCCCTGATATGGTAGGTACAATCTGAGCATGCCTGCCAGATCAGTCCTCTCAGGTGAGCTCATGAAAAACATCTGGGGAGAAAAAGGAGAACCTCCCATATAAAACTTTTAGCCCAGTGGTTAGGCAACTCATCTGGGATGTGGGAGAAACCTGGTTCAAGTCCCCACTTCATCTGAGGGGCAGAAGGGATTTCAATCGGGATCTTCTACCTCTCAGGTGAATGAATGCCTTAACTATTGGGCTATGGGATATTCTAGCGCTAACATAAACAGTGAGTGGGCAACATTACGCATATCATATCAAGCCGCTCTCGTCATCTTGATGAGCAAAATGTCATCGAGATCGGCTTGATGAGAATGACGCAATAATTCAACAGCTACTCACTAAAACCACGAGATGTATAATCACATTTTTTTATCCCTGTAGGCAGTTTTAACATATAGGAATCTGTGTTGTGATATCCAATCTCAGCTCAGAAACATGCAAGATCAATGATGGAATGCCAAGGCAGATGAAATCCAGGGCTATGCTGACCCTCGGAAGCCCAAGGACTTCTATGCTGCTTCGATAGATGCACATGGTCCAATACAGCATTACAGTCTCTTTGAAGAGTGCAGATAGCCTAACACTGATGTCTGATAAAGGAGAAATCCTTCAGAGGTGGCACAAGCATTTCAGTGATCTTTTGAACACACTGTCCAACATCACGGATGAGGCGCCAGTAAGAGCAATGGATCAGCCACCTTGTAATGACAACATGGATGCAGCACCATCCCTTGACTAAGTCAGCAGTGCAATCAGTACCATGAAGAACTAGAGCTCCCAGATATGATGGCATTCCTACAGAAATATTCAAGTATGGAGGCAAAATCCTGCTGAGGTGACTACATGGACTATTTCTCAATATATGGAGCAATGAAGATTTACTGTAAGACTTCAAAGACTCTACTTTGTCACCATATACAGAAGAAAGGTGAAAAGTCTGACAATGGCAACTATCACGGTATCTCATTACTCTCTATAACTGGAAAGGTTCTGACTAGAACACTCTTTGATTATCTGCTATGCAAAATAACTAAATGCGTGTTACCAGAGTTGCAATGTGTGACGGTGTGGGACTCACCCCTGTGGCACCTCCTGCTGGTTGTCTCAGGGAATTAGCTCTTTTCCAGCCTCGGAGCGCCCACTGCAGGCCGATGTCTCGCTGCCACTGGCCCCGTGTCCCTCCCAGACCCCGGTGTCCTTTTATCTGGGTGCTACCCCCTGGCAATACCCCCACACTCTGCCTCTGGGTCTCCCCTCTCTGGGAAACCCCCAACCCTCTAATCCCCACCCACCTTGCCTCAGTCTGGGCTACTGCCAGTCATCATCAAGCCCCCACTCCCTTGGGCAGACTGCAGCGTAAAAGCCACTCATCATAGACAAGGGGGTTCGGACCTGCTGCCTCCCTGGGTTGCCCTCTGCAACCCACAGTACCCGTTGGCCTTCTGCTAGGCCGCAGCCTGGGGCTTTCCAGGCTGGAGCCTCCCCAGCTCCTCTGCCTTTCCCCAGCCCTGCCCCACTCATGCACTCTGCTCAGGTCCCTACAGCCAGGTCCCTCCCTCTCAGAAGCTAGAGGGAGTCTGTGCCAGCTCCTGGCTCACTGGCCTTTTATACAGGCCAGCTGTGGCCTGATTGGGGCATGGCCCAGCTACGGCCGCTTCCCCAATCAGCCCAGCTTAGCAACTCTCAGCCACAACCTTCTCCCAGGGCTGTTTTAAGCCCTTCAGGGCAGGAGCGGGTGACCACCCCGCTACACAATGTGATTTTAGGCCAACAGAAGGAATGAAAGACAAGATATTTGTAGCCCATGAGATGGAGGAGAAATGCAGAGAACAGCAACATGACCTTTACACTGTCTTTACTGAACTGGCTAAAGTATTTGACACCGTCAATAGATGTGGGTTTGGGAATTATTACATAAGTTTGGTTGTCCAGAAAAATTCACCAACATTCTGAGGCTATTTCATGATGGAATGCTTGGAAAAGTCTGTGTAGATGGTGGTCTGTCTGACCCATTTCTTGTCATTAAAGGTTTTAAGCATGCTGCATAATTGGTCCACTCTTATTTAATATCTTCTATACAGCAATGCTTATTATGCTACAAGAGCCCTTAATGCTGGTATCAAGATATGTTTCCAATTCTCTGGAACAGGCTGCAATCCTCCACAAAGGTCTTCAGGCAGTTATTCATGAGCTGCTGTGTCTCAATGCCTGTGCTCTAGACAAGACACAATTGATTATGAATGGAGCTGCAAAGTTTGCAAAAAGATACGGGCTGATATTCTGAAAAAGACAGAGGTCAGAGGCCATGTATCAATCTGCACCAGGGAAACTCTACATGAAATCAAAAGTCACCATCAGAAACATACAGCTAAATGGTGTTACAGACTTTCACTATCATGGTAGTATATTGTAGATTTGTTAGTATAGACAAGGAACTGACAAATCATATCAACAAAACCAGGTCATCATTTGGCTGACTATCAGGAAGAGTTTGGTGGCAACATGATATTAAAATTCAAACCAAGTCTGTAAATCAGTTGTGCTGTCCAACTTATTGTATGGGTGTGAGACCTGGACTCTCTACAGGCATCATATTAAGCTTCTAGATAAGTTCCACTTACAACATCTGCATTCCAGACTCTGCATCAAATGGCAGGATAAAGTTACCAATAATGAAGTTCTAGAATGTAGTCACTCCACAGGGATTGAAGCCAGGCTTATCACAACACAGTTATGCTGGGCTGGTCATGTGCTGAGGATGGATGACACCAGAATGTCAAAGCAGTTGCTGTATGGCAAACGGAGAGTGGGCAATCACATAGGAGGTGGCCAAAAGAAATGCTTCAAAAGACACACTGAAGCATAATTTGAAACAGTGCGACATTGAGACTAACAGCTGAGAGTCATCAGCAACTGACAGACCACACTGGCAAACAGTAGTCAACGATGGGGTTACCCAATTCGGGGTAAACTGTCGTATAGATCTTGAGGCACAGAGGCTGAGTTGTAAACAGTGGCAGATTCAGCAGGCACAGACTGTAATCTCTTCCTCGGCATCAAGCTACGCACTTCATGTGGAAAGGACTGCCACTTGTGCATCGGTCTGTTTAGCCACAACTGTTCAGTACTCATAAGCCATAATACTGTCATCAGCATCATCTTCCATCATGAAGGACAACATCATGCTGTGTTCTGATGTCTCTCTCTTTCAATCTCTTCTCTTAAAGCTGTTCCACTTTGGATAAAAAATCCAAGAATTATTTGGGCCAGAGAGCACAACCCAGCAATGACTTTATAGCCTGGTGGTTAGACCTTTCACCCAGGACGTAGGGCACCCATGATCCAGTCCTCCTGCTCCAAAGTCACAACAACTAACTCCTGTTATACATCCAGACCTAAATGTCCTGCTCTAATAAGATTTTATGAACAAGTAATGAACATGAAAACGTGTGTGAAATCTTTTGGGTACAAATTAAGAGAAAAAACACAACACTGGGCCATTCTTCCACTAGTTTGAATAAAATTATAACAGAAATGACTATTTGTGCAGGTGAGCATGACAGACATCTTTTTTTTTTCCTAGGGTACAGAAGTAGGTTTGGGGGAGCAGGGAAGTAAAAGTAGAATTTGCTTCAAAAGCATATGAGTCAGAAGTATGGAGATTAGTCACTATTTATGGCAGTACTTGTAGAAGGCTAGTAGACTGCAGGCTTTAATTACAAGAAGTTGAATTGGAAGGAGCTAAGAGTTAATCTTTTAAGATTAATACTAGCATGCCTTTCTTAAATGTGATTAGTGTGAACAGTACCAGTTTGATGACTATCACTGTTGCATGATGGGAAAGCATAACAAAAAAAACTTTTGAAAGATTAATAAGAGCGAGAACCCAAAACCACTAATTACTGTTTTTATTCATGTCTAATTGGAAGAAAGAATCTCGTCCCCACCACAAACTGTACAAACAGTTCTTATTCACAGCTCCATTGTAAATAGTACTAAGTAAGATAAAAGTTTAAAAATAGGACAGTTCTTTTAGACAGAACATGACTTTGCCCATATTGAGTATACTAAGCTGCTCAATGCAACAACTGACCTAACCTTTAAATAGAATAAAATACATTTACTTAGAGTAATGACATTAGTAACTAACTATGCAGACTGTTTTTTTTTTGTGGTTTGTATTCTTTCTAATCTTAAATGACCATCTTAACCATTCCAGTCCTTAGCTGATTACAAAGGCAGAGATTTTGTGAAAGACTGAAAGACCATAAAGTACTTAGCTAGGACCTTCATAAAAGGAATGGAACACTGCCAGTATTTCTGCTAACATGTTTAATGAAAAGAGGCTACAACAGAACTGCTGACTTTCTACTGCAATAGAAAACGCTCAGAGTACATTACCTTTTCATTACAAAGTTTTGTCTTGGTAAAATAATCTTGGAAGAAAGGGGTCACTAGATCTTACGCTCGCAATATGTACATTACAATACAGCAATTCCTTAGTATCCAAGGACAGCCTTATAATGAAGTTATGCTGGACACTATTTTAAAAACATCATGAACAAGAAACCTGTTGAAAGTCCTGTGTTTCCCACCAAATCACATTAAAAGCTATTCTGCTCTTTCTTGTAAAACAAAGTTGTGCATGAAAAGGCATCATATGAGTGAAATATTAAAATAAATTACAAAATGATTCTCTTATAGAGAAATTCTCTTATAATTGTGCATATTGAGATATTCTCTTATAAAACTCACAAAGCGGTATAGCATTTTTCTGAAGATAGGTAATAGTAATATATAACAGGAAATACAGCAAAACTATACAGACTTTTTTGCATTGAGATGAAAATGTTTGAAGGCTGAGTACCTCCCATACCTGAGTGGATATACAATAGCATAGGTGATGCATTCTTCTTAGGATTTCACCTACGTGTTCAGAATACCTGACAGTCAGTCAAATTCTTATGTATAGTATATTCTCTGGGAGATACTGGGACATTCCCAGATAACAGGTCAACTAACTCAATGGATTATTTTATTACCAGTACAAGCTCACTTTTCAGCAAGGAGACTCCTCACTTCTTACAACCCTAGAGACTGATGTCTGCTATTTATCCACAGAAAAGGTACAGCATGAGTAACCGCAGCTTCCCACACTGAACCGCTCATTAATATGCCTCAGACTGACCAGAAAGACAGACCAGGATCTTGGAATGGTGAGTCTGCTAACAAGAGAACTACTTAGTGAAATTCTGATGAGGATTTATGATGAGAATAATAGCTACATTCTTTATGATAAAGGGTCTATTTCCTGTATAATAGCTCAAGTTTCTGCTGGCCTCCTAAATAACATGGTAGATAGAAAAGAGGAACAAATTAAAAGTATTTCCTGCTTTGACCCTTACTATGAATATAGCTTAAAAATTAACCTTAATTTTGTGAGGGGAAAAAAGTCACTGAAGTCCAGACAATGATGAGTCAAATGATTTAGATACCTGAGCCTGTGACTAACTTGAAACTCAACTGATGCATGAAATTAATAAATACAAGGGAAAAATTACACTTCCATGCTTTGATCCTCTTTATTTTATCTAAACAGCAGATTATGTTGAGCGTTCAAGTTTTGGCATCTTTCCAGTTACGATGTGGAATAGTCTCCCAATTCTACCATGCTCTGTTTTGCAGTAAACAGTGTCAAATATTAAACATTGAGGAAAATACTTTAGTCACTGCTTCTTCCTAAGTTTACCATTCCCCTTAAAAGAAAGGATTTATCAAGCTGTAAACTCCTGAAAAAGCCAGTAACAAAGATTTTAAAAGATTAAGACATTTGATACCTATGTCAGCTCAGGGTAAAAATCATCCAAGTCACATATGATCCCTAAATAGTTAATACTGATCCATTACCGAGTGGAAACTTTGTTTAAAGAAAAATAAACATGGGACACTTTCTAGAAAACCCTCCTCTTCTAGATCAAGTATATATTCTTACTGTCATACTTCATACTGTCTTAAAAGAAAGCTTAAATAGGTATTCTATAGTTTAGAATTCACAGCTCTTTCCTCAGATGCATACAGCATGGTACATTTTGCATAGTACAGAATATATACTTGCAATATGTATTAATTCTGTGGATATCTAAATTGAAATCAAATTTGCGCTAACATTTTGTGACAACCCACGTTACTGTGATCCGTTTGCTGGTGTACAGAAGCAGGAATTTGGGACCTGATCCTTTAAGTGAGACATCACAGCCTGTTACCCAGAAAAATTAGGTCCATATCCTTCAAAAGCAATAATCTGCACCAGCTTTACTGTTATGAAAGGAACTTTTTATAAAGTGGTAAATAAGTAATTACAAATAAATAACTATACTTTAAAATGCTGCCTAGGACATTAAGAGACTCACCTAACAATGTGTTGTGATCTCTCTCACTTTTAGATGGAGACTGCTGACAGAGATATGCTCCTTGCTGAAAGAATCACATAATTGAAAAAAAAAAAATAAAAAATAAAGAAGCCAAACGAAAAAATCCTCGAAGTTGTATATGTTAAATTAAAAGCCATGTTTGAAGGATGTAATGAAAAATATATTGGGTACAATACTCAGCTGCACTGAGAAAAAGGTGGCTGTAGGCTGCCTTTATGCCTTCTCTGATCGTGAGTCAGCTGGGTAGCTGAACAGTCTCCCTGAGTAAGTTAGAGCAGCCACGGGGCTACTTTAACTCACACCAATACAATACTCTCCTTAGGAATTTTTTTTCTAGGTGGGGATTGGCAGAACACCACATATACCAACCCTTCCACTTGCCCTCTAGTCCCCAAAAGCTCATCCCCTCTCCTGACACATCCATTGAACCAGTGGAGGAGAAGGAGTGGAGCAGAGAGCTACTGGCGTAAAACCAGCTATGTCAGCTTTACACCAGCCCAAAATTCCATCACGTCAGGAGAATCTTCAGGTGCTGCTGGCAGCTTTAACGTCACTGTGAGACATCCAGTGGCACAAAGTGATCTCACTGGGATCGAGGATCCAGCCCACGGCCTGAGGAGCAAGAGAGACTAACTTATAGGGAAACTTCTTTGCCCTTTTTTCCACAGAGAAAGAGTTTCCTACCTTAAGACTCTCTGCTGCATATCTTAGTGTTATTTAAATTATTTATCATGCGCAATTAAAATAGGCAGGAGTAGTGGTGAATGAGACAATATGAAGGATACTCTTCGCTATTACGGATGTCAACTACAAGCAGTTTTGGCTTGCTAGATTTGGTTTTCTTTGTTGGCGTTTTGAAGTGACTAGGTCCCGTCAGCTCACACAAGTCAATCAGATCTTCTGCTGAAATCCGTGGTGACACTTCCGCCTTCAGGTCATTCAACTGGATAGAGTCCCTAGACTTTAAAGAGAGAAAAATAAAATCTTTAAAATGATGTAACTATTTATTTGCAGTGTTATTGTAGCTGTTGGTCCGTGGTTGTTAGAGACACAGAGTGGGTGAGGTTAATATCTTTTATTGGTCCAACTTCTGTTGGTGAAAGAGATGAGCTTTCGAGTTTACACAGACCTGAAGAAAATCTCTGTGTAAGCTCAAAAGCTTGTCTCTTTCATTAACGAAAGCTGCTCCAATAAAAGATATAACCTCACCTAGTTTCTCACTTAACTGTTTAGGCATTATCCAGCATTCATTGCAACTTCTGCTTTATATGATCATCCTAAATATAAAAGTGAAGTTTTGCATAGAAACATTCCTTTCTTGTAACTACAGACAAGTTTGAGATAAGCCATATAGCACTGCATCTAGAACTTTTCAAATTATTCATTGTGGATAGTTTATCTAAAAAAACTTAGCTCTATGTTCTGTTTGAAAATTATCCATAAATAGATTTTTAAGAACATGTCATTTGCAACTGTTTGAGGAATAGCTTGTGAAAACAAATTTTAGCCTGTTCTTGGTTCATGAAGTGTTCACTACCGATAAGATCCTTCCCTTCACACCAGCCATTTTATGCAAGGTAAAGGGGCCCTAAAAGCCTTGGATCTCTCCAGAGGAGGACTTCCCCAGTTCAAGAACTGTTGTAGACAGCCACAAGTTGTCCTTCAAGGATCCCCTCGAAAGCCCTCATGTAGAGGACATGTCAGGAATGGGATGGATGTGAAGTGAGTGGGGAGGAGATTCTGGGCAGCAGTAGGGCCCATAGGTCAAATGGGAAACCCACCATAATTTAGACCGTTCCATGGAGCTATCTAAATTACGCCAGAGGCTACTCCAGTTCCCAGAGTAGCCCAGGATCAAGAGGATGCAAAGATGACTTAGAGCTACCTTAACCTCCCCTGATCTGTGAGTTCTGGCCTGCATCTTTGAGGTGCAGCACAGAATCTCTCCCTATGCCCTTTCACTATTTATTATTCCCCCATTGAACCATATTATTGGTCACCTAAGTCACTTGGTATTGTTTCTGGATGAGCTAAGCTTTATAAAAATTATTTGGGAACACTCAGCTAATTTATTGTGGTGCCACAGAAATATTCGATTATTTGCCCAACAGCCTTTCCATTGTGAATGTTCTCACAAATATTCAGAAGCACTAGAATCTGTGGTGCTTTTGCTTTCTGTTATTATTGTGAAAAAACACATGTAATTAAGCCACACAAAAACGAACAAAATAATGCATCCTGAACACCAGCAAAGTGAATCAGTGCATCTTATTGAAGTGTCACTAGATTGAAGTGTCACTAGAGGAGGTTTTGGAATTAATTGATAAACTCAACATTAACAAGTCACCAGGACCAGATGGCATTCACCCAAGAGTTCTGAAAGAACTCAAATGTGAATGGAATGAACTATTAACCAAGGTTTGTAACCTGTTTAAAAAAAATCGGCCGTACAATGACTGGAAGTTAGCTAAAAAAAACGCAAATATTAAAAAAAAGGGGGAGGGGTGATCCTGGCAATTACAGACGTAAGTCTCTAACGCCAAATTAGCAAAAAGAAATTGAAACAATAAAAAAATAAAATTGTCAGAAACATAGAAAAACATAAAACTTTGAGCAATAGCAATAGTCAGTTTCTGTAAGGAAATTCTAATCTATTAGAGTTCTGAGTAGAGTTCTTTGAAGAAACAAACAAACAAAGGGGGATCCGAGAGACATAGAGATTTTAGATTTTGTAGAAGCCCTTTGACAGGTCCCTCAGGGCTCTCTCACGAAAAAAAAATTAAGCAATCAAGGAGAATGGATTGAGAACTGGTTAAAGGACAGGAACAAAGGGTAGGAAATAATGGTAAATTCTCAGAATGGAGGAGGGTACTAGTGGTGGTGTTCCCAAGGTCAGTCCTAGGACCAATCAATTCAATTTTTTTCAAATGATCTGAAAGGGGTAAAAAAACAGTGGTGAAGTTTTGCAGATGACACTAACTACTCTCTAGAAGATAGAAGAGAGCAGAAGATTGTGAAGAACTTTCAAAAGATCTCAAAAAAGTGATTGGGCAACAACAAAAAAAAAAATGAAATATGTGGGAAAATGTAAAGTAATGCACATTGGAAAAAAATAACCCAAACTATACATACAACATGATGGGGGGGGGGGGGCTATTTAGTCAGAAAAAAAAGTTGGAGTTATCGTGTGTTATCTCTCTGAAGATGTCTGATGTGTGCAGAGGCGAGAAAAAAAAAAAAAAAAAAAGCAAAAATTAAAATAAAAAAAATATAGAATAAGAGATAGAATATATTATTATTATAATATATATCCATGCCCATATCTCCATCTCATGTGTATGTATGTGTCTCCTCTCTCTCAAAAAAAAAAAAAAAAAGAAAAGAAAAAAGAAAGAAAAAAAAAAAAAAAAAATATAATTAGGGTTTAGAGGGTCCCATATGAGAGGAGAAGAGAGGGAGGCTAGAAAGGGGACTTGAAAAAGAGGAGAAGGGGGGGGACATGGGATATAAAATATAAATAAAATGATGATGAGAAAAGAGAAAAAGAAAAGTAAAGTTATTATTATATTCCATAATACAAGAACTAGGGGTCACAAAATGAATTTAATAGGCAGCAAAAAAAAAAAAAAAAAAAGTCTTCTCTCTTTCACACACAGTTTTTAGTCAACTCTTTCCTGAGGAGGTTGGAGAGGGGGTAGGGACTATATATAAATGTTTAAAAGGGGAAAGGGAATGGTGGGGGGAAATAATAAAAAATGGCTATTAGCCATGATGGTTAAGAATGTGTCCCTGGTGTGTCTGTTAGAGGAGGATGGGAGGATGAGAGAGAGAGGATCATTGATCATTGCCCTGTTAGGTTCAGGGCCTGGAGCACCTGGCTGTGGCCACTGTCGATACTGGGCTGGGAGACAGATGGTCTTACCAGATTTTTTTCTTCTTTTCTTATGTTCTTATGTTCTTATGTTCTTATTCACAAATATATTTTGTGAACAATGTATATTGATAATTGCTGATGAATACAAAACCACTAAATTACAGTAGAGTTTATGTACAGGGAATTTCAGTGAGATGATCACAAAATGCAGAAAGGTGGGCCACAAAGTATGGTAGAGCTTTTCCAACCATAGTGCTTATTTATAATTGCGAAATGGCTGAATTTTTAAGAAGCTAATTTTAAATCAGCTCCTCATTGTAGAAGAATCACCTCTACCCAATCCAATGAATTCCATAAAAAAAAAAAAGCCATGACAAACAGATATACTTTGCAGCATGCTCAAAAGGCCAGCAAACTCAACCTCTGTAAGAGTGATACAAGGAAGTGAATTCCAGTCATGCAAACTCATTGAGAATGTCCAGTTACCAACACCCTGGTGTTTAAATCTAGAGTCTGTTGAAAATCACGGCTGATCTCATGAGAGATGGTAAAATACCCAAGGACTTAACATAGTAGAATGCATTATGCCACCCATGTTATCTCTAAACAGGACTGAGCGAAAGTGAGTTAGATCATTTTCACCAGTAACCCCACAGCAATTTTGCGTCTGGAGCTAATGGATCTCTATGTGGAAGTCTCAATACTTCAGCTTCAAATGTTACCAGCTTTAACTTTTCAAAGCATCCATACCAAAGCAAACATTTTTTTCTATATTTAGAAAATCCAGCACAGGACATGTGGTTCAGAGGCTTCAGTGCACCACTGCATTGTGTTTTACTGTAGTCTGCAGAAGTAGCATGTACCTATCACCACTTTGTCCACTTGTCTCATTGCCTAGTAATGGCATTTACAGGTATCTGATTTGCATAATATTTTAACCTAGCAGTAAAGAGTTAATGAAGTCAGTCACGTATGTACAAAGGCTAAATTCAGCTCCATTCAGCCAAAATGTAGTCCTGCTGTATGTGACTCCAATGGAGCTTTTCTTGCTTACACCAGGGCTGAATTTGTCCCTATGCAACTGTTGTGCTCCTACTGTGTTTGAGGTCAAACATAGGCGAAATTTTTTAACTTCTGAGTGTTCAGCTGTTTCCAGTGAATTATTCCAGCTTGTCTGGAGACAAATCTGTGCAGGATAGCTGGGAACTGCTAGAGTGAGCATCTTCTGGAAGCTGTTTAGGCTACTGTTTTGGTAACTGTTACTGATGGAATACTTTTTCTGTGTTAATTAAAAGGTAGCTATTTTGTTTAGAAAATCCAAATGGGTGCTATGCAATTCTTCCATACACAACAAGGTGCTGGGGCCACTTCTCCCCAGTGCAGGTATTACTCCCATTAACATTGCTGGACAAATTATATGCACATCATACAGTAAATACAGCCCAGACGTAAGATACAAAATAGAAAAATTAAAAATCTAAAAATTGTTCGAATATTACTGGTGAACATCACTGCATTGATTTTAAGAGTTAAATATATAATATGCTGTTTAAAAACAGGATTATTCTAAGGGTATAGGGGGCTGAATTTTATGCCTAGAGAAAAACAGAATCATAGTTCATAGAATTATCTTTGCCACCTAATCTCTTGTATATATGCATGGGTATGTTGATACTGATTCAGTACCTAGCTTATCATTTGCTTTGCAATTTTTACTTCTCAATGAGGAAACATACATAAGGGAACAGGAGACGTTGAGGCACTTGTGATCAGAATATTAAATAGAGCAGAGGAGAAGATGGTTTTCCTGTCCCATGAATATTTTCAAGATATCAAAACATTTTCCCATCTCAAATTGGGATGAAAAGTCAAAATCTTGACAATTTTTGCAAATCAAAAATCTGAAAAAAAATTTGCTCCGGGTCAATCAAAACAATTCCTAAACATTTCATTTTGGTTTTGATCTTCTTTCTTTTTTTTAAGCTTTAAGTCTAAATTTAATAAACTTCAAAATAAAAAGTCATTTAAACTCAGAAAATTGAAACGTATTACCCCCCAAAATTTCAAGTCAGATTTGTCAAAACCAATCAACTGTTTGCAAATAGTTTCAGTTCTGATGAATCAACATTTTCCAGGCCCCCCGCCCCCCAAAACAAAACAAAACAACAGTGCAATGAAAAATGAATGATCAGGTCTGGTATTAACTAACTCAAGTAATTACTGCTAGCGCTAGCCCTTGCTTCAGCAGCGTGTTGCCAACATGTGCTAGCTTATATTGATACAGCAGAACCTCAAAGATTCGATCACCAGAGTTACAGACTGACCTGTCAACCGGACACCATTGAAAGTGGAAGTAACCAATTAGGGAGCAGTGGGGACCAAAGAAAGGAAGAAAAAGCAAATACTGTACTGTACTGTGCCTGTATTGCATCTTAAAAGTAGGCACATTTGGGCTGCATGTCCCTACGTATGGGGCAGCTACTTTCAGCTAGGAGGTGATGACACTGGGGCTGCCAGCCCAAGGCAGCTGGAGTTAGCAAAGCAGGAGCAGCACTGGTCTATGCTGCTTTCATACACCTACCCCACCAGCAGGGAGAGGGATGAATGTTTTTTACCGCCCCCCCACTCCAGCCAGGAGGGGGATGCATTGTTTTTATCCCCTACCCCCAGCTGGGAAGGGGACAAGGTTACAAACTTAGTCCGAAAGAAGCTGCCTGCAAGGAAGCTGCCGGTGCTGAGGAGGGAGCAGAGTTGCTGCTGGAGCCTGGCCTGGAGTGTCAGCTGCTGGAGCCCAAAGCGCGCTGCCTAATTCAGTGCACAGGATGGATGTACACAGGGGAAGAATTAAGGCTGAACAGGCAACCTTAAATCTGGTATTTCCTATGCTTGTATAATAGAAGTCATAATCATCAAAATTCTTCATTATCCCCAACGGGTAAATAGCAAACAAGTGCGCCATAGGTAAGACTATGCCTACACTATGAGCTAGGGATGCAATATCCCTGCTCACATACACATTCTCGTGCTAGCATTCATTGAGCTACCGGGAGTATAAATACCACTGTAACCACAGTAGCAGCAGTGGAAGCACGGCTGAGCTGTGTTCAACACATATTCAGTGGTTTCAGGAAAGCTTGTATTCAACCCGACTCAGCTGTGCCTCCACTGCTGCTACCTGGGCTACCCTTCTATTTGTATTCATGCTAGCCTGATGAGAGCTACTCTACACAAGCAGGGAAATAATATTCCTAACTCATAGTGTAGACATAGCCTAAGAAACGATCTCCTGTTAACGGCTGAGTAACCATAACATAATTGCAACTCAATTAAAATAAATATCCTAAGTGGCATTAGCCACCTGTAAAGTTCATTACCATCTTTCTTATGATTCCTTCTCTTCCTTTTCTGATCTAGGATACCTAATATCCATCTGTATTGTATGATGTCCCAGAATATCAAGGTGTTTCCCATAATTTATGTGGAGTTTTGCAGGAAACAGAACTGCTGAATCAATTCCTTCATTAACAACTGTTTTTATTAGAGTCATTTCTTCCTCCAAAGACTGTTAGTGAAAATACAGTTGGAAAAAAAAACAGCTCTACTCTCCATATATAAAACTGTTTTTTTTTGGGGGGGGGGGGGAAACTACCTTTAAAAGTTTGTCTTTATCTGCTGTATCTGATAATGCCTGCATACTTCCCATTCACAGAGAAAGATTCTTCATGGACATTCTCTAAAAAACTGTCAACATATAAAGCACTTTTCTCTACATTTATGTCTAGCACTTGAGTTTAAAAAGTCACAAGGAGCCCACCAAGTCTGTTCAATTCTTCTCAGGTATTTCCGGGATATGTTTTGTATCACTTCCACTTCTGGGGGCATTTTAGGTGTGAGATAGCAATACGGGCACAGAGCCCTCACTCCAAAGACTATTGCTCACAGCTCAAAAATCTGTTTACTCTCAAGCTTGCTTTTCTGCTTGGGACAGTCCAACCAAATTCTTTATACTCTTTTCTGCACACTAAATATAGTTTCACATCTTCCACAATCTGCTGTGACAGCAGTGATATTTGATGTTGGCTAGAGCTCCACCTACTTATTATCATCATTTATTTGTATTACCATAATGCCTACCTGCCTTACTCAGGGGCCAAGATCTATGTGCTCGGCTCTGTACAAATAGAACAAAAAGACAGTTTCTACGCCAAAGTGCTTATAGTTTAAGGGCATGTCTAAACGAAGCAGAAGTGTGAATCAAGCTGTGGTGTAAATCTGCAGTGCACTTACATGCTGCACGCTAACTGTCCATGTAGATTCTGCTACTGTGCCCTAAAGTTTGAAACAGCAGTACGCAAATCATACTGGGGAACTTTTAGGGCGCAGCAGCAAGGTCCACATGGACAGTGAGTGCATAGCATGCTGGAGTATTGCAGATTTGCCATGCGCTAATTTGCTGTTTAGTCAAACCCTAAATCTATATGAAAGAATCTTCAAGATTTAGACATAGCCTGGATATGAGGACTTGGATACCCGAGTCAAAGATGATGCCCATATTATGGGCAAGAGTGACAGGCAGGATAGTGGTGCCATCCACAGTGATTGAGAAAGAAGATGCAGAGGAGGCCTTGGAGGAAGATTAAGAGCTCTGCTATAGCCATGTTTAGCTTACGTTGATGACTAGACTTTTGGACAGAATTCTTAACTGTACCCAGTGATTGGCCTCATCCCTTGTTTAGGCCTTTTGGTGGTGTTATAGTTAGGCACCAGGTTCCAGCTGAGGGGGAGAGAGAGAGAGAGAGAAGCCATTCGAAAATAAGCCTCCAAAAAGATTACTTGTCCTCTCAGCAGCAGTTTGTGGCCATTTTAAATTCATTTAAAAAACCCACCAAGCTGTGAATATAAAACAGCTCCCAGTTAAGAGCCTGATTCAACCAGGTACTTAAGCACTTGTCTAATGTTAAGCTGCAAATAGTCTCATGGAGGTCGTTGGGACTACTTACATACTGAAAGTTAAAACGTGTACTTGCTGAATCAATGCCTACTTTAAAAATAAAAAAACAATAGAAAGCGAGAGCTGAAAAGAATCCACTAGGCTACAAACCGCAGCTCTAAAGGCAGTAAGGCTCATTGGCAGGCAGGTGTAAAAAAAGAAGGGGTCCAATTGACCAGGACACCAAGGAGAAAAAATTAACAAATACAGTCCAAATAGTATAGGAAAAGGCATTTATAACTTACTCTCTTCTGTTACCCTTCTGATATGACCTATTTAGGGTTTTCCATACTGCATACAGAGAAAAATTCTCTGAAAAACTATTTTTTTAAATAATGGAAAGTAAAATTAAGGATCCAGTCTGTGAACAATACCAGGGTATGCATTAAAAAGCCTCACATGCGCACACACACACACAATTGTGGTTTATAGTTATTTAAAAAGATGGGTTTAAGGGTCAAAACTACGCGACAGAAAACTGCAATCAAAATATAGGGATGAATCAAACACTGTTCCTCAGAAAAATGAAAGACAGTTAGTTAGGGAGAGAGCACTTACAACAGCGTTCCACTCACTGTTCTTGGCAGTGACCTCACTGCCTGAGCTGGGAAACACTTGCAAGTCACTGTTTCTCCTGCCCTTTTCTTTAAAAGTCCTTTCAAATCTGCTCCTAGTTACACTGTAGTAAAATTCCTGAACTTTTATTTTCGCGTATCCTAACATCAGTGTGGAATCTCATTTTAGAAAATTCAGCTATGAGAAGTTGTTCACCAGGGAAGGTTGCTTAACAGACAGCACGATTTAGAAAAAAGATTTATATGAGCTGGCATTAGAAGTCTACTCTCATCCCATGCGTTTCCTTGACTACCTCCTAAATCCTTTAAATTAGAGCACTTGTTCTTCTCACCCCATTAACTTTTAAACAGGACTGGGAATTACAAAGCTATATGCATTTACTGCTCTTAATACAAAGGAGGCATTAGGAATTTTAATGTTTTTAATATTAGGAATTAAAGCTACATAAATATTCTGAAATTAGAAGCTGAGCTTCAGAAAGATTAAAGAGCTCTAAGCACCGGTAGGCCACACAATCAGAGCTTCCATCTCATTTTCCATTAAGCTGTAATTTCTGATTGGCATTTCATCCTGGCTTTCACATGCAGATACACCTTTATGGAAAAGAAATTAAGTGTTTCTCATTCTGCTGGACCTGCACTTAGCAGTTCCATCTGATAATAGCTCTTGCATTTAGCTGAGTTTTGGTCCAGGAGACAGAATGGCTTAAGGTGGGCTGCAGGTTTTTTTGCTTTTTGTTTTTAAATGAACTTGGCATTCCTTATCACATTAAAAAAAAAAGCCTTTTTTAAACAGAGGTATTTCAGCATTGAATTAAATCAGCGGTTCTCAACCTGTGGGTCGGAGCTTCAAAGTGGGTCACGAGGGCTGGCGTTAGACTTGCTGCAGTCCAGGGCCAAAGCCGAATCCCCACCACCCGGTGCCAAAGCTGAAGCATGAGGGCTTCAGCTCTGGATGGCAAGGCTCAGGTTACAGGCTGTGGGGCAGGGCTTGGGTTTTGGCTTTGCACCCCCCACCCCACACCCACCAAGGCGGCAGGGCTCAGGCTTTGCTCCTCCCCTCCCCGGGTTGTGTAGTAATTTTTGTTGTTAGAAGGGGGTCATGATGCAATGAAGTTTGAGAACCCCTGAATTAAATCAATTTCAATGTAAGCAAGGGACCAAGTACGATTTTTTGCAAAAGTTCAAATGCCTTAGGAACCATGTGTTCTGCTGAAGGTGGCATTCTACACGATCTATTTATCTGTGTCATACCTACGGTATGTGTCTATGTTCAGAAATGAGACACAATGACTTTTAAAGTTGAGATAAGCTTATACCATGTTTTTAGCCAAGCAGATTTCCTAGTGCTTGATCTGATAATTGCTTATTATTTCACCCAGGAAACAAGAAAGCAGACGACTACAAGCAACTACAAATATATTGTAAACTGGAAAAGACTGCTGCAGACCAATGATGACTCTTACTACAAAGTTGTCACTAAGTGTACCAGTTGGCTCCCTCTCACTTAACATACACAAAACCAAAAAAGGCTCTCTTACCATGCACAATGCTTTACACCTAAATGTAACAGGTTTCAAACAAGTTAGGGCCCCACTGTACTAGGTGCTGTACAATCACATTGTATATGACAGCCCCGTCTCTGGAGAGTTCACAGTCTAAACAGACAAGACCTAACAGGTGGGTGAAATAATAATGAGACAGGGGAGAGGGAGGATAGGGGGAAAAAAAAAGAAGCACAGACTAGCTATATGCACAGCAAAATGCCGATCAGCACGTCAGTCAGTCATCACAATCACAATTCACCACTGTCACATAACAGAGTAGAAGTGATGTGACCTAGTGGTCAGGAGTCTGGCCTAGCGACAGAACCGAAGGCATGGTCAGGAGACAAGTCAATGGCTGGAGTCAGGAGTTCTGAGGAAGGTAGGAACAAGGGCTGGTGCAGGAAGCTGGTCTGGCACAGCTGCAGGTGTGAATGCACTGAGCAACTACTGTACGGCCATTGCTGCAGTGCTTAAATGATCGGTTGGCCCTTTCCCCCTGATCAGGGAGCACAGCCATTTAGCAACGGCTTATTAGGGCCAGCCAAGTACACTGGGTTGCTAGGTGACTGGGCCCAGAGCCAGCTGAATTCCTGTCAACTTATCTAGATATTATCAGATAGCAGTTTTCTGTACATATCACAGGTGAGGTCAGTCTTAAGGATGAAAAGGTGATAGCTTTATGGATTTTGCCTCTATCCCAAAAAGAGTTTTACACATTCTAAACTCTCTCCAACAACTAACTGGATGTTGCTACTCAATATTATTCAAACTGATTCAAAATTTGTTGTCTCTATAATTAGGCAGGTACAGTCTGCTAAGAACTTCGGCAAGGGGTAGTGGGCCCTTATTAATATTGTCCTTTTTGTTTATAAACAAAATACTATTAGTATTACATACTGATGGCCTCAAAAGTGTAAACTGCTTTACCATCATGCCACTGCTGAAGACATTCATGCTTAAATCCACTATTAATGACATTAGGGAAGGGGCAGTAAGTTAAATCAGGAAAACAAGAAAAGGATGTCTGGCAGAAGGGACAAGGAGAAAAAGTAAATTGTTAAAGATGACTCATAGAAAGACACTTTCATGTTATTCTTTCATATTCAATCAAGAATGCACAGATCTGATAATGTGGTAAACACCACACACACTTTTTCACAATATACAAAGCATAAACAAACTGTCATTTTGCCAGAACTGCTAGTTACTAAGCAAATCCACCTTTCTCCCTGGAATAACATAACTGGATGATTAAGCTGAATTTGCACAGCAGAAAGGAAAATTCCCCACTACATGCTGCTGGGTGGGCATGCTGCAAAGTCTCATTTACTGCTGGCTCAGTAAAAGGTTAAATAACTCTCCCTGCCACTGTGGGAATCCATTTTAAATTATAAAGCTTAGCTGCAGTCTAGCTGTGTCTTAAACACATAAAGCACATGTTAATGTAAATCAACACAAAGGTAAACCATGCAAGTGAAGAAACTGGAATGAAGTGACAACTTCCTCTTGCACTTTCAAACAGTGATTAATTTCTTACTTATTTGCTGGATACTGTTTCCTTTGGAAATTATAAGTAATTAGACTTATTAAGAAGTTATGTTACTTAGCTTTAGGAAAGAAATGTTCATGGAAGAATACTTGTTTTGTTAAGTAGTTTTAAATTGTTGTTTTATACCTGACTTAAAAAAAACCTGTATTAGCATGAACATAAAAATCCCCCCCTCCAATTAGGACCAATTCCATTTGGCAGATATTGATTTTTTCTGGGGTTCTGGTAGAGTCCCTTCTATTTAATGGATAAGCATTAGCAACATCAGCAGAGCTTTGGAAAGTCTGTTAGCTGCTACTAGGGCCTGCTGAGAGACAACAATACATTGTTTGTGTCATACATTATCACTGACAAATTTAAATACTTTTCAGTAAAGTATTTAGGATCCATATTTCATCTGCAGGATTCTCAAAGTTTAAAAACATGGTTATAATCAGCAAAGGTACTCAAAATGATATCTGTGCTCCACATTTATCCTCTTTGTGACTTCGATATATTTTCTCAATTTACAAATCAGGATCTCAATCCTATAAACTTTTACACACATGAATAGTTCCATTAATGTCAATGGGATTACGGGCATGTATAAAATTAAGCATGTGCATAAGTATTTCCATGATTAGGGCCCCAACCAAGGTTTTTCTGACTATGTTCACTGCAAGCTCAGCCTGGAATCTGAAAACCAAGCAGTGTTCTTTCTTCCACTTACATCGTCATCCAAAGTACAGAACTTTAGTTCATACTCTTGCCCAATGAGATAGAGATGAGAAAATACAGCTTCCTTTTTCACATCTTGACTTACTCTAGAATGTTCACAGCAGTAATAGCGTATTGCTAGTGTATTAAAAGGACATGAATGCGACAAGAGAGACCTCGTCTACACCACAGAAATTTTGTAAAAACTGCCTACCATTCTTAATACCAGCTTAGATCCTTCAACGTTAGGACCCCTATAACAGACATGCTTTGGTTGCTACTGGTGTTTTAAGTCCCTTGTCATCTAGCTCTGCTTGTGGAAGTCTAATTGATAGGGTGCTTAAAACACCTGTGGCTGCTGGTGGGAATATACTGGTATTACTATTGGTTAAAATAGGGAGAAGATTGATGCAGGAACAGTGTTACTTTCACAGCACTGCTTTTTTAATCATCACAAACTTTTAAGGCGTTGTAAACATAATCAAAATAATTTCAATCAAAACCAAAGCAGGTTAAATCATTGATACTTCAGCCACTTAAAGACAAAGTATCAATTAAGGACCATGCACGCTCTTTCTATTACCACATGTAATAATGTAACAATTGTAACAATTCAAGAGTAACAATTCAATCATTAAAGAGTGCTCATTAGAGGTTTAAAGAGATAAAAGGGGTGATCCTAACATGGGAAGTATTGTTTCTCATATTCAGAAAAAGATTTTTTTAAAACACTACAAATTAAAATTCCATGTTTGAGTAAGAGACTTTTCTGTGTTGTCCCTGTCACAGTTTCCTGTGGGTTGCTAGAGAAAAAAAAAATTATTGGCCCAATCATGGCATTACTTGTAACACAGTAATCTCCAAGCTAGGGTAACAAACGTATATCCCACAACCTCATGTTTGTATACGGTGCTAGTAAAGCCTCGAGAGTTAAGACTGTCCAACACTTTCCATTATAAGACACTGTTTTCATTTACTTATAACAGGGGTCGGCAACCTTTCAGAAGTGGTGTGCTGAGTCTTCATTTATTCCCTCTAATTTAAGGTTTTGCATGCCAGTAATACATTTTAACGTTCTTAGAAGGTCTTGCTCTATAAGTCTATAATATATAACTAAACTATTGTTGTATGTAAATTAAATAAGGTTTAATTTACATACAATGTAAATTGTATGTAATGTTTAAGAAGCTTCATTTAAAATTAAATTAAAATGCAGAGCTCCCCGGACCGGTGGCCAGGACCCAGGCAGTGTGAGTGCAACTGAAAATCAAGGCGGCACGCGTGCCATAGGTTGCCTACTCCTGATTTATAACTTAGTGAAACTTCACCATTCAGGACAAAGTTTTCCATGCTGGATGTCTGCCTCAGGCTGATTTATTTTTCTTTAAATTTCAGAAAAAACATGCTCAGGGGTTTTCTTAGAATGAGGTTAGGAGGGAAATACATTGTTTTGCCCATGTTAAAAATTTTTTACAACCGTTTTGTTGAGAAGCTGTAATGCCTTCATGCATTTGAGCAGGGAGTTGAAATTTGGCAGGCGGGTTGCCCTGGTCTCAGGGGTGCTGGAACAATTTTCATAGTGGGGGGTGCTGCTGATGGAAACCATATATTTATTGTTTGTTATTACTACTTCAAGCCAGGGGTTGTGGCAGCCCTAATACCAATGCCTGTTGTTGGGGGATGTGCCTTTTACCCTCCCTGTGAAAATCTGCCTACATTTGGCCAAGTTGTAAGTCCCTGACAATCTCAGTTGCCATATGTTCAGCAGAGACTGGTTAGAGACGGACAGCTAAATTCTCTGAAGATTCCATCTGCACTGAGCATGCCCAATCCTGGAGGTACAGGGGCTGAGCAGGACTTTCCCTGCAATTTCAGCTCTTGTCTGCACAAGGCTAGCTGTGGCATCAAGCAAAGGAATTGAGAGCTGGTAGACTGTATCTTCCATGCTCTCAATGCTCCTCCTGTTGGTACTTAGACACCAAGCAGGAGAATGCAGAAAAAGCCTGACTCAAATGCAGAGAGGGGTGAGGAGCCAGGTCCAGGACAAGGAGCCACAGGATTCTGGAAATGGGACCTGGAGTTGAGATTGGATGAGGGGAGGACTGGGATAAGAGGAGGGTAGAACTGAGGGGACAGGGAGATTGCAGGGGGCACAGGAACTGAGACATGGAGCCTGGGGAAAGAGGAACATCAAGTCAAACAGCCATGGGGGGAGAGGAGGAATGGGAGAAATGAAACCTTATTGTTCTTTTAATGCAGGGTGGTTTAATTTATTTATTATATTATACATATCCCACATATTACACAACTTCAACTATTAGCTCCAACATACCTTTATTATGTCTTTATAACACTTGCTATATCTAGCACAGGGATCTAGGTCTTCACTAAAATGACCCCAAAATCTAGTGATGATATGCTGCATACAAGAAAATTATTCCAGGATGATTTGGGGGTGTGGAGAAGTGGTGTGTGTGTTTGTTTTATACAGTTATTAGGACTTTGAAAGCCATTTTCTCATGTCGCCTTACACAGAAAAAAATGTTTCTGTTAATCTCCAGTATTTTACTATGCTACACAACAGAAAGTAACAACAAATGGACCAGGTCTGTTTTTGGACTCAAACTTGGCTTACCAGAAGCAGAGCAAAGCTGATGGCAAATTCTATAACCAATTCTAATCTTAAAGCATATTTTTAGCACACCCAGTGGATTTACTCAGTGAATTATTTCTGAACTAAAACGAAACCTAATAGGCACCGTGGTGCTCTTTTCATTTTCCTTTTGTAGACACAGACTACTATTTTTATGATAAAAAGATGGCCTCTTTAATCAAATATGAAATAAAACTGTCATACGCAGGAAACCGCGCCACACATACATATTAGCTGCCAAAAGATTTATTTCTAGTAGTGATGTCTCTCACAAAAATAGCCAGCGTTAATGCTCAAATGTGAGAGACTTGTATTCCTTAAACAACCATGCATCCAGTTCTGAATTTGGCACTTACAACAGGCTTACACAAGTATGCTATCTGTTGGTTCCCATGGACTTATTTTCTTATGTGGTTTTCATGATACATTTCTAACTGTTCTTTTAAAACAAATGTCAGAGAAAAAAATCACACTATTTTCAATGCTTCATGGTTTGTTGTACAATACCTGTGGATGGAGGGTAACATGAAATAAAGTTACAAACTGTAGTGCATAAAGCACTGAACAATTATTTAGTAAGTCACGACTATCAAAAGTAATGCACTTTAAAAAACTTCATTTTGTAATTAAACAATATGTCAGAATGGAGAACGTGCCCAACAGCTATTAGTGAAAGGATTACACAGCTAACACTACCAAGTTATTTGATTTCAGGCAGGGCTGGCTCTAACATTTTTGCTGCCCCAAGCAAAAAAAAAAAAAAAGCATCACCCTGCTGAAACACCCTCCCCTCGAGCGCCGCACCGCCCCGCTGGAACAGCCCACCTGCGTGCCGCCACACTGCTGAAACACCCTCCCCCTGAGTGCCGCCCTGCCGAAACACCCCCTCTCCCCGAGCGCCGCGCCACCAAAGCACACCCCTTCCCGAGCGCCGCTGAAACACCCCCTCGAGCACCATGCTGCCAAAACACTTCCGAGCACCGTACCGCCGAAACACCCTCCCCTGAGTGCCGCCCTGCCGAAACACCCCCCTCCCCGAGCACTGCGCCACCAAAGCACACCCCTCCCTGAGCACCGCTGAAACACCCCCCGAGTGCCGTGCCGCCAAAACACACCCCTGAGCGCCGCCCCGCCGAAACACCACCCCCCCGAGCGTCGCGGCATGCCACCAAAACTACAACAAAAAACCTCGAGCACCACCCCGCCAAACCAAAAAAATATAAAAATAAAAAAAATACCCAAGTGCCCCCCCACCATCCCAAGATTGGCCGCCCCTTACAAGGTGCCACCCCAAATACGTGCTTGGTCAGCTGGTGCCTGGAGCCGGCCCTGATTTCAGGACAAGAACCTCTAATTATTTTTCTTCTTAATGTGTCTCAGGCTTTAACGATTAACATTCTCAGTTCTAAGAGAAACAAGTAGAACTTATTGCTGCAAAAATAAGGGATAGATAAGAGGCATACAAAACTGCTTGGACATCTTCAGAGAGTTATAGCGTTAGAAGATGCCATAGAGAAACAATTCACTCTAACTGGCAGGTCCAGTCTAAGATATGCCACAGAATGACTTTTATTTAAGACAAACCTACTACTTGCTTGGTCAAGAACGCAGAAAGGAGACTCCCTTCCTTCTACCAACCCAGCTAAAACTTCCGCAGTGGTGTGCAATGAGAGTCACACACTGTCATATCACCAAGAGGGGAGCCAAGATAATTAGTCGAGCATTTGGGCACCAGCTGGGAAACAGATCATCCAGTAATGATCAGCTAGTCAAATGAGCACTAACCAAGATAGGTGGCAAAAACCTCCCCTGTCATTTAGCAGAGCCCACTATGCCTGAGACCATAATTAAACTTTAGTGTGGATGGGGATGCACTTTATTGGCCAGAGAGACTTTTTGGATTCTGGAAAGCTTTTCTAACATCCTGAAACTACATTTTATTGTGCTGCATGTGGGTCAGAGACTGTCATCGCTGTGGTAACCAGCTATGACCAAATTACTCAGGAAGCTCGGAGAATGAAATAACCCATTCAGTTCAACCATGATGAATATTTTTATTTTAGCTTTTTCAATATTTGCCATCCACATTTCTTGGCTGTGCTGCATCTTGTTTAATGTATTATTACAGGCCTGATCCTTCATTTCTCCAGCATACAACTACTTCCTTCAATGAGTCCCAGGCATGGGAAGAGAGAAAGATTAGGTCCCATATTTTTATTCTCCACTATACTAGTTACCATTTGCATTGTTTTTACTGCAAATACTCTCTACTTTTTAAAAGATCAAGATTCTTTGATCTCTAGAGCTACAGGAGACCAGAATCCATTTTTAAACAACAGTCTCCAAAACAGAAGAAAAAAATTTAGCATTCCTAAAAATGAGGGAAAGGCGAGTTTCTTCCTCTAGATCATCTGATTTTAATGCTACACACAGAAGTCTTAGAGGATTCTTAGCAGGATAAACGTTCATCAGAGGAAGTTGCATCTAACTAGCTTCACTGGAACCATAGATATATTTGCTTTTTTGTTTTTATATTTGAAGATTCAAGTCTATAAAACTTGTTTGTAAATCAGTCATGGAACTGAGGGAGGTCAGAGGGGTTCAGTGTCTAGAATACACACAGCTGTAAACTCAAATGTGGGGATCATTGAAAAGTTGTGCAAAGAGGAACTGCTTGGACAATTAATGGATACAGAACCTGAGCCTAAGGCACAGACACTTACAGAATACTTTGACTCTAGTAATACACTGCATACTTTTGCAGGCCAATCATACTCTAAGGATTCTCACAAACTGCAAATCAGGACAAAATATGTTTTCAATTCTTAATCATCATCTAAATAGGAATCTGTCTGATCTAAATCTCTAGATTATTACAACATGCTCTTGTAATTCTACCTATCAAGGTGGAAACAAAGCAGATTGTTACAAATCAGTTTACATTTAATTAAAATAAACTCTAGTTAGATTACAATTTGATAACCAACCATAACATTCTTTAGAGATTTTAGATTACCAGTAGGGCTGTCAAGTGATTAAAAAGATTAATCACATGGTTAAACAATGCAAGATTTCTAAAGGTAGCTGCATCACTCAATCCAAAGTTTTAGAATCTGAAGTGCCTTCCAAAATCCAAGAGGGACGAGGTGCAGAGCATACTTCCAGAAGTCTTAAAAGAGCAACGCTCTGATTTGGGAAAATACAGAACTTGAACCACCAAAAAAAAATAAAAAAAAATCAACCTTTCTGCTGGTGGCATCTGACTCAGATGATGAAAATAAACATACGTCGGTCCACACTGCTTTGGATGGTTATCAAGTAGAACCCATTATCATCATGAATGCATGTCTCCTGGAACAGTGGCCGAAGCACGAAGGGGCTTACGAACGTTTAGCATATCTGGCATGTAAATACCCTGCAATGCTGGCTATAACAGTGCCATGCAAACATCTGTTCTCACTATCAAATGACCTTGTAATAAGAAGCTGGCAGCATTATTTCCTGTAAATGTAAACAAACTTGTTTGCCGTAGCAATTAGCTGAACAGGAAGTAGGACTGAGTGGACTTGTGGGTTCTAAAGTTTACATTGTTTTGGTTGTGAGTGCAGTTATGTAACAAAAAACATCTACATTTGTAAGTTGCATTTACACGATAAAGAGATTGCATTATGGTACTATGAGGTGAACTGAAAAATACTATTCCTTTTGTTTGCCATTTTTACAGTGCAAATATTTGTAATAAAAATAATATGAAGTGAGCACAGTCAACTTTGTATACTGTGTTGTAATTGAAATCAATATATTTAAGAATGTAGAAAAACATCAAAAGCATGTAATACATTTCAATTGGTATTCTACTGTTTAACAGTGTGATTAAAACTGCGATTAATCGCAATTAATTTTTTTGAGTTAATCGCATGACTTAATTGTGATTAATCGACAGCCCTAATTATCAGTTGTGGCTGTTATTTAATAACTTAGTATATTTCTTGTTTTATTTTCTTTGGCTATTGATTTTAAAGCCTTATCTTCTGCGAGAAAAAATCCCTAAATCATAATCATTACATTTATATTTTTAAAAATTGGATAGAGTACACAAAGGACTGCAATGCTTCCTTTTGGTTAATTTAAGCTTCAAATCTCCAGAGACTACAATATCAATTTGAAACTCAATATCGTCTGCATTTCAACTATTATATATTTTGTCATGAATCAGATACAGACTTAGCAGCACTATATATCAGCATGCATGACTATGGTCCCATAGGCATGCATCCTAATATGCCCACAACTGTCGCCACAAAAATTAGACTTAATAAAATGTCTTAAGAAAAATCACATAGCAGTTACACTGAAGGTCAGGCCAAGTTTCCAAGATTGTTTATAATGTGGACAACATCTTAAAAGATAATGTTTTCTAAATCACCTCCTCCTGTCCTATTTGTGGCCACGTATCATCTCTGTGCAAACAGCAACTGCTTACTTGGAAAACTGATACCAGGAAAGCATTTATTTATATTTATTTATATTTAGCAGTTTAGCAGCTAGAAACAAAGAAGAAGAGCCAGCACAATTCTCTGCAGATCACAATCAAGTGCTCCGCACACTTGATTTTGGTGCCAAAAATCCTAGGTGCAATCCCCACTAGCAATCTACAATGGAGATGGCCCATACTGAGATTTGAATTTGTGCAGTCCTTGTGCTTGGGACAAGCTGTCATAGTTCAGGGCAACTGCACCTGTACTCCCCCTCTGTGGTCCAGGAAGGGCATCATCCATTTTTAGGCTTCTGGCTTCCAGCCATTACCTCTCTTGGGCGGAGACCTACATCTCTCTCCTTCCTGACTGGGGTTTTGCTAGGCTCACGGTGCCCTGCCTACACTGTGTTATTCCCAGCAAGCCAGACTGCTTGAACACGCCAGAGTCTGAATTTTGCTCTCCCCCTTCAGAGACTGTAAACAGCATAATTGCCCACAGGTATAAGTTGCCACACAGCAGTTTCTAAGCAAGTACATTTATTCTTAAAATGAACGCATTAAAGAGAAAACATATTTAAAACAATAAAAGATCCCACAGGCATGCTAAAAAGCGTAACAGAGGTCACCCAACTCCAACCTCTGTCTCTAGCAGGTGTCAGTCTTTCCAAACCTTTCCTAAAGACTGGGGACCCTACCTTGGACAGAAGATCCTGTCTGTTTACTGGATTAGAAAGAAGGGCCTGAGTAAGTTTATACTCCAGCTATTTATCCGAAAGGCCTTTCTTTGTCTGTTGCTCCCTGGAGAGTTTAATTTGAACCACTATATGCAAGACTGCAGGTAGTGGTACCTTACTGGAGGTGTAACAACTGAGCGAATTTTCCTAATCTCCTCCCGATGTTCTTAGTTCCTGAAGGACTGAAGTCACCTCCTCTCAGGGAATTACATACGGTCTCTGGCCCCCAATGATATATAAATGCAATATAGTAAGATATTAGGGAAAATTGCCATATCTGTCACATGAGCGTCCCAAGCTTTTCCCCTAACAGGAGTGTGTAACAAGGTGGCTAAATGTGCTGGACTCCATCTAGTGACTGAGCTACATATGGGATAAGAGCTTACTACTGCTATCATCCACTGGAATTATTCATGTAGCTGAAGTGGCAGATATCTGTACCTTTGTTACTGAAGATCCCTGGTTCATTTTGCAGTTTAGTAGATTGTTCTGAGTTTTTCCTACTTAAAACTCATGGCTATGACCAGACATCTTGGGTGAAATCCTGGCCCCAAAATACTTAATGGAAAAACTGCTACTGATTTCAAGGGGCCAGGATTTCACCTCCATGTCTTGGGTCAGTAGTTTTAAAGTTTGCTTTGAGAGTGAAGGATTGGCTACTTCAAACTAGGTTTGAGCTCATTTTTGCCTTGTAGCTCATGTGGTTATTATATTCCTTAATGGGTTTTTCCTCACAAACTTGTACTAGAAGGTACTCTTTTTAAGCAGTTTTAATATAATCAGTCAGCACAACACACCATTTAACAAGGCTGTCATAACTAACTTTCTTACTTGTGGCTAAAAGAGATCAGACTGTATAATTTTCAAAGTGCTCACTCTGTGTGTGTGCGCGCGCGCGTACACGCACGTGTGTAAAATACACATTTAAAAAAAATCTACTACACAAATAATCAACCATTTCTGATGTGTAGATGTTCAAATTGCATCTTGGTAGGGATCTTACAGCTCTCAGCTTCTAGTGACTGATTTAAATTTCACAGAAATTAGGCAATTTTCTAGGTTCACCTACAGTGAGTCAGTCACCAACTACTACAAACACTAAGGATTAGTGCAAATGCTGGAAGACGACTAAAATCGCAGTTATCATTAAAAAAAAAAAAGACAAACAAAACCCCCCTACTCTCCTGCAGTTAGGAGGTCTGTAGGACCTGGCAGCAGATAGTATTTTTGGACTTCTTTGACAGTCAGCAGTAGAGAAAACCTAGTACTTCTAAGGTCTTCGGGAAGGGAAAACTGGTATTTTGGGCCTGCTAAGGAGCAGCTGTAAAAACACCATGAGAGGCCCTATTATGCTCCATGTTTCTCCATGGGCACTTGTCTAGTGGGCACACTGGAGCACTGTACTGATCAGAGATTCTGAAAACGTTATATAAAGCTTATCAGCATCCGCTGCCAATTTTGGAGCTCCCAATAAGTTTAAGTGTTTGCTGGCTTCTGATGTATCATTATGACATGCCTAATTCACCAGTTAAAACACACTTTTCAACAGCTCAAATTTGTTCACTCCCTCATGAGGAGTCTAAATTTTATTTCTCTGTTTTCTTCTACATCTGCTTTTAAAAGATGTTCATCTGTTACACTGTCAGGTATGTGAGTCTCTTTCAAACAGTGGAGGCACCTGGAATGTCCATCATTAACTGAAATGAACTCCTTGCAGGCTGCCGCTCTTCAAGCCTGGGTATCCTGACATACCATGGCGATGGCAATGGCAATGACAACAGCCCCCAAGAAGAGAGGTGGGGAAGGAAGAGGTGTTTGAAGGGAAAAAAAAGTCAAATAAAAGACCTATCAAACTAATAAAAAACTAAACTACACTAAAAGGCTAAGCGGTAGCTAAGCTGAATGTCAGCATAGTAGATACTCCATCTGAGGCCGTAATACATCCTATTGCATCTCTTTCCTTCTTGAGATTATATCTCAGTAGAGACATGTTTTATGGCTGAAAGAGTAAAAGATTAAGCTAAATATTTGGGAAGTCTAGGGAGGAGGTAGGTTTCTGAGCCTTTTAATGCAGCTGCAATTAAATGTCACAAAGAAGAAGAAAGTTAAGTAATGCTAAGGGTAAAAACAGGTTTAATTTTACCAGCTGATAGTTTGGGGAGAAAAATACTTACCCAGGGGCAAACACTTCTAATTTTATTGGTAACCAAAGTACTGTAACATTCCGATATATACTATGCAAATATTTGGATAGTCAATAAAAAGCACTCAAGAGACAAAGTCAAGCAGCTTAAAGAAAAATACAAATACATGAGGAGACAGCCAGTGTTTAGAATTAAACATTGAAATTTTAAAAAGTCGTAAAAATACCCTCATTGTAAAGTCTATGTTTTATCCATCAAGGCCACCATTTTCCATCTGTTCCCACTCCTAAACATCCAACCTTAAAAGATAAATGTAACCCATCATTATGAAACTGGAGACCAGGTTAGTGGAGAAACAAGCATACTGCAGAAGTAGTGCGTTTGTTTCAGGGAGTGGGAAGGCAGTTAAGAGAGGTCTTGAGAAATGTGCTTGTAAGAGCTAGATTTGCAAGTACACTGGATTTTCTGAAATCCACTACTGATTGTGCTGTACACTGAAGATTAGAATCTAGCCCCATTACAGGCAATGGCAGCAAATTTTCCCTGGCGCAGATCTTATTACGAGAGGTGGGTGAGGAAGTCAAAGGAAAGATGGCCCTAGGATTAAGAGAACAACAACATTACTTTGTTCTTACATATACCTTTCATCTAAAGAGCTCAAAGAACTTTTAGAAACTTGAAGACTAACATAACTCCTGATGGCCAGTGACATAGACTAAACTGGTTTTAGGAATCTAAACTCCCCAGGTGCCTCTTATGATAACTAGACACACTAACTTTCACATATGCATGACTGGAAGTCTGCCAAAAAAACTACAGTGCGTAAAAATGAACATGTTTATAGACTATACCTTCATATTGAATATCTCCCTCATGGTACAATTGTCCACATTATTCAGATCCTCAATCATTAAAACAACTGAGTATATTCATAAATCTTTACGTGTAAATTCTAACATGGTAAACTAGTATGCTGCCATAGTACCTGGAAAGCCTGATTTTCCTTCAGTTTCAGAAGGGATGCAGCCATCATACTGAGGCACTCCACATAAAATACAACATGTGTTAGGAGGGAGAAGGAAAAATAAAAACAACAAAAGGGAAAGCAGCTGAAACTACAATTTTTTTTTCATTTGTGTTACATACCATAAACATTTGCTTAACTCCTTGGCACTGGTGGATTGGATGAGTCTATTGCTGGCTTTGGTCTACAGGGGAAATACAGCTTATGGCATAAAATAATTATATAAAAATAAGAGTTCCAATATAAATTTAGTATAATCCAGAGTCCTTTAGGAGTGTGAAAGGAATTGTGGAGCAATGTCAAAGAGGCTTTTCTGATAAGGCCAGTACTTTGGCTCAGACAGTTGAACTTTTCTCAAGGTTAAGAAAAATGTCTTACTCGACTAGTTCATGCATGTCTACTGATCTCTTACTTTTGGGTCTCCTTGGTTTTATAACCTCTTCACATCCCTCCACTGGCTTCCCTTCTCTTTTGCATCAAACACATGCAACTTGGCTTCAATTTCAAGGCTCTTCAGTGCTCACCTATCCCTATCTTACCTATCATCTCTCATTCACCACTGACAGGCCAACTCCTGCCTTCAATTGGCCAAAAATGCCAGCCTCCATCTCTCTCGTTACGTTTTCAAACAAGCACCTTCTGGCTTTTCCCCACTGCCCATCACACTCGGGGGAACTCCTGTAACTATCCAGAAAGCTACCTCATCATCTCCTTAAAATCCCTCAACACTCGGTTTTGTCATGATGCCTATAACAAGCTTGACAACAGCGAGGCTGCGAGTGTGCTTTGACCACTGCCTATATGCTGACCAACAATGACTCATTGTTTTCTTGTACTCCCAGGTGTATTTGTATCCATCTGTTGTCTCTTATCTTATACTTCGATAGTAAGCTCTCTGGAGCTGGGATCCTTTTTGTTCTATGTTTGTACAATATGTAGCAGAATAGAGTTCTGGTCCATGTCCGGGTAATACAAATTATGTATGCTAGATGCTACGATGATACAAATAATATTTCAATAACAAATGTGGTTCAGTGGTTTAAGCACTGGATGAGGAATCAAGTAGTCCCAATATCCGGTCGTGGCTCTAACAATAGTGTTCTCTGTGGCCTTGATCAAGTTACAAGATCTATGCCTCAGCTTCCCCTTCTGTAAAACAGAGAATGGAAAATTCCTTACACAATAATTTCCTTTCTGCTATCAGCATCTGCCACAATTCTGTTATTTCTGGGCTGCTCCCCAACACACTGCAGTTTCCAGAAGCAAATCAAAGCTGCAGCACAGTGTGTGCTGGCCATGTCTCCTTTGTCGCCAGATGAGTCATTCCAAAGCCGGGTGAAACTTGTAGAAATATATTTACATCATCATCAGATGCCAACTTATTAACTATGTGCAACAGGCAATTGTCTGCATAGTAACTGTCCAAATAAAAAGCTGACCCCTTGGATACAGAGCCATCCAGGCTGGGTAGAATTGTGGGAGATGCTGCTAGCAGAAAGGAAATTATCTGGTAAGAAATGTTTCATTCTGCAGCCCAGCATCTGCCACAGCTCTGTTATGTCTGGGAAGTAGCAAGCAGTGAAACAGAAGTAGGGAGGGATAAGGAAAAAGTAAATAGAATGAGCTAAAAAAGGAATCCCGCCCACTAAGGTTTGTCAAAAGGCAATACTGGGCCACCACCTGTAGCACCTTCCTGCCAAAAAAGGTCTCTGCGAAAGACAGGAACTCCACTTTATAGTGTCTGATACAGGTATTAGTCAATGCCCATGGGCGCTCTGCATATGTCAGTGATGGGAGCACTTGTTTGTTAATCCCATGAGGTTTCTACAGATCCCATGGAATGTGCCTTGATTTCTTCTGGAACAGGCATGCTTGACACCTTATAGGCCCCCATGATGCACAGTCTGAGCCACACAGCAATGGATGGTTTGGAAGCTCCAAGTCCTTGACACTTTGGATGAAAGGAGACAAACAGTGTGCCTGACCTTCTCGTGGATTCTGTATGTTTAGTGCAATTCAGTGCTCCTCTGATGCCCAAGTTGTGTCACAGCTTCTTGGTCGGATGCTGTGGCCTGGGACAGAATGATGGAAGAATAATCTCCTGAGAGGCAATGAAAGAAGAGTTAACTTTGGGGAGAAGTGATTGTGGAGTTCTCAGCACCACTTCATCATTGTGGAACATGCATGGAGGACATTGCCACTCCTGACACTCGCCTCACAAATGTAATGGTGACGAGAAAACAGGTTTTGTTGGAGGGATAGAATGCCGATATTGATGTCAGAGGTCCAAAAGGGTGAGTTGTTAAGGCTTTCAACACCAATGATTAAGTGAGATATACCCAAGATCATCCTGGCAAGTGACATACACTCACACATACACTGCAGGGGAAGGCAAAAAACTCCCAAGCTCATTGCGAATCTGATGTACAGGGAAAGTCCTTCCCGACCCCCATAGAGCCATCAATTAGATCCTGAGCATGTGTGCAAGAACCAGCCAGACAAGTGCCTGAGAAAGAATGCTCAGTACCAGCTCAGAGCCCCTCTCATACACTGTCTCATCTCCAGCCATGGCCATCCCTAATGCTTCAGAAGAAGGAGATAAACAGAATTCATTGGAGCAGGGAATCCCTTCCTGACACCCGCAGGTGGCCAGATGAAGTTCTAAAGCATGAGCTTTTAGGACCATAATACAAACCAGAAGTGAGCTCCCAAGGTTGTTGACCTCTGCCCTTTACTATCACAGGCAACCTCATCATACAAGCAAACACATAAATTTTCCCACTCTCTCTCAAAACTAAATTATGTATTTTGCCCTCACACCACCTATTGGGAGACTGTTCCAGAACTTCACCCCTCTGAAGATTAGAAAATTGTTCATGGCCAGTTTATATCCATTTGTCCTTCATCTTTCCTGGTATTTACCCTCCCTAATGTATTAACAGAGAACAATCATATCTCCTCGTAGCCTTCTTTTTGCTAGACCAAACAAGCCAATCACTTTCAGTCTCCTTTCCTAAGACAGGCCAAAAAAAATTGTCAGGACACTCTTCCATAAGGTTCAAGACATCCCCCCACTCCCATCTATCCATAAGAAAAGGGGAAGGTGGCTGCACCTCCTCAGATTGGAAACAGATGTGCTACAGGAACATTTTTATTATAACAATTACACTGATGTGAAAATTACTGAAATGATCATAACTATGTACGCTGTATGGATAAACATACCGGACAAAGCCCTGCATAAGAATAGAGCTCTGCCAGTGAACAGCAGACACTTGAGGTGAAAAAATTCAAAACAAAACCTTTTAAAAAATAAAAGGTGTCAGATCATTGCCATCTCAGAAAAAAGAAAAGGACTGTTAGGACAACATTTCCTTTGGAGGTGCAAGTCTCTACATCCTTTATTCTTGGGAAGCAACCAGTTGTGGTTACTGAACAGAGAGCAAAAAAGACATTGTGTCTAGCGGAATAGGGAAAAGGGACACAGGTTATTTGCACATTACTGAGTCCTGGACATTTGAGTATGTCGTGTTTTAAGACTGTTGGGCCCTGAACGTCTTCTCGACTATTCAGTCCAGTCCCTGTCTTTAAAACCCTGCTAGCTCAAGTGAGGACCACTAACACGGCCATCTTGATATTTCAGAAATAAAGAGTTACCATACTTAGGAGCTCATTTATATTACAAGCAAGTGCCCAAAACACACGGATATGACTCCACAGCCAAATATTTCATGACCTGAGCAGGGGACGAATTCTTCAACTTGAAGCAGGTCCCATGACTATGGTATGCTAAGCACTTGTCCATCTCAGAGCAGAGGAGTGGACAAAATGAAGAAATGTGGACTTTTAAAGTAGTGCTGCCAGGCCTAGGGAAAAACCAGCTTGAAGAAACTGGAAGCCTACTGGTATTTGTACCCTAATCCCAACTGTAGCCTTAATAATTATAATGAAAAATAAGCAGCAGGAGCTTCTGTTTTTAAGTTAAGATATTACCGTGAAAGATTATAGTCCACAACGGCTAAGCCAGCGTGTAGCTCCTCTTTAGTTTTTTTATATTTTGCTTTTCACTTTTGTAAAGAGATTACATAAGTCCCATCCTTCATTTTTGTATTACAATGTAAAACAAAGATACTGAAATATTGGTGCTTGTCAGAGGATGATAAGGAGGTTGAAAAGCCTATTTGTCATAGTAAGGTACATTTAAGCCACACATTTCATTGCCTTGATTTCTCAATGGTTAAGAAGGAACAGATGGAAGCAACTCTAATGACCTAACATAACTTTCTGAATAATAATGCACTTTGTGTAAGCATCTCTCTTGCAATTGCAATGCCAGCTCTGCAAACATTCTGATTCAAGATGGGACAGGTACAAATTATTTTAAAATCTTTTGCAAAATAAAAACAGGAGATTTGAGCATTTGCTGAGGAAGGAAAGTTTAAAATAGCCCAGTGTCCTTAATCTAAGGTAGCATATTTGACAATGAAATAACTATTAGGCTAGAGTAACAGAAGCTACAAGGGGACATCTGGAAATTATTTTTGCCAAGCAAAATTGCTACAGAGTACAGATCTATTCTTTGTGAAAAAATTTCACTGGTAACAGAAAACACAAGGACTCATTCACATACTATTACCCAAGATCTGCTCACTTACAAGATTTGAACAACAACAACTGTAACATGACATGCCAGATGGAAAAAGCAATCAGAAGTGACCACAGCCTGTCTTGCATTAGTGCAAAGTTTCCTGACCCTCTCCAGGAAACTTTACTCCCTTCACTATTCTTCTTCAGTAGCAAGACCTTGCTCATAGTCCTGCAGCCAGGCCCTTGATAATCCTCTGTTATGGAAATAAAATGCTTTACAGAGCTGAAAGAGTGGAGATGGGGTAGGAGGTGGTCCTGGCACAAGATAAAATAATTTTACTGGCACATTCCTTACAGCAGCTTTAGGATCAAAATGGTACTGAAACAAAAATTAAAAGATCACACTGATATTAAAACCAGAGCAAAAATCAGAAGGTTCAACATGTACAGGTCGGGAGGAAGGCACTGCCTCCCCCAAGGAGCTGTTCTTTCATTCACTGCAATAAACTGTTCCTCAAAACAAAACACACCCCTCAATCTTCAACAGTTCCAGGTGTTTGGAGCAGCGGTTGCAGGCAGGACAGCCAGCCCCACAGATCTAGCACAAGAGCAGGCTGAGTGGAAGAGACTTAGGTCATATGTATTGGAGATCTCAGGCTCTACTCCTAGCTCTTCTTGAAGTGAATTTGTGCAACTTCTGCATTACCATATTTGAAAAATGTGCTGGAATTACACTTGGTTGCCTTGTAGTGAAGGCCACGAGGTCTTACTCATTATGTAGGACACGAAGTACATAGAAATATAGGAAGCAGGTACGTGAGGACTTTGAAACTAAAAGCCACGATTGGAGTGGGAAAAATCACATAGCAAAGGTATAAAAGCATTATTGTCAGTTGGTTAGGATAATCGGTGCTACTCATTTCTAGTTTCACTAACTCACAAGTTGTAATATTGCCAGTCTTGTCTGATGAACATAAGAACTTCATAACACACCTTTTCCAGAAAGCCTGTTTTAGAAAGATCTAAGGCATTTTAAAACATTACTGTAAATTTAAAGAGATAACAACATACACGTTTAGTAATGAATAATAATAAAGTATTGCCCTAAAAGAAGCCAAACCTGAATTACAATATAACAGAGGTGTGATTTTCTTAATAAAGTTTTTCTAGCATTACCCTTAACACTACACCCTTTTCTGGAGAAGACAGGAAAGCATAATCCTAAAACGCTCACCAGGTCACTTTTAGGTGCATCCTGATAATCTGCTGTGAAGCAGGACATTGAACCTCTTGAGCCATTGCCGTCACTGGCTTGCTTTGGAGGCTGTGCATGTTGCCTGTATGTTGCACTCTTAGGGGTCCAGCAAAAAAGGTTGACTGATTCACGGACGCAACGTTCAATGTCGATTTCTGACCAAGGATTGAAAAACAAGCAAAAACCCAGATGTGAAAGTTAGTAAAATCAGTTAGACCAGTGAAATGACTCCTGAAAAAATATCTTCAATTTTTAGTAACCATTTAGTTAATTCAAGAGACATCCAAGAGACTTTACAGACAAATTATATAGAGATTCATTTTATTAACCACTGAAATGCAGCCACCTCGGGAATGTAAAGTGGCAGCAAAGTTACATTATACAACTGTTTAAGACAGGAAGTGAAAAAATACCATAACCAACTGAAGCTATAGGGTTATTTTAGTAGATAAATTTAATTATTTATATAGTAAAGGTACTTCAGTAAAATTGTTGGCATACTGTAAGCCAAAACGCTCTTACATGTAGATGTACAATGGAAAGCAAGTCAAGTAACAGCTATTTACATGATGCATGAACTTTCAGCTGGTCCAAAAATCAATGCCCTCTGTGCTATGGTTACAGTTGCTAAAAGCTGTTACTTCCCAGATTGAAAGAGTCCAGTGTAACAAAGTTACTGAATTTGAACTTTGTGTTGCCTGCTATTTTTGACAAAACTATATGCTATCTGTCTACTGGAAAACAGGAAATCTCAACATTATTTTGTGCTTGATTGCACACAAAATGGATTTGTCTTAGTCTTACTTTGAATTCAATCCAGAAATGGCTGCAGCTCAGAGGACAGCATGCTGGCTGAAGTACATGACACGACATTACTGAACTTGGGAATGTTTTAAAATATAAAATAAACTATCACCAGTTGCAAATTATCAAAGAAGAATGAAGAAATGTGTAACCAAAAGTGATCCAATGATAAACATTATTTCAGAAGTAATAACATCAAGGCTATGTATATTTTGAAATCAAGGGTGTTGCGGTTCTGACCAAAGCAGTTAATAAGAATACATGGTTTCTTGAGCACAGCAAAAGGACCAGTTGATTTGTTTCACCTGACCTTCAGTCTCATAAATGGGACAAATACACAAGTGTGTAGAATTACCCTAACCTGCATCTTATGACAGTGCACAAGACACGACATAACCAGCACTGGATGTATCAGTTCTAGATATCTCTGGGACGGATAGCAATTCATTATGACACTACCAAGTTTAGGGTGGAACATAAGGTAGACTATTTCAGTTAGAGAGGACTACTTACTTCAATTTCTTTGATGTTTAAAGAGAAAGACTTGGTCTATTCAGGAAGCTATCCTTATTTGGAAAAAACACTTAACATTTAAGCACACGCTTAAGTCACCTTAAAGTCACTGTGCTTAAATGCTTTCTTGACAGAGGGGCTTAATGAGTACAGGCTGGGAGCTAAGAACTCCTGAGTTCTAATGACAGCACTAGCAAGCCTCCTGCTGTGGCCATGGATAAAATCACAGCCTCCCTGCTTCCAACTCAAGGGTATTCATGCAGGATTATACTTCTCAGGCGTATTATATGGCAAGTTCTTTGACAACGAGATGTGCTCTTTTATATGATGTATTACTAGTCAATGTAATTACTAATTTTTCATTTTACAGGTAATAAAAAAGGTAATAATTGGAGATATACCAATCTCCTAGAGCTGGAAGGGACCTCGAAAGGTCATCAAGTCCAGCCCCCTGCCTTCACTAGCAGGACCAATTTTTTGCCCCAGATCCCTAAGTGGCCTCCTCAAGGATTGAACTCACAACCCTAGGTTTAGCAGGCCAATGCTCAAACCACTGAGCTATCCCTCTAAGGTGACTTGGTAAAAAGTTTCTGTTTACTAATATTTTCCAGGAAAATCTGAGAGAGTGGCAAAACTAATGCAGGCTTTCTGATTTAAGCAAAGTTTGCTAAACTGCATCAATTCTATGGCTCAGAATATAGGTTCCAAGGCTTTGATATTACACAGATTTGCTCACATTTTAAAAGGCTCAGTTTATTTGTATAGATATGAGAACTTCAACTAAATTCTCTGACATGTTTACAACTTCTTATTTTTCTGTAGGGAGACAGTTCCAGCCTGATACGATCATGATTTATATCCCCTACAACTGGGATTCTTGGCATATTTTACACAGCTGCTAGGAAAATTTCAGCAATACTTGTGTGTGAAGGGAGATAAAAGTAGGATGCCTTAGCAAGTTTTAAAAAGGCATCTGAGCACCTCCACCTCTATCAGTGCCCAAGTAAAACTGAGAAAATTGTGGGAAGACATAACAGTCTACACATACCCCAAAGTTGTTAAAACAAGGAAGTCAAGGAAGGAGAGGAATTATCTTGGTAAGTACATGCAGACATGCGACAGGTAAAGGCAGTAATGAGGTGAAATTAAGAAAGTAAATATTTAGACAGAATATCAAGAAAGTTTTCCTGAAAATGAGATCTCACAGGCTAGCTAGTTGTTGCCATTTTTAACCCATCAAAAGGCTAACAGCAAGGTTCCCCAGTAAGACTGGTGTTTAATATTTTAACAATGTTCTAGAAAAAGAGTGACCAGTGAGGTGGGAAAATCAGTTGGTCAGTCAAGACTAGAGAAGACTATCAGTGGGCAGCCTGGTGGCAAATGACATTCAGTAGTGACAAACAGAAGGTAATGCACACTGGAAGGAATAATCTGAACTATACACATACCTGGCGGAACTCCAGATCAATGGCAACCACTCAGGGAAAAGACATGGGTGCCCCTATAGATTGTTTGATCAAAATCTCTGCTCACTGTTTAGTGGCAATCAAAGACAATCCACAAAATGTTAGCTTGCTTACAGAATTGGAGATAAAATAGTATAATGCCATTATACAAATAAATGCTACACCCTCATCTGGAAAAATCTATTTAGATGTGGTCACTTTATCTTAAAAAAAGAGACAGAAAGAGAAGTGGGTCAGAGATGGGTAACAAGAATGATTAGACGCACGGAGAGACATTCATACGGAGACCAACAAAGGTGAGAAAGCGGGCCATGATAACTATTTCTAAAAGAAAGAAAGTCAGGCACTTCTTTTTACCCTCTCATACAATACAAAGGGACATGCAGTGAAACTGGAAGACATCTGGTAAAAAGATGTATTTTGATAGAATACATAACTCACAAATGGAACTCAATGCCACTAGATACCCTGAGGCTGAAAAGCTTCAAAACCAGGCCTGGACATTTATATGGATACTACAAAAATTCACAGTTGTATTAGAAAAGCTAAAACAGTTCTAAGGAATATTATTTACTCTCATAGTTCAGGATATAAGCCAACTATTAGCTTACAGATGTTTTGCTGAAACCATAAACCATAACAGTGAATTTTAACTGGTTTGTAATATCAAAAATCTGAGAACAATTTACAGCCTTTCAGTCAATTCACTGGTATCCACTGGTATTTTCATGGAATGGAAAAAAAAGTGCTCTTTTCTTTTCAATTATGTGATATATAAATATTAAAATAAAGCATGCAAAAACTGACGGTAAGATGAATATTTACCACTGACATGAAGCACAATAATACAGGTAGTATGAGTATTTATTTAGTTGCTTTTTAAAAAGCAATTGGGTATTTATTTCAGTACAGTAGAATTTTAAACTTTAATTTTAGGGAATTAAAAAAAAAGACATTAACTTGCTGAAATTCAGACACAGAATACTTGTTAACGATACAGTATTAATATTTATCATCTATGAGAAACCTTCAAATCTTATTTATCCTCTGCTTTGCATTTTGTTGTTCTTACAGGTTAACCACAGTTGTTTTCAGTCACTGTATGTATATGGCTTCACAACCTTTCTAGTTAAGTACAGTTTGTTTGTTTGTACTGTTGTGTTCTGGTTTTTGCGCGTACACAGCAAGAGCTTGGAATTACACTGATACAGACCTGGATATTCCCTTTTCCACTCCTTTTCCAATATTTGATGTTTTTGAAAGGCTTTTGATTTCTCTTTTAGATACTGGCCTCTCATTTTAATACTTTTACATTTTGCATAAATATACAGTTCATCACTCTGGAAGTCAGAACATGTATAAAGATGCCAAATGTTTGGTGCTCCAGAGATAGTAAAATTGTTCCCACTTTGCAGTAATATTTTGTTTTAGAACTAAGAAACATTCTTCACATTCACACCACTCCATATGAAAAATATACTGCTAAAGCTGGCATGCCAAAAATGTGATGTACATTAGCAACTGAGTTCTGGATCATGAGCAGACACACAGAGATCACTTCCCAACTATGTCTGACTGCTTGGTGCTAGCAGACACACTGTATGTGTAATTTTAAAGAACCTATGCCCTTCTGAGAGCAGAGCTGTTGTAAAATTGAAGGCAGTGTCACTTCCCAAGAAGTGATCAGAGGTGCATAGGGAGGGCAGAGCTAGAGGGTCAGAAAAGAAGAGAGCTGTGTGCAGGTGCATGAATACTACTTGAACATGCATGCTCACAGAAGTGTATTGGGGTTGTGTTTTGTAGGACTAGCATAATTTCAAATGTGTGCTTTTTGTTTTTAAAAATGATTGCTAATGCAGTTAATGAAAACTGTTTGTAAACCTGACAACATTCCATTGTGAGGAATTTTAAACCTGCATGAAAATATTTGACATTTGGGCTGAGATTTTCAAAAGTGACAAGTGATTTTGGTTGCCTCCATATTTGGTGTCCGTCTGGAGACATCTTAAGGGAGCCTGTTTATCAGAGAATGCAAAACACCCACTCTCTGAAAACTGAGCCCTTAGAAGTCTCAAAAGATGAGCATCTAAAAATTGAGGCATCCAAAAAATCACTAGTCACTTTTGGAAATCTTGGCCCTGAGCAATGGTGTTCTCCTCCCTACATTTTAATTTTTTACCAAAATGCAGCAACCTTCTAGTAAAAAACTCAACTGCACAGACTAGGTAAGCCACTACTCTACATTAAAAACTTTGTCTCCTATTACTAGAGTTTTACATTTATGAAAATAATTTGGTCATTAAAAGAGATAGAACTTTTTGTGTGCTGCACAAAATGTCAAATGTTATATGACAAATGTCATTCCCACTTCCAAATATAAATGATCTAACATACACAAAGGGCTTTTTGCTATACATTAAAAAAATACTAAGCCCACAAAAATATTTTATATTCCTGAACCTTATTTTACGATTTTGTTCCCCTTTTGAACCTTATATACTGAATTCTCCTCTCCAGGCATAACTACTGCCTCCTTCCTGTCAACACAATCAATCTGAAGTGAGAAGGATGCCTCGGTGTGACAAACGGGTGATATGGACACGGCTAGTTTTTATGAATATATCTTTAGTGAATATTATCACAGAAAGAGCAGAGCACATTTAGGGCATTCTGTCAAAGAAGATGGATGGCTTTTCGCCTCTATCAGGATGTAAGAAAACAACGAGAAGTCTGGTGGCACCTTAAAGACTAACAGATTTAAGAATGTAAGGATGTAAGAACTTTCTTTCACAAATCAAAACAATAATCGTCATATTTTTGGAGCAAAATTAAAATATAACCTCAAGCTTTCTCCCTTAGCCGCTCCTCTTTAGGCTGGAAAGTTGCTAAAGGCTACTGTGTACCATTAAATATACCTAGTTAATACATTTATTTCCTGAAGGTTTAATGAGCTGGATAAACAAATCTTTTAAGTAAACACTGGCAAATTAGCTGCTATATTTTCTAACAAAGCCAATCATTAATCTCTCTAGGTTGATAAAGTCTGGAAGGCATGGATGACATGCACTGCTGCCCTAACTCAAAACCCTGTCATTAATGTAACTCCATCCAATAAGCCATATATTCTGTTCGCAAACCGAAGTCTTAAAAGCTTGTGAAAAATAACTGATATCAGTAATGCAACATGGACTTTATGGAATATCTGAGATTCAGTACAATACAGCAACCTTTCTAAATCCTGGACTGTCTGCATTTTGAGTGGATGTCAAAAACACAAAGCACCAACTTAAGGGAACATGCCTGGGACAACTGCACTTGGAAGGTTTTTTGGTTTTAACTGTTCACAGAAAAAGTGTGCTGAACAAACGATTACTGAAGCAAATCCTGACATAAATGGTATTTATTTAGTGAAGAATTATACTGAATAGGTCTTTGTGCACAATTTAATCCATCTCAGAAACTTTTTCCTTTGGGAAGAGGACACAGATGTCAAGAAGTAGTGTGGACAAGATCAATTGCATCTACTTATTTTGGAGAAAAGCTAAGGTTAAGATTGTGGTTTGACCTCTCTCTCACAAGCATTCTATTACTGTCCTGCCCCCATCCCCCCCGCGGACACCCACAAACACCTAACACTTATGTGGCCAAGGACACCACCAGGCTGCAAGCAAAGGAGTTGAACAGGTCAGACAGCTTGATCTTGTGACCTTTCTGTAGAGATGACAGCACAGAGATAAAAGATTAAAAGCTACCTATATATGCCATACAAAAATACTAAGGTACCATGATGAAAGGGACACAATCAATTTAAAACAAAATCACATTTCTGTCTGATATTTATTTACTCATTATTAGTGCTAACAATGCTTGAGGACTGTACTGAAAGGCCAGAGAAAAACAATGTCCTCTTTTATTAAGTTTACTTTCTGCATTTGGGAACATATTGTGTAGTTGTCTGTCTCCACTGCTTTGTTAATCACCATTTGCTCTTCATCTCTCATGGCCTGGCATGATGACATAATTCTCATGCATCATGGATAAAAGTTGTCACCAGACTTACTCCTTTTCTTTTGTTTGTTTTTTAAATCTCTCACTCTGGCTGGTAGGTGAGGATGGGATCTGAGCTTAAAGATATACTCAGATTCTTAGCTGCATATAGAATGCTCAGTTCTGGACTGTTGTGAGGGAAGAGTAATATTCTTTTTCCTTAAGGAGCCATCAGTCTTTCTGTCTACAACATCGGGAGAAGAGGAATTGCTTTTTTTTTTTTTTTTTTTAAATGGGAATAGATGATTAGTTGAACCCAGAAACAAAGGAATCAACCATAGGATTGTGCCCCCAGCATATTATAAATTGTCCAGAAATGAACACAGTTCAAAGGCCGGTTGTGGCAAAAAAAATTATATCTGGATGTTTCTGGGTACAGACCCTTGGGAAGTGACGGCCTGATGGACTGGGAATAGTTTCTCCAGGGGGGCCCTTTGGATTTAACTGGTGGGTGTTAGAAAAGAGTTAATAAAGGTAGGCTATATCTTCATATTTAAATATTCTCACTGACTTTTGGGAGTCTGCAGGCTCCACAGGTGCATCTCAGAAACTGCCCTCCTTCTTGGAAAGGAATGGAGAAAAAATTCCAGACTGACTGTTCTTGTGTGTGGAAATCTGTAAATTCTAAATATTAAATGAGGCTTACTTCAGCCATTAGCCATCAGGACATTCTACTTCCCCCAACTCTACCCTGCATAGAGGCCCCCATCGGGAGTGTGCTTGGTTTCAAAGCTCATCATGCCTATCACAAAGATCATGCCAGCCAGACATCAGGTCTCTAGCCGAAGACAAGTAGGGGCTGCAATACCACTGGTATTGGTCACCTGAGCTGTGGCATGGATCCTACATGGAGGGACAGTAGTCTTAGTGCATAATTGGGAAGAAGGCTCAGGAGAATCCAGCTGGCTGGAAGTCTTCCCAGATCAGTCCAAATCCTTGCAGGCCAAACCAATCATTGAGGCTCTGCATTTTAGGGCTTTTTTTTTCTGGTGCGCTGTTCAGCCCGATTGGTGAATTAAAAGAAGTGAAGGCGTTTAGAACTACTTCTCTCTCTGAGGCAGAAAAATAATTGAGCTAAAAATTAGGATGTAGGGCCACAATGAGCACACCAAAATCTTCAACCTCTGATTTGTTTTGCTGCCAGATGCTATACTGAGAATGGAGATGGCAACTCAGGCATTAGGAATCAAGATGAAAATATTAGTCTAAAAAGTACACCATTAAAAACATATCTGTCATAATAGTAGCTGAAACAGATAAAGAATAAATGATCATCTATCACAATGTTATTTTAGGGTGGGTTACTAGCAGATAAGTTTATGTTTATTCTTTTTCTTCCTAGCCTAACTGATTGCTGAAGTTGTTTGCTAAAACTACTATAATCTTACTAGTTAGATATAACGGTTTTAGAAGGCAGTAGCTAGGAAAATGTTGAGATTAGGTAGAAATCACCTTCATATAAAGATACTTTGCTTTTTTAATTCTCAAAATGTTTTCCAAATAGGTACATCACATATAACTGCAAGTTCATATATACATGTGTGCACAATGGAGAAACAAATAAAAAAAGAAGCAATAGTACACATTTAATTGAATACAGTACAACATATGGCTATATGAACAGTGTGCAAAACACTATTAATTTCAATTCAATTTTGCATGCCAACATTTTTAATAACTTTTCTTTCGTTACTGCCATTGTGTCAGCAGTTCCTTGAACTATCTGTATTAAGGATACAACATAAATTACTTAAACTGAAAAAAGTACGTCTAAGAGTACTAATATCATGACACAAAATACTATTTAAATGCTGGTTTTTGATCATTTAATGAATAGCATATCAAATCAGAGGGATCCATGGAGCCAACAATTATTTGTTATGCTTTCAAAACATTAACACGCCTGTGTATAATTCTTAAAATGAGAAATTAAATACCACCATCTGGCATGTTCATAGAATAAGAAATGCAGGGCTGGAAGGGACCTTTAGAAGTCACCAACTCTAGCTTCCTGTGCTGTGGCAGCATCAAGTAAACCTAGATCATCCTTGACAGGTGTTCGTCTAACTTGTTCTTAAAAACCTCCAATGATGGGGATTCCACAACCTCCCTTAGAAGCCTATTCCAGAGCTCAACTACCCTTATAGTTAGAAAGTTTTTCCAAATACCTAACCTAAATCTCCCTTGTTGCAGATTAAGCCTATCTTCGGTGCACCTGGAAAACACTTGATTACCTCCTCTTTATATTTGAATACTGTTTTCTGGTGTCCCCTAAATTTATTTTTCTCAAGACTAAACATGCCCAGTTTATTTAACCTTTCCTCATACAGGTTTTCTTAACCTTTTATCAATTTTGTTGCTCTCCTCTCTCCAATTTGTCCACATCTTTCCTAAAGTGTGGCACCCAGAATTGGACACAGTACTCCAGCTGAGGCCTGACCAGTGCTAAGTACAGTAGGATAATTACCTCCTGTGTCCTATTAACATACCTCAAAATAATGGTTTGCCTTTTATGCAACTGCATTACAATGTTGACTCATATTCCATTTGTGATCTACTATAGCCCTCAGATCTTTTTCAGCAGTATTATTGCCCAGCCAGTTATTCACCATTTTGTAATTGTTCATTTCCTTTTTAAGTGAAGTACTTTGCACTTGTCTTCACTGAATTTCTTTGTTGATTTCAGAACAATTCTCCAATTTGTCAAGGTTGTTTTGAATTCTAATCCTGTGCTCCAAAGTGCTTGCAACCCCTCCAAGCTTGGTGTCATCTGCAGATTTTATAAGCATACTGTTCACTCTATTATCCGAATCATTAATTAAAATACAGAATTAACTGAAATATTGGAACCAGGACTGACCCCCTGAAGGATCCCACTAAATACACCTTCCCAGTTTGATAATGAACCATTGATAACTACTCGGAGTATAGTCTTTCAACCATTTTATAGTAATTTAATCTAAACGAAATTTTCCTGGTTAGTTTATGAGAAAGTCATGTGGGACTGAATCAAAAGTCTTACTAAAAATCATGATATATCACATCTACTGGTCCCTCCCTATCCACTATGCCAGGAACACTATCAAAGAAGGAAATTAGGCTGGTTTCATACAATTTGTTCTTGACTTAATCCATGTTGGCTATTCCTTACAACCCTATTATCCTCCAGGTGCTTACAAATTGGTTAACAATTTGTTCCAGTGTCTTTCCAGGTTTCAAAAGTTAGGCTGACCAGTCTGTAATTCCCAGTGTCCTCTTTGTTCCCCTTTTTAAAGATAGGTACTATGTTTGCCCTTCTCCAGTCTCCTCACCTCTTCTCCACAAGTTCTCAAAGATAATTGCTAATGGTTCTGAGATTATTTCATCTAGTTCCTTATATACCCTAGGATGACTTTCAAAAGGCCCTGCCGACTTGAATATATCTAACTTATCTAAATATTCTTTAACCTATTCTTCTCCTCTTTTGGCTTGCAATCCTTCCCCCTTATGGGTAATATTGCGTTGAGTATCTAAGCAACATTAACCTTTACAGTGAATCCTGAAGTGAAATAGGCATTAAAACACTTCAACTTTCTTGATGTATACATTTATTAGCTTCCTTCTCTGTTAAGTAGAGGGCTTACACCTTCCTTCATCTTTCTCTTGCTCTTAATGTATTTAAAGGGCCTCTTTTTATTGCCTTTTATGTCCCTTGCTAGGTGTAACTCACTTTGTGCCTTAGCCTTTCTGATTTTGTCTCTACATGCTTCTGCAATTCTTTTGTGCAGATCCTTAGCAATTTGTTCTTGTTTCCACTTCTTGTCAGATTCCGTTTTGATTGTCAGGTCATTAAAGAGTTCTTGATGGAGCCATACTGGCCTCTTACTACTGTTCCTTTCTTTCCTTTGCATCAGGATATTTTGTAGTTATGCTTTTATTATTGTCTCCTTGAGAAACTGCCAACTTTCCTGAACTCCTCATTCCCTAAGGTTTTCTTCCCATGGGGATATGATAGAGGTATAGACAATCATGAGTGATGTGGAGAAAGTAAATAAGGAAAAGTTATTTACTTGTTCCCATAATACAAGAACTAGGGGCCACCAAATGAAATTAATGGGCAGCAGGTTTAAAACAAATAAAAGGAAGTTCTTCTTCACACAGCGCACAGTCAACTTGTGGAACTTCTTGCCTGAGGAGGTTGTGAAGGCTAGGACTATAATAATGTTTAAAAGAGAACTGAATAAATTCGTGGAGGTTAAGTCCATAAATGGCTATTAGCCAGGATGGGTAAGGAATGGTGTCCCTAGCCTCTGTCTGTCAGAGGGTGGAGATGGATGTCAGGAGAGAGATCACTTGATCATTACCTGTTAGGTTCACTCCCTCTGGGGCACCTGGCTTGGCCACTGTCAGTAGACAGGATACTGGGCTAGATGGACCTTTGGTCTGACCCAGTACGGCCGTTCTTATGCACTGCTCTCTCTCTCTTTTTTCTTAGAAGTATGAAATCTATTATTTCATGATCATTTTCAACCAAATTGCCTTCCGCTTTCTGAGTCACAACCAATTTTTCCCTGTTGCTTAGAATCAAGTCTAAAATAGATGCTCTCCTGTTTACGTCCTCCACTTTCTGAAACAAAAAGTTGCCCCAATACATTCCAAGCACTTTTTGGAAATTTTGTGTTTTGCCAGATTATTTTTCCAAAATATGTTTTGGTATTTAAAATCCCCCATTACTTCAAAGTCCTGTGTTTTGGATATTTCTGTTGTTTGTTCTAGAAAGGCCTCCTCCACCTTCTCTTCCTGATTTGGCTGTGTATAGTAGACCCATATCCTGATGTCTCCCCCATTTTTACCCCTTTTATCTTTACCCAGAGACTTTCAATTGGTCTGCCTCTCACCCTTTGGGCCTCAGAATAAGTGTATGTTGTTGATGTATAATGCAACACTGCCTCCCTTTTTATCCTGCCTGTCCTTCCTGAACAAGCTACACCCCCACCCATACCAATATTTAATTTGCAATAAAATCAATGAATGGCTACCATAAACCCACAGAAGTAATGAAGAGTGTCCATCTGTAAACATATTTAGTCAGAGACTTTCTAGATATTTTGTTTACATCACTTTACAATTTAATCAAGGCCATCTTAGATAAGTTTGTAATTGTAAGGAAACCTCAGAATTAGTGCTGTTCATTGAGTGAAAGAGATCTAGAACAGGACTCAGATGCTGACAGGAGGCCCCAGGTCATTTGGATAAGAGTCTCAAAAGTTCTCTAATTTCATGTATTACTTATGCCTGATACAGTGTTACGTACAAGAAAACTCATCAGGTTAGAGAACTGACCTTTTTTCTTGCAGACAGAACAGGTTAAGGCTGCTGCTCTGCTTTAGTTCCTTCTATTGTGCCTAGACACTACAGCAGAATATAAATTAATACCAAATGATGGTCCAAGGCCCTTGCAATCACTAGCATGGCACTGTGCAAAAAAGGTTGAGCAGTGATGAAATAAGCAAAAATTGATTCTTTCCGTCTCACAAAAATTACAGCAGACCCTGAAACATAAGAAGCAAACTCTGTTGGGTAAGTGTTCCATCACCTCTATTCCTAGGTTCCACCTGGCCCTCTGTAGGCGTCTTAACATTTGGTGGAATGGTATCATCTCTCCTGGAACCTTTTCACTAATGATCTGCCCAATAATCAATTTCTCCACAACTTTATTTCAACAAAGTTGACTGAGCCCATAATGGCTACTGGGATTTTTACACTTCTCCATTCCAGGAAAACCATTGTCTGCCAGGATACTGTTGGGGCTGGTTACTAGCAAGCATATCTATGATTTGGGGACCTGCAGAACAAGATATGAAAGGTATACAGTGGGGAGAGGAGAAACTGAATAGTCTCATGAGGTTTTAGGGAGGAGAGAGTTTGGTCATTTCTTTGAGTGCAGGTTTCAGTTTCACAGACTGGAAAAGTAAAGCAGAAAAGTTAAAGTGACTTAGGAGGGAGTTGGTGTTAGAATTTAGAATAGAATGCAGAAGACCTTGTTTTTCAGTCCTTTGTTTAGCCTAGAGTCACAGGCTCCCTCTCACACTGCTGTGCTGCTCCCATTTTAATATTATTGTTAATTTTTTGTGACAACAGACTCTCTCTCTTTATCCATGACAAACACAAAAAATTGCAGTGAAATACAGATCTATAAATTCCAGCAAGGAATTTTAACACCTTCACACTACAGCTGCCTGGGCCCAAACACATATTTAGAAGGAAAAAAGGCATCTCACAATGCGAGTTAAATGTGCTTTCTATACAGTACTTTCTGGAAACACTCAACCTAGTTTCTTAGAGAAACCTCAAAGCATGTGCTTTTCAGGTTATACATAGCACCTTTCCCATGTACTTAATCTCATTTAGTTACAGTTGTTGCGGTTAAAATCATATCAGTAATTTCTGTTCTATTTGTGTACTAATACACAGAACTGGTGACACTGTCAATTTCATCTTCCTGGCAGGATTCACTGTAGCTGTATGTTACTTTCACAGTGAGATCATTCTGACATTCTTCTCAATATGGAAATACAGTACTAAAGTCTCATTCAGGAGAAAAACATATGACTTCATATATTTATGTAATAAACCAACAAACATTCAGAGTAATGAAGATTTAAATAATGAATATATTATGGACCTGCTCTATTGGCACAACTCCCATGATTACAACGGAATAAGAATAGATTGCAAACACTTTAAAAAAATCATTTCAGTAAGGGACTGAACCAGGATCAATGCACCTAAAAAATTAATGAAACAGAAAATGGGGAAGGAGGAGTAAGGGGAAGGAAGACTTTTCTGAAATGTTTCTGTTGTCAAAATCACCTACTTTTCAGCAAAATTAAATGAAATCAAAGTAACAAGAAATTTTCTGCTCTCTACCCATGCCTAGGGCTACCGATAGGTTTGACAGCTTTCACTTTCCACGTTTTGTTGGCTGTGCATGTTTTGTTCCTTAGCCCTAATAAATCGATGTCACGTATCCCAGGGGTTCTCAGCCCCCGCTTTTCTTTCTGAGCCCCCCCTTCCCCCTAACATGCTATAAAAATTCCATGGCCCACCTGTGCCATAACAACTGTTTTTCAGTAGTTTAAAAGCCCGGGCCGGCATTAGGGGGCAGCAAGCAGAGCAATTGCCCAGCACCCCACGCCATAGGTGGCCACGTGAAGCTAAGTGGCAGAGCAATTGCCCTGGCCCCAGCGAGTATAATGCTGGCACTGCTCTCTGGTTTATTTTGGCAGCCCCCCTGAAACCTGCTGGTGGCCCACCAAGGGATCCCCAGTTGAGAACCACTGATAATTCCATTAACACATTCTTCCTTTTGCTATAAAGAAAATGCAGAGCTAGTATCAAAACAGGAGAGATGTAACCTGCTCAACAAGAGCTGTTTTAAAGAAGGCTCTAGCTACGTAATGACTTTTTCCTTGTTTACTGTCTAGCAACCTACTTTAAAATGAATATGCCTTTTAGCTAGAGCTGTCTTTTAGAAAAGAGTATATATGTGATTTTTTTTCTGCCAGTAATAACTACACAGTAAAAGAAGCACAAATAAAAATAAAAGAATGGATGTTTCTTTAGTGTTTTTCCTTTGCTTTTTAATCCCATCATAGTGAAAGCTATAAATAGAGCTGCAAGAACATCATGTAGCTACAAGTGGAAAATGTGAATAATTAAAGGAGTTGCAGCTTCAGGTAAATTTACATCAATCTTGCAGGCTTTGACACTACAGAACATCCTTGGTGAGCAGGTGTGCACTAACAAATCGCTCTGCTCCTGTACCAAAGCCAGCTCTCCACCCCATTTCTGCCAACAAGTCATAAAAAAGAATTATTGGCAGATATGCATGGTTTCTGTTTCACAAATTCGATTATTTATCAGTGATGAATCTTCATAAATTGCTTTATAAACACGCCCACCACTTGCATCTCAACAAAGCCATCAAACACAAAAAAGGTACTGGGAACATGTGGGACCAAGATGTTTTCAAAAATATCAATCCAGACTGTTTCTTCTTCTTGAAACGGAAAAATAAAGAATGCAGCATTTTTTGTTGTCTTATAGTCTGATGGTTGTTGTCTTTCAATCTAATTTTTTATATGAAACTACCCAAGTATAGTATTATACCATGGCTACTGCATATGTATGTATTTGACAGAGTCCAAAATTGTTTTTTTCTTCACAGGTATACAGTCATTTGGTAGAGCAGGATAGCGCCACTAACTCTGAGACAATCACCTTGCAAAACGTTTTGCACAAGAGGCAAATTTCTTGAGCTTGGGAACATTATTTCGGAGATGCCTGTTGTGACTGCATAGTTAAGGTGTGACAAGAGCTCCATTATTAAAAGACTTGTTCTAATCTTCTCTTCCCTTTGCCCCTGAATCTAAAGGAGGAAATTTTTAAAGATTTTTTTTAAAATGTAGTGTAAAAAGTTTAAATAAGCCCTTTAAAAAAAAGTAAAAATACTGTCATGATTCTTCAACCCCTAACTTTAAAATTAAATACTCTATAAACTTCAAACTTCTCACATATGCAGATTTCTGCACAATATACAGGCATTTATTAATATAAAACAATCTTCAGTGTTATTGATTAGAGCTACACGAGCTGCTTAGAGTGTTGCATTTTAATTACCTCACAATTAAAATCTTAATTCTTATTGGGGAAATTTTCAAAAGGCAGAAAAGGAAGTTGGGCACTCATCTGCCACAAACTCAATGGGAGCTGGGCATTGGATAGCTGCAGTGATGAGCTGCCAAAATCTTAACAACCGGTTCCCTATAAAAAGTTCTGATTTAAGGGGGAGGGGGAGGAGACATACTCGTGGGGCCGGAGGCCCCTGCAGGGCCTGGGGCAAATTGCCCCACTTCCCCTCCCCCCCCCCTTACCTTGCCGGCAGCTGAAAGCAGCAGGACGACTCAGGAGCTCAGCTGAGCTGCCCAGCTGCTGGCCACGCTGCAGCTCTGCGGGGTGGGGGGGGGGGGGGGAAGAGAGATCCTCGTGGGGCTGGGGTCCCGGGGCAAATTGCTCCACTTCTCCCCCACCCCTGCAGCTCGCAGCCCCTCCCCCCTTACCTTGCTGGCAGCCCAGAGCTCAGCTGAGCTGCCCAGCTGCTGGCAACGCTGCGGCTCTGTGGGGTGGGGGAAGCGGGGGAAGGCCCGGGGGAGACATCCTCGCGGGGTCGGGGGCCCTTGCAGGGCCCGGGCCAATTGCTCCACTTGCCCCCTCCCCTCTGGCCAGCCCTGGAGCTTGCAGCAACTCCCACACACACACACACACACACACCTTGCCGGGCCGCTCAAAAAGCAGCAGCAGGATGACTCCTGAGCTCAGCTGAGCTGCTCAACTGGTGCCGGCGGCTGACCATGCTGCAGCTGGGGGGAAGCGGGGGAGAGGCCGGGGGGGCCTCAGCCTCCCCAGCTGGGAATCCTGGGAGCAACAGGATGGTCCGGCCTGTGGACCAGAGTTCTTTGCCCATTCTCTGGCCCTTTAACAACCGGTTCGCCACGGAGGTCTAATTTTAGCAACCGGTTCTTGGGAACCGGCTCTAGCTCACCACTGGATAGCTGTCTGTGCCTTTGACAGACTTCTGCAGTTAGACCTGGATCATGGATAGGGGTGAGCAGAGGATGTCCAGGAAGACAGGAAATTATAAGTTAGGTTGTGGCTTACCACAAGGGAGAGATTCTCACCATAAGGTGTGCAGCCAAGCTCTGATGTGCAAGTATCTTTAGTAGCTAGTTCTGGTTCCATCAGTGAAAATGTGCATGTTAGAATTGTTTATGTAACCTCGGTTTAGAATTTCCATAGTTTTTTAGTATTTGGGTTCTTTTAGAGCTGTGAGATCTATCTAGGTGTTTATTCGGCCCTCACCACCAATGCACTGAGCATCTATGGTAAGTCAATTTTTGAACAACAGTTAGCAGCTTTAACTACATCCAATTATTAATATTCGAATAACTGAGTTTCTGGAGGAATGACCTATTGTCATGATTCATGACTAGCTGAACCTTTGACCCTTCTTCGGTCCCTCTCTGAGTGCACCCCCTTCAGTTTTAGGCCTTGTGTCTGCTAATGACATTACTCAATATATGCATATACAGTAAAAAAAAATAGTAGCCTGGTCAAGATACAGTAATAATAAATTACAGGCAACTCCAAATCCATCACACCTATGTTAAGGCTTCACAGTTAAGCACTCTAATGCCAAAGCTGTGTTTATCTGTACAACCTTATCTCTGTCTCCTTGTGCATACACACCATTGGATAGTCTGGAATTGAATTGTTCTAAATCTCAAATTCTCACATTCTACAAACAAAACAAAGAGTTTGCAGCTGAAAGGTTGGCCTTGTTTTTTGGTCAATGGATGTTTTTCTGATGCTTATATTATTGGAATAAATAAGAAACCCAGGGACCTGTGTTGCACTAAAGTCGCAAAAAGAGAAGAGGACTTTTGCATATTTGTATGTTCTTTCTGAAAGCAAGCATTGGAGTAGGCAGAAAGACAACATAAAATGCATAAACATTCCCATAAACTTAAACTAAGTTAATCTAATTTTATATATATTGTACCAGCCTTGTCAGTATCCCTTTAAAACTAGATATTCCAGTCAGGATACATGGTAGTTAAAAAAAAAAAAAAATCTGGTCAGAAACTTGTAACACTAATTACTAACATATGAGGAAATTACTATTACGCTAAAACTGCATAGATTACCAAAGAATGTGAAGTGCTTATTGACTGGTCATAAATTTGCTGCTCCTACAAAATTGCAATACTAACGTTAATTACAAGTCTTATGAATAACATGATTGACTTGCTCAGAAAATAAAAAAGTCCACCTTGAACTAAGTAGCATAGTCATATCTAGTTTGTGTTCTACCTACAATTATAGGCATAGAAAGTTAGAGAATGAGACAGAAACCCTGATAAGCTGACAGAGTTGTCAGAAACTGTAGGAGACAGGTCTGCCCAAAATGCTAGACATGCATGCATGCAAGTATAGGAAAAGGGGATGGATAACAGTGAGCTTGGGATGCTGCTTGTTGGTTACAAGACAAGAAATTCTGGGAGGAAATGGATGAGCCAATGAAATGTGTTTTGATGACAAATATGTACTGTCCTAATCAAGAATATGGCTAGCACCTACCCTTACAATAAGGCCAAATATCTGTGTGGGGGTTATTTCCAACATTTTAATTTTTTCTTGTCTTGAGGTAAACACTGTAATGTTATGGGTTCCATTAGTAAGATCAGTGTTCAGATAGTTTAGCTTAGAGTATAATGCTGTCAGATGCAGGATTCAAAACTTTAACAAACTGTGATATTACACAATACAGGCTCTCTCAGTGCTGTGGCGTCTTAATGGTTTACTATAGGTATTATTTGAGTAATGTGATATAAACTGCTTGACAGCTGTAAGAACTGAAAGCTTACAGACAAGCAAAAGAGCAATACTCATTTTTAGAACAAAATACAGAAGGATGAAATCAGACTTTTTTAAACCCTTTACGGAGGAACACTCCCTTCATATACAGTCAATTTCAAATGACTGTTAGAAACAAACACTTAATGCATTTACAAAGATGGATTACCAAATAAAACTCCCAAACCCTAAAATGTGATTTACTGGTGGTATGTTTCCAAAATTAAAGTATTTTTAATTAGCCTGTTTCTCTCTCTGCTCAGAAAGGTTAACTTTACTTCGAAGCCATATGATCTAAGCTGCATAAAATGATTAGATAACTTCAGTTATAAATAGATCTCCCAAAAAATACCAAGCACTGTCCATCATAGGAAACAATACACAGCCAACACATCAAGAAAGTCATTGCCTTTGTAAAAAGTTTTCAGATAATTTTCAAGTATCATATAGTGACACGCTGTACCTCAAAGTATCACCCTGTAATGCCCATATCCATCATTTATATATGGGTATGATATTTCATACGAAACATGCCATGTAAGACATCATATAAAAGGTCATGATCTGCTGTAATGAATATACACTGGTCAGACTTCTGACCAGGGCAAGATGGTACAGTTCTGGGGTGCAAGGTTGGTAGCTTGGGAGATTTAGTTGGGGATTGGTCCTGCTTTAAGCAGGGGGTTGGACTAGATGACCTCCTGAGGTCCCTTCTAACCCTGATAGTCTATGATTCTATGATTTGCTGGTGCCTTTTACTGCATGATTCATGAGGGGTTCAGGGAACATTCATGCAATTTAGCAGGGTGTGGGGCTCCACATGCTGTTGTACTGAGTGATAACAGCACCTGGAGGGGTTTGCTGCTTGTCACTAGCAAAGCACGGTGATAGGCTGGAGAGTTAAGAGGGCACAGTGGAACCCCAGCTCCAGGTTGCAACCCAGGGATCCTGTCTCACACAGAGGATGGCATTACATATGCCCCTCCTTTTACTGGCATTGTTAACTTTCCCAAACAGCTATGGAAATTGCATTATTACTCACTGGCCTGGGGAAGGTGGCTTCTGCTCTTGGGGGTTAGACTAGATGGCCCTTGAGGTCCCTTCTAACCCTATGATTCTATAATTTAGATATAGAATACAACGTCAACTGCATTCATGTCTGCCCATATTTAATTTTGCCTCAAGCTGCCACGAACACCCATGAGCCTAGTCATAGTTCACAGACTGCCAATATGGGTATGTTAATAAATTTTAATTATGACATATCCTTGCTAACTGCAGTGTATCACATTATACCAAGCTACTTGTTAACAGAGTTTTATTATTAATTTTTCTGATGTTACTGGAGGAACCAAATTGCAGTAGCATGGTAACATGTCAGGTAACCTCTGAGAAGCATTTTAAAAGGAGGAATAGGTGATAACAAATGCAGGTTGAATGAGTTGGGGGTTTTTGTACCATAGAAAATATTGTAGGTAATAACACAGTATCGCTTAGAGTTCTGAAGTGAATTCAAAACGCAACCCAAATTGGCTTCTGAAAAATACAACAACAGTAAGATAATCATAAAGACAGACAATATCAGCATTATTTGGAAATAAAATACACCATTAGTGTAGCAAAAAACTTAAATAATCAGTATCTTCTCTTAACATGTAATGATTATGGTTATATGTCTGACTTTCCTACATAATTCTTATTTTTGGTTTAAAGAACTAGCCTCATTATGCTCTTAGTCACCTGTATGCCTCAAGCAGGGTATTCATTATTTTGATTGAAATAACCTTTATGCCATGGTTGAAATTTTTCTGAGACTAATTCATAGACAACTTTCACCTAAAACTGGGTCACTCTGAGGAGAAAAAAATGACACTGTTTAACACATCTGCAATAATTTCAATCTAAAATCAGTTGTTACTCGGCAGCCTAAAATTCCTGAATGGCTTATCAGGCTGCCAATGAAAATGACTTGCTTTCCAGTCTAAGTCTATTTTATTGCTCCTCAAAGTTGTAAGATGGTAGTGTTTTAACATTTTCTTGTTTATAATTTAAATAAAAGCTCACTGAGTTCTCAAAATCTGTATATTAATAACAAAGGGTCACATATTCTATCCAATGCACTCTTACATAGCACTCTTACAGACACCTTGGAGCACCAAGGGTTTTCAGCAACAGTTACTATTAATGGAGCTCTTCACATATTATGGTTCTAAATATGTATTTTTAATCTTCAAAAACAGGTTCAGATGTTTCATATAGTCTCTCTTTTTTTCCCCCCAGTATATGTACATTGGTGACTCCTTATTTCTCTGAATAGAAAGACAAGTAATAATTCCTGGTGTAGTCTATATTTAATGTGTTCTAACACAGGGTGTGGTGGACAGCGTTCTTACTTGACGTATCAAATATTTTATTACAAAATTAGTAAAGTTTTAAAAGTGCTTTGAACATAACATATTTATGGTTTCTGGAAATCTTGCACCACACAAAATAAATCACAATAATCCTAAATAATGTCAGGGTCATAAACCATAAGATTAGACAATATTTCAATTGTCAATAGACAATATAGTACTTTAAATCTCCAAAAATCCTTACAATACTCCATAATTTGAAAATGGTTATCATAAAAAGGAGTCATAAGCATATTTCAGGTCTACAGTACTATGAAAACTAATAACTTCTTATTCATACACAATGCTATTAGAATGTACAGTACACCTATAAGAACATAAAAACAATTTATTTGGTTTAAGATTAATTGAAAAATATACTTAAGATACACTCAGGGAAATAAATCAGGAGAAATGACCTGGGCAAGAAAGTAATTAAAATATTTTTGAACTGAGCTCTAGCCAAAGCATTTAGCCAAACAGCTACAGAATGGGAGAAGGAGATCCTTTGAACTGGCCCACACCTTCCAGAACTTCAAAGGATATTCTTAAACTTTAAGAAAGGCATTTGAATTGACCAAGAATGCAGAAGGAATTAAAATATAATATGGAACACGATATCAAATTAAATTAAGGTTTACATAAAATCTGATTTTGTTCTTGTTTCTTTAAAAAAACAATTTTTATTTAACCTGCAGCTCCCTGTTTTGAGAAGTTTACTATCTTAAAGCCCTGATCCTGTAAATACTTATGAATTTACTTAATCTTATTATTGTGAGTAGTCCCGCTGATTTCATTTGCTCACAGTAGTAAAGTTTAAGCATGTGTGTGTTTATAGGACTGGGGTATTCATGACAAAATTAATAGTTAATTAATAGTTAATAAAGTTTTTGCTCAGAAGTAAGGTTGAAGCCTCATGCTGGACTGTTATATTTTCAGGAGACACAAGTTGTTTGTACTGAGCTAAGTCACATCAGTATCCATTGAATAAGAGGGCAGAGCTGCTGACCAGTGGCTAAAGGAACCTGGGGTAGCCTGCACTTCTATGTAAACAGTCTCTTATGAGTTTTAAATTTCAAGTGCAGACTGCTTTAAACAGTGCTTCTTTATTGGCTTTTAAATTACTTTTTGTATTTCTGCTCTAGTGACTGCTCCTGTAGCAAGAAATGTACTCCTGAAGGAGGGAAGAATAGAGCTAACATCATATAATGAAATAACCACAGTAATACCAGATGGAGCAAAGCTGAATGCGTAATTCATTAAGGATAAATTTGACTAATTGTACCACTTCCTGTTTGTCGTATGTCAACCAGTGATTTAAATTTTTCAACTCATTAATTATTCTAAATTATTCTAAACTTGACTGAGTTCTCCATGCTTTACTGGAACCCTGATAATGGACCTTACCCAAGCACCACTGAAGACAACGGAGACTTTCTTGACTTCAGTGGGCTGTGATCCAGGCCCCAAACACTCTATCATAGGTTCACAAAAGCCTAATTTTCCAAACCTATAAAAGATTTGACATAAACATACACACATTCAACAGAATGCTTAAAAATAGGACACCAGAAAAGAAAAAAAATTGCCATTTATATACCTGGTAAATCTGAAAAGAGCAAAATGCATTCATTGAATCCATTAGCCAGAAGCCGGTCCCGCAGTTGCTGCAGAATAGCCACTCCAATACAGAATGGGAAGGAAGAATTGCCAAGCAGTAACGTATCCCACAGATGAAAAATCTTGTGCAGTGGAAAGACGTCTGCAAGATGTCACAGGCAACAAAATATTAATTATAACAAACAATGTTAAGGATTAAAAATATACATGACTAACCTTCTGTAAGTTTTAATGTTGCCTCAAGGTTACTGCTTTTTAATTTGGGAACAAACAAGACTAAACTTGTTTAGCTACAGATTTGTTTTCATATGTAGATTTATTACTCCCTATGGCAATCAACACTTCATTTCAATATTAAATATCTACTTCTATGGATTATTTTCTTTTCTGGTCCTAAGTACACACTTTAGTGATATTTCTCTCTCTTTTGGAACCATCTTTAATTATGCATGAGTATACTACCGGAGGTGGGGAGAAGGGAGAGTGAAAAACAAATGTATGCCATACTTCTTAGCTGACTGAGCTTTCAGAAGCGATTTTTCTCCTTTGAAGACATTCTGAACCTTTTCTTTCAGGAAAAAAGGACTAATGGCAATCTGTGCATAAAATACTCTGGATACCTTTATCCTAATCCAACATGCTTAAATAATTTTATTAACAACTATTTGTGATTAGAGGAAAAATGGGTAGAATTGCTAGGCTCACAAAAGGTTTAACTGAATGGACCAATAGTAGTCAATAGACAACACTGCTTTATTTCACAGGCAATCTTTAACTCTTTGATATTTCATCAGTATATAAAACTCACATTCTTTTCCTAATAGGAAAACTGATCAATTATTTTTTTAAATAACTCCAATACCATCTGATATGAAATTGGAAAACATATCTCAGAGGGGAGGAGGAAGTATATTGGATTATTCCTACTTTACAATTGAAAGAATGCATTATCTCCATATAGAATCATCTCCATCATTTAACCTTTCCCAGGTACAATACTCCTTTTGTCCAATGAACAACATAAAATCATGGTAGAGTAGTAACAGATCTGTGTAATAGTAAAGTACTGGTTTATACAATTAAGGTGTATTTGCATATGCTGGCCTTTAACACAACAAAGTTGCTATCATTTTCTCACTTCAAAAAAATTGGCTCTATTTTTTTTTAAATGTGACAAATTATATATGAAAGGGCTTCCTCTTTCTGTACTGATCCCTGGTTTCAGGAATAAGAAAAAGTACCAGTTGTCATGGAATCTATTTAGAGCAGGGGTGGGCAAACTATGGCCCGTTTTAATCCGGCCCTCGAGCTCCCGCTGGGAAGCGGGGTCTGGGGCTTACCCCGCTTGGGTGCTCCAGTCGGGTAGCAGGGTCTGGGGCTTGCCCCACTCTGTGCGGTTCCCAGAAGCAGCGATATGTCCCCCCTCCAGCTCCTATGCATAGGAGCAGCCAGGGGGCTCCGCACACTGCCCCCACCCCAAGCACTGCCTCCACAGCTCCCATTGGCCACGCAGGCAGCACGCAGAGCCGCCTGGCCACGCCTCCGCATAGGAGCCAGAAGGGAGACATGCTGCTGCTTCTGGGAGCTGCTTGAGGTAAGCACTGCCCGGAGCCTGCACCCTGACCCCTTCCCGTGCCCCAAACTCCTGCCCCAGCCCTGATCCTCCTCCTGCGTTCCAAACCCCTCGTCCCAGCCTGGAGAACCCTCCTACACCCCCAACCCCTCATCCCCAGCCCCACTCCACAGCCCGTATCCCCAGCCGGAGCCCACACCACCCCCCTGCACCCTAACCCTCAGTTTTGTGAGCATTAGTGGCCCGCCATACAATTTCCATACCCAGATGTGGCCCTCAGGCCAAAAAGTTTGCCCACCCTTGATATACAGTATGACACAACAGAGATCTATAAAATCAGGAACAGTATGGAGAAAGCGAATAGGGAAGTGTTACCTCTTCACATAACACAAAACTAGGGATCACCTGATTAAATTAGTAGGCAGCAGCTTTAAAAACAAACATAAGGCAGTACTTCTTGACATATTGCAGTGGAATTCATTGCCATGGATACTGGGATGTATAACTTGGTTCAAAAAATAATTAAATAAGTTCATGGAGGATAGGTCTGTCAAATTACAACTAGGGGAAGCCTGAACACGTAACTGAGATCTCTGAAATGGGAGTTGTTTTCTCCCCTAAAGCTGGAAGAGGCTGGTTTTCTCATAGATGCATGGAACTGAGAAGACTGGTTTTCAGTGTACAAAACCGAAGCCCAAATGGACTCCAGTTAACCTGGGGTGAAGTTGAACTAGCCATCTAGGAGTGAAGGCTCTATATTCTTCCCTTTTAAACTGAAATGTATATTGTATGGAGAAATGGGAGAAGTTAAACATATAGTGTTTATATTTAACCAAAGGAAAAAAATATATACTCACGTGTAAACATTGTGAGAAACCAAGGAATAGCATACAGCTACAAGAGGAAGAGAAGGGATAAAAAACACATTTTGTTATGAGCTGAAGGCCTTGTCAAGGTTGATTTTCTATTACATTTAAAGGTGTATAGCATATCAAGTTTCAGTGATAAGACCATTTTCACATAAATGTAACTTACAGATAACTTCACATTTGGGGCTGAATTTTCCTTTGCTTAAAGAGGTTTTTGTTTGTTTACAAAAGGCTGAGCAGAATCATTTCATCCACTTTTAAGTTTAATTGAAAATTAAAAAACCAAACCCTTGTTTTATTAAATGGTCACAATTCCCATCCCACTTACACATACAGATAACTCAAAAATGACTGATCTTGGACATCTGAAAATTGGCATTCAACGAATCTTCATTGAAGAGTACATAGCCAACTATGAAAAACAAAATACTTTAGATAATGAAGTTATGAACAACAGGAAATTGTTCCATGCAGCAGAACATTCAGCAAGATGTGGGTATTCACACTTATTCAGAAGAGCACATCTGCTTTGCTTTTTTTTCTTTTTCCCTTCTTCCTGTATGGACATCTATTAAATGTGATCCTAATGTACCAAGTGTTCATTTTTCAATGAACGGCAACAGGTACAATTCAGCCTTAAGGACTTAAAGCACTTACCAGTGTATTGTATGCTATTAGCAGTTTAGGTACTTATTCCTAAAGTTTATATCATGTGAAGGATTTGAGGTGGCGCAGGCACTTATTCTGCTATGAGGCATCTTAAGCATTTATGCTGCCTTAAGGGCTTTCTGGGCTGTAAAAACTTTATGCTACTGTAAGGCTTTCAAACAGTTTACATTATGCATGTATGGCACTGTAAATATGAAAGGCAGTTAAAAAGGTATGCCCTCTTCAGTAACTGGGACAGTTTAGGTGCTTATGCCACTTCAAGCATTTCTTAATTTTAAAGAAAATGCTTACAAAATTAAAGGTAAAAATCTATGTGGATACTAAGTTGAAGTTGCTCAGAAAGTCACTGCAAGTCAGGAATGCAAAAGTTAAAATTCCAATATCAAATTTAACTCAACTGAACTGTACATATGCAGTATTTTTCCATTTCTGCTGAGGTTCTTTTTAGTTAAATGTATAGCTTAGTATTTACGTCACGAAATGCAGAAGTTAGTGCTGCTAATGAACCTTCATTTTGCATTTCCTTATGTCTAGAGACTAAATGAACACACTTAATATTGCAGTAGTGTTTTTTTGTTTTTAATACACTCTTAACTGGGTCAGTTAACTGGTGTTGTGAACTGATGAATGTATGTACATTGCAGTACTCTTTGGATAGAGCTCTCCAAAAATTATTGTAATAGCTACTCTAGGTGTACCTTTCTTCTAACCAGCTATTCATAACAGTGGCAGAAAAGCTGAGATGACTAAACTTGCCAGTATTTTCAGCATTCGCACAGGTCTTTATGAATGGACCTTACTATACGGGGGTAAAAATTCGTCTACCACTGTTGATGTGATACACCAGCACAATCTACTTCCACACATGTATTTTTGTAAAGCATTCCATCAACAACTTCATATTCCCCACTACCATCTGAAAAGCCTGCAACAGTGCTTGTGCCCTGCCACCACGTTTGTAATAATTTGTTCACATGCAAGAATGTGCAGTACGTCCACTAGAAAAGAAGCCTTCAGCTATGCTGAAGGCTCTCTCTTTAGGTATATCTACATGGAGATTAAAGCGCGGCTGACCTGGGTCAGCTGACTCAGACTTGCGGGGCTGTGGACTAAAAACGGTTGTGTAGACATTCATGCTTGGGCTGCAGCCTGAACTCTGGGACTCTCCGCCCTCACGGAGTCCCAGAGCTTGGGCTCCAGCCTGAGTCCGAATATCCACACAGCAATTATTCAGTCCCGCAGCCCAAGCCACATGAGTCCAAGTCAACTAGCCCAGGCCAGCCGCAGATTATTATCCCCATGTAGACATACTTTTTGCTTTTGAGATAAAAAATGATCACAGCAAAATACTTGAGTCCCCCTTGTTCATAAATTATTTCATTGAGAACTGGAAGTAGATCAGTTCAGCCTCATGATTTGATTAAAAAAAAAGCTATTAGCCAAGTAGACTTGCATACATTCAAAATTACACACACAGAATGTAAATACAAACACCTACAGCTTAAGCTGTGTACACATTTTTTCAACACACATAAGAAAAAGAAATATACAAAACTATTGGGCATAACAAAACGTTAACATGCTTTAAATATGACAAATAGACAAAAACTTTATCCCTAAAACACAGACCTGGCTACAAACATCATTCACCAATCCTGACAACTACCCAATATGTAAAAAAATTAGGCCAGACAATCTTAAAGTAGCAGGTAGTTATTAGGGAAATTACAATAAGAATTGAAGGGGAAATTATCCTTGTTATTTTCTAATATATAATGCTACAACAAGAAGGGGTAGGGGTAAGTATAAAAATATTATGATCATTTATCTCCAGTGTTTTTATTGCAAACAAGAGAGAGCTACTGCACTGTTCAGTATCCCTCTTTCATGTCTTCTTATTCCACTGTAGCAAGTCAAAAGTGGAAATGAAGATCCAAAAGGAGAACAACATGTATCTGGTTTGAAGTACTTGCCTCACAAACAGGAATTTAAAACAAATATGCTGCCATATTTACATAGTCAAACCAATATACTCAACATAAAAATATTCTTAGTAAATACTGCCCCCTAGCAACACCAGGGAAGAATAACTGCGTGCTAGGACTCTGGCTAAAACTTTCACTGCAGTGATTTTCAACCTTTTTCCACTGGAGCTCAAACTGCAATGGATTTGCAGGCTGGTGGGTCTCCCTGCATCTTCCCTTCAAATGAGTACTGCTCAGTATTTTTTTAAAAAATTATGCAGTACTCAATAAGAGCAATATTTCAACTTCATAAACACTAAGTCACATGAAAAAAGATCAGCTCAACAACTTCCACATCAAAAGAGAATTAGTAAAAACAATGAATCAAAATATATACTTTCAATACAACGTAAAAGTACATTTATCTGAGAAACAGCCTGAGATCATGAGTTGAAGTCCCATAATTATCAATGTTTAATAGATAAGGTTGAGTTTAGTTGTACACATAAAAGCAGCGATACAACCACTTTTTTTTTAAATCTATGAAAAATACACCCTATCCTCCCCAAAATTAATGCAATTATCATTTGAACGCACAATGAGTTTTCTGAGAATTTACAAAAAGTAGATTTACGCGTTAAGTATCCATTTTGAGAAGGAAATTCCCAGAAAAAGCTTTGTTAAGGTAGAGTTAAGGTTGTGAGTATCTATCACAATTTAGGAGTAAAATATATTACAGGATCATCATCTACAAAACAACCCAAGTCTGAAGACAATTTTAGTTCAGTATTTTTATTAATTGGCAAGGCAAGTCTTAAAAGAGAAAACTTAATTACTGTAACTGCCAACGTGTGATATACATTTCTTTAAATAAGTACCAAATTTACAAACTGAATAAACATATCTACTACATATATTTAGTGTGACTTTCAAACACTCATAACTTTGGTAAATTTTTTTCCTCACAAACCAAATACTTACAGGAACTTATGAACTGACATACTAAATCAGACCCAAGATCCATTGACTCTCTGTACTCTGTCTCTTACAAAGGCTATTCCAGATGCTTCAGAAAGCATAAGAATCCTAAAGGGGACAAATGTGAGATAGTCTGCCTCCCACATTAGGTCTCCTCCTAAATAGTATCGTTAGAGACTGGCTTAAATCCTGAAGCATCAGGTTTAATGTCCCTTCCAAAGTTTTTATAATTGTGACAACCCTGCATATTCCTGATAGCCATATAAATGTTGAGTACTTTTCTGAATCTTGATAAGTTTTGGCCTCACTGACTTCTTGTGACAAAGTGGAGTCAAGCACAGAGAATTAAAATTACTTGCCCCAGGTTTCCCAGCAATATTGTGGCAGAACGGCAGGACTAAAACTGTAATTTCATGCCTCCTATTTCAGTGCCCTATCCAGATACTGGTAATGAAGGCCCTGAAACTGTAAACACTTATGCACATACTTAATTTTAATTTCTGAGGCACTGTGTAAGTGCTTAAATGAACTATTCATATGCTTAAAGTTAAGCACCTGCATAAGTGTTTGAAGGACTGGGGACTGAGTACCCATAAGCAGACAAGATAAATGTAAAGGATTAAACCTCCCCATCTCTCATCCCAAATATGTAAATTAAAAAACAACTGCTTTCCTATTAAATGAAAATTAAAAACCAGCCATCAAACACTCATGACTGAATAAGTGTGTGCTTGCAAGAGAGAATAGTATACTTCAGTAAGGACAGTTTAATTCAGGCTTCCAAGGGTAGTTATAAACAAACTGGAAAATAAAAAGAACGAAAAATACGTTGGCAACAGTGTTCTTTTAACTCTAGTTAAACAAAGCCTTATTATAGACACCTCCTGCATATCACTGAATCCAATTTCAGGTGTCTGTCTATGACAGCAGCATTACCAAGATGATATTAAGTAACTGCAGCCAGACCTTGTCATCTCTGTTAATGGCCAGCTGACAACTGTGTCTAGCTTCCATTATTTGCAGCTGAAAGCTATTCAGAATAATTTATGGATACAGTTTTCCTTCTAGTAACGTGGCTCATTTCCTTGTTTCTCTTCCCTTAAAAATGGACGGATTTTGATGTTAGAATTATTAGCAAAATACAGAACAGATGTTATAAAACATTATATAAGTTCATACTACAAAACAGTGAAAAATAAAAAAAAACTGAAATTCACCTTACGGATATCTCCATTTACATGTAAATCACATAGCCACTGCAATATATTTAATCCAGGCACCACATCAGCTAACAATATTCACAACTATTCAAGCTTCAGCAGCGTTCAATATTCTGAGAGCTACATGACCCAAAGTAAATGGAAGGGTGCCAGGAAACACAATCCTTCCTGCAGCAGGAGCCTGCTTTTCAATGATGAAAGATTAATCAGGGTTTACTTTGATAGGATTAGTACTCAAGCACGAAACTCTGGTTCGGATCTCATTACTGAAGTGCATATCCTTCACCTTGATGGATCTGGGCTGTCTTGTTACAGGTGCAAAAACACCCCTCTCTCTTACTAATCTAAAAGGCAGAACAGGGAAAAGAAATATTTTGATGTGACAGGTGATTTAGGAAGAATGACTCCTCTTAGGAAGCGCAGCGAGGCTTTAGAAAAGTCAGGGATTGCCAATACATTTATTTGTATGATATAAATACTTTTTTTTTAAATGTATAGTTGTGCATCATAATTGGTATATATTTTGGATTCTCTATTCTACTCCCTTCATTTGTCAATTTTCTTAGGCTTCTGGCTCTCTGGGACAGGGCCTGAGTCTGCCTATGCATCTGTATAGCGACCAGCACAGTGGAGTCTTCGTAGTGATTGGGACTCCTGGCTACTACCATAATACAAATAAATAAAAATATGTACAAATAAATGTTGTTTAATTATTCATCTCTCATCTACAATTTGTCTGAGGGCCCTCAAGAGGCCCAGGACTGGAGTCATTGTCTGAGGAGCTCTGCAGATGGGTTTCTGTAGTGGGTCCATGTAGGATGGTATGGATGGCAATGATAGGGATAGGCAAAAGAATGGGTCAGGGAACGTACATATGTACATATTCTATGTTGCTATTCTAATTCACATGCTGAATTAATGGCCATAGTGTGTTTGCATGGCTATGCTACAGCCCTTCGCCCCAGCCCCATGTTGGGAGCTTGCATTTTGCTTTTCAGAGTCCTGTGCATTTCATCTACATAAAACCCTCATTTCTTCCCCCTTGACACTAGCTTGAAGTGATGCATATGTAAGGTCTTTTCTACACCGGAGTAAGTTTTATCCATTTGTGTGTAACCCACTACATTGGCCACTCTCTTCAGCTGTCTGGGCATATTACGTTAGTTTTTAAGTGTCGCTATATCCTGTCTCAAGTTGGATCATTTATAAACAACCCTGTTTATCTCCCTGAAACAGTTACCAAAAAAAAACCAAAACCCTGTACAATAGACTTAATTTATGTTTTCCTGGCAAAACTTGATCATTACATGCATAAGTATACTTTAAATATGAAACTCCTGATCACTTCATGAGTATACACATATTCATACAGAAGTTGTAAATGAAAAAAATCAGTTTTGCAAATTTGGCCCTGTAACAGCAGGCAATTTCTGCAAAAGCATTGATTTAACTTTAACATTTTTGAAAGAACATAGTTTCCTGATAAAATGATAATCATGACTGTTCAGAAAATACAGTCCTGAACCAAACATCCTATATTTCCCCTCTTCCCACTGAACCTGTATTCCCCTCTTCCATGGTGATGTCCCTTTCTCCCCACCTACACTGATTGTATACTGTCATAAAGCTTGCCACCTATTTTTAATTGTTCTATTTATAACCCGACCAGACTTTTAAAAAGTGCTGTCCATATCAGTTAACAATGCTTCTTTTTACTGTCTTCAATATGTCACCTCAGTACAGGCTTAAGGTATGTCTACAATACAGAGACTATGTCACCATAGCTATGCAGGCATCACCCTGTAATGTTGAGGTGGCGTGGTTTGATGGAAATGGTTTTTCCATTGGTGTAGGAAAACCACCTCCCTGGAATGGAAACATTTTTCCATCAACATAGCTGTGTCTACAGTGGGGACCAGGTGAGCATTATTATGTCGATCAGGGGTGTGATTTTTTCACATCTCTGACCAGTTTAGCTACGTCAACCTAAGTGTAGATCCAAGCCTTAGTCTGTGACAGAAGTTAGCTAAATCTATTACTGGAAACATTCAAATTATAAATCTGAATGAAATGTAACTAAATTTTCTGGACAGGCATTTTATTCAAATGACTTCAGCATTCTAGACTACTGAAAACTGCATGGCGCTCTGGACAAAGGGGAGAATATTTGCGAAGTATGGTGGCAGCTGTGACAAGGTGCTATAATATCAAGAACACCTAGTTCTTCTTTTTTAATGAATATATTCCCCTATTTTTTTTGCTATTGTACAGTTCACATATTCCCATTTGAAGAGACTACTTTCCCTATGCGAATCAAGTTTCTGGGTCAGACACTTTGATTTAATACATTTCCAGAAGGTTCACTGACATACATCTACTCACTAATTTGCAAGAGCTGACATCATGCATTAAAAAGTAAGTAGTCCATGAAGTTTGTATTTAATTAACTTGCACAATTTTTCTATTCCGTTTTCAGTTGTTTCATGGACTAAAAACATTAAATTGTCACTAAATATTCGTGTTTTTTTCCAAGTCAATACTTTTTACATTTTGACCCTGACATTAAAAATAAAAAACTTTGTTTTTAATTTGCAGTGGACAGTGTATTTTATCGCTTCTTCACACACTCATTCACTAACTGATTGTAAGCACTATCATTGCATCTTCCATGTCAAGAAAAATTGATATTTTTCTTTTAAGAATTAAGTTGAACCAACAACAAAAAGTTTAACTATCTCATCATAAGTAAGGCTACAATTTTGTCTTGGCGGTCGCCGAAGTCGTGGGGTACCCCTGCCGCCTGAGGCAATGTCCCCCAAGCCGCCGCAGGCAGAGGGGTACCCCAGCAGCTCCCCTGCCACCGCGGCAGAGGACACTGGCAGCTCCTTTGCCACCATGGAGGAAGACAGGAGGATTCCCGCAGCTCCCCCCACCCAGGGAGTGGGCAGGGGGACCCTGAAGCTCTGAGCCCCCCTGAGCTCCCAGCCACTCAGCATCTGCCCAGTCCCTCCCCATTGTATCATGGATAATTTTAGTAAAAGTCAGGGACTGGTCACGGGCTTCTGTGAATTTGTCTATATTACCCATGACCTGTCCGTAACTTTTACTAAAAATATCCATGACAAAATCTGAGCCTTAATCATAATCCCTTCGAGAAACGCCACCCACCAGAATCAATTGGTAGGGGCCAAGGGGTGAAAGGGGAGCAGTCCCAGTAGCAAGGGAGGGAGACACTTGCCAAGGGACAATAAATAGCTCCTACCCTGGGAGTCTCTGGCACCCTTTGGCGAGGAGAAGAGGCATGCTGATTGGCTAGCACTCCCCAGCTCCCAGGATTTAGCTCAAGGCAGGGACCATATGGAGCATCTTTTGGCTCAATTCAAGCAGACCATTCTACCCACCCAAACTAGGAATGGGAACCTGGCCTGACAGATGCTGTGGGACTATCCCATTGCCTGTTCAGGGGGTTATGAAATAAATTTTTCTCCCACGGGACAACTGGAGGAGGACCATGAAGTTTTTTGCCTTCCTCGCAGCACCTGCAAGCCATAGTGGGTTAAGTAGGAACTCACTTAGTACCTAACTGAGGTACTGGGATGAAGTTGTTTATTTGCTGAAACTTGTGGTCAGTTTCCAGTGCAGTTAAGAGAATAAAATGAACAGTTCCCAGGAGATGAAAGGCCCGGGATTTTGGAGGTGAGACCTTGTGGTCTTCACTGGCTGAGGTCCCCACCCTGCTGCACCCTCTGTCCCCCTCATGGTAGGGCTGAGTATTGGGGGGTAGGGTGAGGACAGCATATCTTGTGTTATGGGTTGTATGGTAAGGAGTCCTGTAATCCTGGTGCCAGTTACGGGTTATATGATAAGGAGTCCTGTAGCCCTCTCTCCCTCCCCCCACCCTGACCCACTTGAGCTAAATAAATGCCTAGTATAAGAGATTATGAGTGATGGCAGGTAGTGCCCCTCCCTTGTGCTGAAATTTAATAACAGTTGCTGCCTGCCACTTAATGATATGCATGTCTCTGTCCTCATTTTGCCACTGTGTCCACATCAAACTTCCAGTGTCAGAAGTAAAGTTCTTCCGTATGCAACTTTCACTGTGTCAGCAACAATTTAGGAACACCCTATTAGAATTCCCCCCTCTTCCTTTTTTCTCCTCTTTGGCTTCATTATACAGCATTTACAAGAACCCTTAGCACTTACATCTGGAATAAAGCCAATTTCATTGAGATGGTTACTCAGCTCTGGGTCATGGAATGCAATCATTTGGGAGAACACTGTCAGGTATTCTGAAATGACAAAAATGTTTAAGATCATTGCCAAAAAAGAGAACAACACACAACTGCACACTTAACTCACACACAAGGAATACATGTACCTGGAACAGTATTAATTATGAAGCTTGCACTTTTCTTTATACATGCAACACCATTTTAACTATTATATTATCCATTAGGATTAAATACATTTTTAAAAAGCCATTTTAAGTTTTTTCTCCTCTCCCTGTTTATACCATGTGCATCTTCAACATACACAGCTTCTATCACTTCTACACTTAGGGTTGGTCTAACACTAGGAACTTATGCTGTTATAACTATGTCGCTCATAATCCATACCCCTGAGTGATATAGTTCAATCCCCAATGTAGACAGCACTATGGTGACAGGACCAGCTTCTCCTGTCAACATAGCTACCATCTCGCGAGTTCTACACATCAAGCTGAAAGGGATAGTTTAACCCAATTGCCTTAATCATCATTCACATTTAATTTTGGAGGAGCCAAAATGGAAGCTCATCCCCTTAAAGGCTTCTCTCCACTTCCTCTCCCTTGCACACAATTTCATTTGCCTTCTATCTGCAAGTGGAGCCTCTCTTAGAATCAGAATCAAGAGACTATATCCTTGCAATTTCATGACAGGTTGCATTTCTCTTTCCCTTCCACATAGTGCTCAAATTTTCCAAACAGTGCTGCTGCCTGACACTGCATAACCCTGCCCCTATGGCAGAGATTTCCAGGTCCCTCCATTAAAGGCTCTGCTAAGGCAGCATCTTCATGCCAAGGAGTCATAGCCAGACACCCTTTAATAATAGCTTCTTAAGTGAATGGTCAGTAAGTGCTGCTACAGTGCCTTAGAAAGTCCCCAAACTGCTCCCTCCTTAATTTGCAAGCATTCAGTTCACAAATACTGGTATCAGGGCTTGTCTTTTGTCTTGAGTTATCTTCATTCAGTCAACACCCTGAGTTAGCCTAGCTCCAATGAGAGTTCTCACACTGCAAATCAACCCTTGATCTGCACAATGGATCAGCAGCACAGAATGACTGGATTAGCAATATAGGGCTTGATTTCACTGACCAAAAAAAGATGTGTTTTACCCGAGGATAATTAATGCGCATCAGCTATCCCACTGTAAAACATAGTGAATACAAGGCACTTTGGTTTTTACTGTAAAATAAACTAGATGAGGTTAATCACATGTCGGTGTGGGCATGGGAGGGGTGGAGGCATAATGCTGACCTCACCGATCTACCTCATCATGAATATTTTTAATAAAGCTAATGTTTAAAATCAAATTTACACAAGTTAAGAGGGAGGTACATCTGGGGTCAGGCTTGAGTTATGAGGGATTATAAGTATCGGTTACAAGGTTCACAAGATGCATACATAGTACATAACCAGCACAGACTCAGACTGGGGTGCGGGAGTTTTTTAAAACATCCATGGATAAGTGGTCTGGGGTACGCCACCCACAGAATGTATTTAGAGTCCAAATCAGTACTAGTGTAGTGAATAAGTACACGGGTGGGGTGCATCCCTTGGTTCGTCAGGGAAGGAAGGAAGTGGGTTATTGCCCTGACCGGCATTCTCGATTACTCAACCTGGTACTGACGGTGTCCTCTGATGTGTTCCGTGTAGATGTCTCTGGACCACCTGATGGTGTCAGACACCATGAGCTGTCTCGTGAGCCGGGCGTAGCACCGACCAACTCTGCACACTCTCAGCACCGGCTCGTCGTGAGGGTCCCATGCGCCCAGGGCTCCCACAATCAAGGCGTGGATTTGGACCTCATAGCCCTGGGCACAAGTCCCCTGTCTCCACTTAGGATTTTGCAACAAGATAACAATCATGTGTTTGTTATCTGGCCATAAAAATCACACCTTTTTAGGCAGTGAAAACTAAGACAGCGTAGCTCCATCCTCACTGCTTTACTAGCTCCAGCGTCAGCATCACTCAAGTTTTAACTCTCATATTCTGACAGAACAGCTAGCTAAAGTTTAAAGTACCACTTAACTCAAGCTAGAGATTTTTATGCATGAACAGGAGTCATGTTAGGGGCAACACTCAAGTTATATCTTGAGCTAATACTGCAGTGAAGACAAGCCCCCAGTCTCATTGTATGCATGTATTATTCAAATAAGCTCGTTGGACAAGCCATGCTTAATTTAGTTTTCCCCACATTCAGTGCTCACACATGAGTTAATAAAATACCCAGCAACCATGGGTAAGGTGCAGGGCTTTTATACACTTACAGTACTGCAGTACCATAGCTGCACTCTCTGCGCTGCTGTATCGCTTAGTGAAGATGCTACCTATGTCGACGGGAGAGCTTCTCCCTGTCGACATAGCTCTGTCTACACCAGGGGTTAGGTTGTATAATAAATGTCATTCAGGGGTGTGGATAACGTAGCTATATTGACATAAGCTGGTAGTGCAGACCAAGCCATATAAAGCCAGTAATCACATACATTCAGATATGTGCTGATGTAAACAGATTCACAATTAACTTCCCTAAAGCACATTTCCTTTTAAACAAGGAATTTGTGCCTATGGTGGTTCTGCACAGATATACTATAGTTTATTAAATATAATTTTTATTTGTATAGCCAGACTCATAAAATATAATTATTGTGTGGGATTACATGATTAATGAAGGGTCTATTGAAGAGACACAATCCTTCATGAAAACATATAATTTAGGTCCTAACAAACACTGTTGCTGGAATTTTATGATATGAATTATTCTTTGTCATAATTTGATATTCTATAGCTAAAAACCTTTAATTGCTCTTACATCTTACTTCATATGGGGAAATGCATCTGATAAATCTGACAAACTATGCTTTAACTGCTTAGGGCAGGCTCAGAAATGAGATATGCTGCACCTTTCTGCACTGGGAAAGATTTTTATTCCATTAAGGGATGAGGTGCTAAAATTACAGCTAGTCCAATATCCCCATACCAGATGCTGCAGTGCAAGATGTAAAGACCACATAATACATTTACTTATGCAATATCCTACCATGTTCCTATCCCCATCTGGTAATTTTTTCAGGCCTGGACACATGAAGATCAAGAACTCTCATTATATCCTAGTTAGCAACACTACAAATGATATTCTTCTACATATCACTGTCTCAACTTTTAAAAAAAAATCTCACTAAGCTACTGGCCTTAAAAAAGCCTAAGGTAGTTAATTCCACAGGCAAATTATTTATTGTATAAAATAATAGTTGATTTTATTCTTTAAAAATATGCTCCTTTAGTTTCATCAAGTGCCCCTTTGCCTTTAAATTATGATAGAGTGCAAACAGAATATCTCCTGACTGGCCTTCTCCATGCCATTCATTATTGCATGTGTCCTGGTCACACCTCCCCTCTCACTTATCTCCATTCCAAACTATGCAGTCCTAATCTTTTAGTCTCTCCTCATATTACCGTCTACCCCAATCTTAATGTCCAATCATTTTTGCTGACCGTCTGAGAACTTTCCTATGTCTTTTTGGAGATGAAGGGAGAAGACATACAGGGAAAGTATTGTAATAACGTTTATTTGTGGATTATAAGTGCATGTGGTGCATTTCAACAAGATCTATTATTTGTTAAACAGGTACAAATCGTAGTAACCAATGAGAAAAAGTGAGAAGCTATGCATCATGTTTAATAACATCTACCTTTTTAGCATTAATTTTCCATCTCTATCTCCCCTCTGCTAAATAAATAAATAAATAAATAAATAAAGCAAGAGAGATTTCAAAAGTATTTTCCTGTATGCTCAAACTAAAGTTTCTGCAGAATAATGTTCTGTTCCTTCTCATACAGCTGCCAACTTGACTCCCAAGACAAAAAACATTGTTAGGTCAACAGAGACCATGCCCTAACCAAGCTATTAAGACACACTTCTGACTCATCAATCTATGGCTACACTTGCAGCTGTAGAGCGCTTTAAGTTAAACCAGCCTTCGTAGATCGCACTAGGGAAAGCGCTCCAGTCTGTCCACACTGAGAGCTGCAAGCGCACTGGCGTGGTCACATTTGTAGCACTTGCAGCTGCATTGGGAGCGGTGCATTATGGGCAGTTATCCCAGCATTCAAGAGGCTACAATGTGCTTTTCAAAGGAGGGGGTGGTGGAGTGCGACAGGGAGTGTGACGGGAGAGAGAGAGTGGGTTTTTTGGGTGCTGAGAGTGTGTCAGCACTCTATCTTGTAAGTTCAGACCCTCCCAACCTCCCCCACCTCTCTCTCACTCACTCAAAGGCAAACCGTAGCTGTTTGGTTTTTTCTCGGACCAGATAAGCAGCCCGTCTCGGAACCGGAGCTCTGAAAGGGCACTTCCACCTCCCAAGTTCACAACAAAGACAAGAGAGACCACTTCACTTAAGAGGATTATGGGATGCTTCCGGTGGTCAATCAGTGCGTAATAACGTTACTCCTTGTTTACACTGGAGCTGCAGCGATTCAATCAATACGCAACAGTTCTTAATCCTCTCGGGGAGGTGGAGTACCAAGACCGCTCTAGCCAGGGAGTCAGAGCGCTCTCCATGCCTTGCCAGTGTGGACGGGGAGTAAGGTAGAGCACTCTGGGAGGCTTTATTGCGCTATAAAATGCAAGTGTACCCAAGCCCTTACAAACAGCACAAGGAGTTAAATCATTCAAATTAGAATAATGCTTGTTAGAATTGCTGTCAAGTGGGCATTGAAGGGCTAGTGATCAGAGTGTGGATTGAAGTAAAGATCCTCTATGTTTTTATATTTGTTATTCAAATAGGATGGCTTCAGCAAATCTTCTCTGGGAGGCTTCCGAATCCTCCCAAATTTCTTCTCCACTTTCTCTCCATGTTAAAAGGAACTGAGAGCCTATCCCTCCACCTATTTACTTATAGGACTATTGAGGCCAAAAAATAACAACCAGGAGCTATGAAGTAGTTTCCTCAGGGCTCCGGAAGACTTGTTCTCAGCTCAGTCATACAACTCATCTACTAACTGGTCTATGTTGAAAAGTTACATCCATATAGCTAGTTCTCTCAGGAGTGTGAAAAATCTACAATCCTGACAGATACAGGCCATGGCTACGCTACAGCTTAAGTCGACATAAGTTATGTCATTCAGTGGTGTGAATTAGCCATTTATTATCGTATGCCAATTTAAGTGCCAGTGTGCCTGACGCTATGCTGGCAGGACAGCTTCTCCCACCGACATAGCTTCCACCGCTCATGGGCACTGGAGTAATTAAGCTGACAGGAGAGCTCTCTCCTGTCGGTGTAGAAAGGCTATACTAGATTGACATTCGATGCAGCTGTGCTGCTGGAAGCTCTCTAGTGTAGCTATAGCTACCGTTAAGCCAACATAACCTCCAGAGGAGACAGGACTCGGTCAACAGAAGAATTCTGCCATACACCTGGGCCACCACCTTTCAGGAAGGTGGATTACCTACAGTGAGGGGATGATCCCTCCCGTCGTAGCAAGTGTCTTCCCTGAAGCACTGCAGCTGTGCCACCATAGCACTTTAAGTGTAGGCATAGGGCACTCCCCTCAGGGCTGGTCTACACTAAGGGGAAAAATCGATATAAGCAACTTCAGCAGCGAAAACGTGTAACTGAAGTCGAAGTGATATCTATAATAACCGACCCCCGACTCTCACGATCGATCGATGTCGCTCTCCATCTCCCCCACGCCGCCACCACGGGCCGTTCGTGGAGTGTTCGGAAGAAGAAAGCGTTCGGGGATCGGATTATAGATGTCGCGAGATATCGATATGATCCCTGAAATCTAAATCGCGACCGCACCGCCGGCGGGGTAGTGTAGTGTGTCTCAGACTCCTGACCCTCTACTAAAGTAAATGTATTCTCTAAACACACTAGTATCTACTGCTCCTCTCGCCTTCTGCTCTGAAGCAGAATGGCATTCTGCAATAAAGTGGCTTTAGATTGCCTCAATGATAGACCGCCATGACAGGAAGTGCAGAGGGAGTCCTTCTAGGATTCTGATTTCATTACATTGATTGGTTCCTGCTTAAAACTGCTTCAGAGAGCAGCAAGCATTTTTTTTTTTTTGCTGCTGCTGCCGCTGCTTCTGTTTGTTGGTTAGTTTTTCATCTTCACACGCTTCCCTACTTATTTTTGTATTGGTTTTGCCGTTGCTCCTTCGCTTACTACCCTGGTCTTCTAATAAGCTACTTGAAGGTATAAGTAGTTATTTCTATAAGGCTGGAAGGTTATGCTTCTACTTCTGTCAATTAAAAAGCCACTAAAGAAAAAACAAATGTACTGAAAACACAGCATTAATAACTACTCCATAAACTCTCTTATTAGAAGAAAAAGGGAAAATAAACACCAACCTACCTTGAATGACATGAGAATTATCCTTCAAAAAGAAGTTATACAGGTACTTGGGAATAAAAGCAGACATGCAGGCATAGGCAAGAGCTAAAAAAGAATTAGGACAAGCAACATTAGCTAGGAAGGTAGAGTGTACACGAAACATCTTTACGCTGGAAAACATTCATTACTAAAGAAGTATTTATACCCGATTTGTTATCAGTCTGTATACATAGTAACTAACAGTGTAAAGTGTGTGAAAAACAACATTTTTCCTTTAAAAAAAATATTTTAAAGCTACTCAAGAAATATCCTATTGCTACTGATTATGCAATGAACAATCCAAATAAATTCAGTTTTACCATGTATTGGTTTTGAGGTGAAGTACAAACATTTGGGACTTTCAGATCAGTAGTGTTCCCATATCAATTATCGTAATATAGGCATTAACCTTGTCCAAGTTCCAAAACCTGAGTGACCACATCTGTCTACCTAAAGTCTGCTTGTAGTTGCAATAGAATTTTTTAAAATAATTCTTTAGGAATGAAGGATAATCTTGTGGCTATGGCACTGAACTGAAACTCAAGAGATCAGAATTCAATTACACAGTCTGCCACAGACTTCTTGACACTGGACAAGACACTTCATTTCAGATTTTTTCTACCTCTTCTAATTATAATTTTGATTGTTAGACTGTTTCTATTGTATAGAAATTCTTATTCCACCCTCACCACCATAGTACCTGAGTGCCTTCCAAAAGCACAATAAGTGATGTGACTAAGATCTGCCCTATGTGGTTTGGTCTCCCTCGCTCTCCCTAGTACATACAGCATCTAGCAAAATGGGATTCTGGTCTAGACTGTGGTCTCAAGCTTTACTAGAACACAAACAACTGCTACAACAAAACTTTCCTACCAATCCTAAACTGTTTATTTTTACTATGCACTGATAAAAGTTGCTCCTGATTGGTTTCTTATGTCCTATCAATGGCAAAGAAATGATTAAGTATGTGTAATTGTACTGCTGTCTGCAAATGACAGGAAAGGTTACAATTTCTAAACTAGCAGGATATGAGAGAGACAGCTTTGGAATGTGCAATGACATAAGAATCCAGGGGCTGGGATGGGCCACTAAGCCCATCAAGATTGTGAATCACCAAGACAAAGGGTATATATATCCTATCAATGGATGGAGCAGTCACAATCCCTCTCAATTCCTCTCTCCGAACAAATCTTTGTTTTGCCTGGACTGAGACTAAGCTATCTGGTTTTCATGTAGAATCTTACTTGAGCTAAGGACTTGGAAAGCTAGAATCAAGAGAGTAGAAACCAGGCTCCACTACAGAACAGTCACAGAAAAAGAGGCATGTATATATGTATATTATGGAAGTGCTGCTGGCAGGTCTATGGGTAAAAACAAATTTTGTACCTAAAGTAGAGATTCAACCACTTTGTTACCTGAAGGATACAGTGTATTCTCCCCAAAATTTCAGCACTTTGTCTTTCAGGACAGAAAAGACAGTTACTTACCTGTACAGTAACTGTTGTTCAAGATATGGGTGCAGACATGTATTCCACTTAGGTGTATGCGCATGCAGTGCACCAAAGTCAGAGAACTTTGCCTAGCAGTACCATCGGAGAGGTGCTTACACATTCTGGACACTTCTCCCCGCCCTCTCCTGGCTAATTAAGGGCTAAGCCCCAAACCCCCTCAGGTCCTTCACACACATCATCAGAGTTGAGATTTTGATTCAGAGGGGAGGGAAGGAGGGCCATGGAATACATGCCTGCACCTGCATTTCGAAGAACAGTTACTGGACAGGTAGGTCTTTTCTTCGAGTTGTTGCAGACGTGTATTCCACTCAGATGACTCACAAACAATATCAGAAGGCGTACCTGTTATTCCCTCAGTCGTCTGGTCTATCTATTAGTTCACTGAGAGTCCACTTAATGGCAATTTTGGTGTTTCAGCCTCTGGTCCAAAGGAAATCTGTTATTTTAAACTCCATGGTAGTCAGATTTTGAGAGGGATCATTTATCTCTTTCCACCAGTAAAGGAAATAATTCCTCAGTGGGACCTTAACACTGAATTGACTGTCCTTATGGGTCCTCCATTGGAGCACTTGGCAACTTGTTTTCTCTCTCTCCTGTGCCAAAAGGCATTCTTGTGGCCACAACTTCTGTAAGAAGAGTTAGTGAGCTGCAGACCCTAATGGTGAACCTTCTGAATACCCTTCAGGCCTCATCCGAAGTTTTTTCTAAAGGTGTTTCACATTTTCATCTTGACTAGGCAATTATTAACCTGTACTTTTTCCCAAGCCTCATACAAATGTAGGCGCAGCGTCTTCATTCCTTTGATATGAGGGGGTGCTTGGCATTTGACTTGGAAAGATTTAAGTCATTTCTTTCATTCTCCTCACTGTGTCCCTAAGAGCATCTCTGTGCCACAATGTAAGAGGCTTATTTGTATCTAGCAGTGAGTTTCAGCTGGCCTGACGAGCTCAGTGTACCCCAACTCACTATTATTCTAATCTGTATCTAAAAGGAGTCATGTACTATGTCATTGGAAAAAATCAATAATTCACTGATCATTAATATGCTTGTGTGATGTTTGTACATTCAACCTACAGAGGATTATACAGTAGTTAAAATATGTTTAAACCAGGCATTAAATAGTTTTTTTCAAGACAAAGGAATCCAGTAATTGAGCAAGTTGTGACCAAAAGACAAAGAAAAGCATATTTGCATGCCATGCAAACAAAGCTATCAGGAAAGCAAGTGGGGAAAAATTGATCACTTAACAGTCTCGACAGGGGATTGGAGAGTGCACCGCCAGGAACCCTTCCTGCCTCTTAAAGCAGGGCCAATGAACTCTGAGAGAGAAGATTTTCAAAAAATTACAGGATGACAAAGAGGGGTAGAGAACCCCTAAGTTATCCTTCCCTTGAAGAGACCAGGAAAACCGTGTCTTAGGCTCTGTGGGCATCCTAGCTAAGAGCTAGTCATACATTGCTAGAAAAGGAAGATTGTTAAGGAAGCGACCTGGAACAAAGACTATACTTCTTAAGCTAGTTATTTTGTTTGTTTGTAACTTTTTCTATCTTTATCCCTTATATCTGAACTCACTTAAAATCTCTCTTTTTGATTGAATAAACCTGTTTTACTTTTTATCTAAACCAAATCAGTGCTTTGATTGACTTGAAGTGGTTGTTATCTCCAGTCAAGCAGCTGTTTGTCTCTTTAAAGGAGCAGCAAACTTAAAATCTGCTGTGCATGGACAATGATAGGGCTGTGCATTGCAGCGACATCTCTGAAGCACTCAGGCACTGGAGCTGACAGTTACGTACTAGGCAAGGTTGGGGCTGGGAGAGCCCTGAGAAGTTTGCTAGCAAGGCAAAGAAGGAGGTGTGCCAGGGAGTTGGCACAGCTTAGCTACAGCAAAGCTCCTACCACTTCCTGAGGCTGAGAGGAGTAACTGAGTCTCACAACTCTGTGCATCTCCAGCAGCTTGTCATGCTCATCTTTTTGTTTCCTTTGTGGATTAAATGAAGAGTCAAGTGGTCTCCTTGCAAACAATTTCCAGGTGGATAACATCCTATATTCCAGCAGCTTATGGGACAGTTCAGAATTGGCCTCCACAGAGGTTAAGACGAGGTGGGCAAACTTTTTGACCTGAGGGCCACATCTGATTGTGGAAATTGTGTGGCGGGCCATGAATGTTCTTTCCTGCTGCCTAACAGTGAAGGATGAATGTCAGAAAAATAGATGTGATAAATAAAACCCCAACGAATGTAAACTAAGTCCTTTATGCTCGGACAGAATTCTGTAACCATGAAGCCCTTCTTATAGTCACAGCTGATGCCTTAATTCTGGAGAAAGTGTCTGACATGATCAGAGCCAAATGCAACAACATTTTGATCACCAGGTGGCCCCCTGCAATAAATGCATTCAACTCTTCCTTGTAGATTTTCATTAACTCATGTGCAAATTTGGACATAGTATCCTGATGGACAAAGTCATATTTAGATAACAGTGCCTGCTGATTTGCAAAACACATCTGTAATGATGAAGTAGAGTCTTTGTCCGTAGGCATGGACTTGCATCTCCTCAGCTGTAATCTGTTGTTCACTGCTGTCACAATGAGAGAGTTTGGGAATGGATGGGAATACAAACACTCAAAGCCCTTCATAGGAACGTAATACAATTTCTCAGAATGCTCTGTGGTAGGTGGGATATTCCAAGCTTTATATAATCGGTAGAGCCATCTTCCCTGGAGTTAAGGACTCAAAAATATCTAGCAATTTATGCATATTCTCCTGCACAATCTTACCCTGAATACACAGGGCAGAAGCCGTAGGCTTCAAGAGGTCCTGGCATGACATCTTCAGGGACAGGAGAAGAACAGATCAGTACCATGGAGTCAGGCAGTGAGGAAGAAGAAGGGAGCAGGATGAATGGAGGTTCCTGAGGGAGAACTTTGTTCCTGTATGATAGGATTGGGCTGGAGCATCTCAGGAGGAATGACCTCAGATTGTGTCTGAAATAGAGGTGGCTAAGGAAGACAGACTGCAGCCAGGATTGGTAACCTTGCCCCAGAACGGGTCGAAGAACGGGATCTTGCAGACTGAGGAATGTCCCAAAAATTCAAAGAAGGCCAATGAGAATAAGGGTAAGACATTGGTAGTCATTAGGTACTAGACCAGGAGTGTCTACCCCTGCTGCAGGAAAGGTGCAGCTCTTAGTACCAATAGTGATCTGAGGATGGTCTTAAGGACTTCCAAGAGCATTGCTTGCAAGGTAGGGCGAGGAGGAAGATGACTCTGAACTTGATCTCGATATGTGCTTGAAGTCAGACAATGGTAACAGATGAACCACCCCTAACGGAGCAAGCAAATGACCATTCTTGTCCAAAAACTATAATAGAGATAGCATTGATATTGAGGATAGATGAGCAGTTAATGCCTTCAGTACTGAAAGAAGCATCGCACTTCCACTCAGTACCAGAGCAAACAATAGTGCCCGAGCAGAGGCTGGTACCAATCCCAAAACAGAGTTGGTGCCAAGATATGGGTCCAGCAGTGAAGACACTGAGTGCCAAAAAGGAGGCTGACCCCAAGTCTGCACTGAGATTTGTGTTTTGTAGAACATGTTGCTGATGAATGAGAGACAATTCTCTGACCAAACCAGTCGGCACCAAGGACACAGCAGAAAAAGCAGCGGCAGCCATGGCAGGTGAATGCTCCTGAATTATAGAGGAAACAGGAACAGAGAGACAGAGCAAGTCTGATGCTACCTGGTATGCCAATGGAGTGGCGAACCACAGACCGTGGGAGCTGCGATCGGCCTAACCTGCAGACGCAGCAGGTGGGCTTACCCTGGTGGGCTGTGTGCCAAAGGTTGCCGATCCCTGTATTAGGGGAAAAGTGACCTCAAGCCTGGAGCAATGTCTCAGGTTGGTTCGAAGGGTTCTGTGGGACTGGACAAAGTGACCAGTGCTGAAGCGGGTCTCATGGCCTGCTCCACGAGGTGCTGCTTAACGAGCCCCTCACCACTTGCATTCTCTTATTTAAACGAATTGCAGACGGAGCACCTTTCATTAATGTGTCCCTCTCCCAGGCACAGTAAGCACACATGGTGGGCAATGTTTAAAACCTGGTGAGGGCATCCCATCAGGCTAAAGACTGCTGCTAACTACTACTAATGAAAAACCTAAGGTGGTACTAAACCTAAGCTAACTAACTAACTATGTACAGAAAATTCCAGAAATACTGGACAGAAAGAAAGGTGAGGTAAATACCACACAGAATGCTCTGACTCAAACGTGGAGCATGAAAAGGAACTGAGGGGAGTCGTAGTGGCACCAATCTTAAATAGCCAAGGGAGGGACTAAGGGGCCAGAAGGCACAAGAGGCAGCCCTATGAGTACTGCTAGACAAAGTTCTCTGACTTTGGTCCACTGGGAGTGCACACACTTGCGTGGAATACACATCTGCAACCACTCGAAAAAGAATAAAATGTTCTCAGTATCTGCAAGTGAATCTGGTAATTAGTTTGAGAGTTAAAATTAAAAAATAAATCCTTCAAGAAAATTTAGCACTGGGCGACAGACCATTTGTTCCAAACAATTTTAGTAATAGAACTGAACTTTCAAACTTCCCTTGAAGTTAAAACTCACTGAAATCTTGTTTATACCCTGTTTGTGATATATAATGTGGTATATATAGCACATGTACATACTGTATGCGTGGGCACACGAGGCGGATGGAGATATGGTTTTATTCTAGAGAGAAGGTACTCACCTTCATTGTTAAAATTCAAGTACAGAAATGGTGCACAAAGTGAATCAAGACCTGAAGGAAGAAAAAATGCAAAGAAACTAAGAAAAGCTGCTCTTTCACTATCATAACACAATATAAATGCATTCATTTATCAGAGAGACTTGCATATTTAAGACGGATTAAGACACCTGTAATGTTACCCTTATTTTTTCTTTGTATAGTACATTATGAAAACTGCAGGCAAATAAAAATATTTTAAAACCTAGAAGTACAGCACTAAGTAGATTATTTGGACTTTTTCCAGCCTTGTCACTTTTTTCAGGAATGCTCCAGCAAGTTACTCCCCAAAAAATCTACCTTAATAACTATTCAGTGCAGTTTTAACTTTGCACTCAGTAGCATTAGCCAACAGAACATTTTAAAAACAAAAGTGGATGAAGTTTAAGGAATGCTATAATGCAAGACAAAAGATCAATTTTTATAAAACATAATTGGGGCAAATGTACATTACAAATAGAATGGAAAGTATAAGAACGCTAAATTTTCAGTAAGCCACAGATATATTCTCCAGACATTTCTACACTGACAGCTGTAAATGAACAATTGAATCCAAGTTTAAATTATCCTGAACAAAAAAAAAAGAAACAGCAGAGAAAATAAATGTGTGTGTTTGATTTTGATCTACTTAGGAAGTGTCTATATATTTTAAAGTAAATCTTCCCTTTTGTACAGATTTCCAACTGAATGGTTAAACTTACTAAGATGTTGAACGCACCTTGCCAGTACACAAGATCAGGATGAGAAACTACCCAGGCCTTCAATACCCGTCTAAACTTTGCATGACCCTCTGGCGATGACAGCAGCTCATCATACTGATGACAGCGAGGAATATCAACCTCAATCTGCAATACAGACAAGCATTAAAAAAAAAGAGAACATGGATATTAGAGGTGGCACCACAGAAATCCACAACATTGAAAGAACTGGAATACAGCCAATGCATTTAGGTCAGACCACCAACATAATCCATTTTCTTCCTCACCTTCAAAAACAGAACTGGGGAAAAAGGGAGCATTCCATGAGCTGCACACACAGATTAAAAATACAAAAGAATTCTTTTGAAATACAGCCCCTCCCCTCAAAAATAAAAAAGGGCATTTTTTGTTGTACTGATTTCTAGCTCAACTCTCAAATTGCATCTCTCAGGATGCTAATGTCACTTTGTTCTTTATTATAATAAAAGGCCAAATTCAATGAAAAAAATTCTTGGGCTAGTTGAAAAGCCATTTGACAGGACTTCTTGGAGAACCTAACTAAACAGGAACCCATTTCTGCCAAGTACTGCATGCCTTCAGCATCAGTTGAAGCTGATGGGATTTGGGGATGATGTGTGTCTTTCAGAATCTAATTCCAAGGTGCATAATAAGTATTGAGGAGAGAGGGACTTTTTTTTTTTAAATTTTTGCTAGGTTGTTTAGGACATCTTTACCTTTGGTTGTTTCAAAATACTGTTTTTGACTAAAATACAAGATTTCATTTTATGTACTTGTTAAATTTGTGTTACTATTGTTTGTTTTTGGTGGCCCTCCAATTTGCTTTCTGCTGAACAAGCATATTACAAAACGGGGAGAAAAAACTTTAACATTAAATAACAATCAGCAGCATCAGCTGCAGTAAAACAGTTGACTTACAGTTAACAGGAGGAAAAAAACCTTTGGCATTATCTTAAGTGACAGTACTTGAAACTAAAAAGGAATCTTACTTGTCTATCTGTAGGAATTGGAGTGTCCTTATCAATGGCATCATATTTTGTTTGAATGGCACCCTAAAGTGTAAGAAGAACACGTTAAATAAACAAAAAGCCCTTAGAATATATAGAATCAAAAGAAGTGTAGGACTAGAAGGGACCTCAAGAGGTCTTCTAGTCCAGACCCCCGCACTCACAGCAAGACTAAGTATTATCTAGACCATCCCTGACAGGTGTTTGTCATCCAAAGATGGAGATTCCACAACTTCCTGAGGCAATTTATTCCAGTGCTTAACCGGCCTGACAATTAGAAACATTTTGTTAATGTCCAACCTAAATCTCCCATGCTTCTTGTCCTATCCTCATAGGTTAAAGAAAACAAGTTTTCTCCCTCTTCCTTGTAACAACCTTTTATGTACTGGAAAATTATTATGACCACCCCTCAGTCTTTTCTTTTCCAGACTAAACAAACCTATTTTTCCAATATTCCCTCATACATCATGTTTTCTACACTTTTAATCATTTTTGTTGCTCTTCTGTGGACTTTGTCCAATTTGTCCATATGTTTCCTCAAATGTGACACCCAGAACTGGACACAATACTCCAGCTGAGACCTAATCAGCGCTGAGTGCAGCAGAATTACTTCTCGTGTCTTGCTTACAACACTCCTGCTAATACATCCCAGAATGACGTTTGCTTTTTTTACACTGTTGTCTCATATTTAGCTTGTGATCCATTATGACCCCTAAATCACCCTCCGCAGTACTCCTTTCTAGGTAGTCATTTCCCATTTTGTATGTGTGCAACTGATTGTTCCTTCCTAAGTGGAGTACTTTGCATTTGTTCTTACTGAATTTCATCCTATTTACTTCAGACCATTTCTTCAGTTTGCCCAGATCATTTTAAATTTTAATCCTATCTGTCAAAGCATTTGCAACCCCTCCAAGCTTGGTATCATCCGCAAACTTTATAAAAGTACTCTCTATGCCATTCTCTAAATCACTGATGAAGATATTGAACAGAACTGGACTCAGAACTGATCCATGCAGGACCCCACTCGATATGCCCTTCCAGCTTGATTGTTAACCACTGATTACTCTCTGGGAATGGTTTTCCATGTAGTTATGCACTCACCTTATAGCAGTTGATTCAAGATTGTATTTCCCTTGTTTATTTATGAGACAGTCATGCGAGACAATATCAAAGGCATTACTAAAGTCACGATAGATCTCATCTACCACTTCCCCCCCATCCACAAGGCTTGTTACCCCGTCAAAGAAAGCTACCAGGTTGGTTTGACACAATTTGTTCATGACAAATCCATGCTGACTGTTACTTATCACCTTATCATGTAGGTGTTTGCAAACTGATTGCTTAATTATTTGCTCCATTATCTTTCGGGGTACTGAAGTTAAGAAGATACGGGTCTAATTCCCCAGGTTGTCCTCGTTCCCCTTTTTATAGATTGGCACTATACTTCCCTTTTCGGAATCTATCCTGTCTTCCATGATTTTTCAAAGATAATTGCTAATGGTTCAGATATCTCCTCTCTCAGCAACTTGAGTATTCTAGGATGTATTTCATCAGGCCCTGGTGACTTGAAGACATTTAACTTGTCTAGGTAATTCCTAACTTCTTCTTTCCCTATTTTAGCCTTTGATTCTACCTCATTTTCACTGTCACTCATTAAGTTAGATGTCTAATTGCTACCAAAATTTTTGGTGAAAACTGAAACAAAAAAAGTCATTTAGCACTTCTGCCATTTCCACATTTTGTGTTATTGTTCCCCCCCAACCCCCAATGAATAACAGACCTACCCTACCCTTGGTCTTTCACTTGCTTCTAATGTCTTCGTAGAATGTTTTCTTGTTACCCTTTATATCTCTAGCTGGTTTAATCTCATTTTGTGCCTTTCTAATTTTGTCCCTACATACCTGTGTTATTGTTTATATTCACCCTTTGTAATCTGACCTATTTTCCACTTCTTTGTAGGAATCTTTTTTCAGTTTCAGATCATTAAAGATCTCCTGGTTAAGACAGCGTGGTCCCTTGCCATACTTCCTATCTTACACAGTGGGATAGTTTGCTTTTATACACTTAATAATGTCTCTTTGAAAAACTGTCAACTCTCAAACTGTTTTTCCCCTTGAACTTGCTTCCCATGGGATCTTATCTTACCTTAAAAGAGCAACAGCCCTAACACATCTGGACTGTCCAGAAGAGGGTTGCACAGTGCAAAATACGTGGTTTTTGGGGAAAATCCAGGACTGGGAGTACAGTGGGGTCATCCTGCAAGTAGTAACCAAGGCTGCTAGAAGCCAGACTGTGGCTGGTGTTTGCTGACAGGCTGCTGGGGTCAGAGCTGCTAGACCAGGACTGTGGATATACATAGACACTCAGGATACAACCTGCATGCTGTTTGAGAATAGCCTAGATTGGGAGCTAGAGCAGAGAAGCATTGAAGGCACCCCAGGTTGCACGGCAAATAGTTACACAACCCTTCACTGGTCTGAATTGCACCCTGGAAGATCATAGTGGGATGGAAAGGAGACTTTTTTTCCTCCGAATCTTTATTTTTTTCTAGCCCTTGTTGATTGGAGAGAGGATTGATAAGTGTATTTGTTGGAGTTATAAATAAATAAATAAATAAATAAACAAACAAACAAACAAACAATAAATTGTTGTTAAATATTGCCAAGGATGCCTAGGCACTTATCTTTTTTGGAAAAGTCAAAAATGAACTGAAACCCAGGCAAGTTCAACATTCCTTGGCTTTATAGAACGGAAATCATGAAGTGAAGCAAAAATTGCCCCAACATTGTATTTATTCACATAGTTTCAAATATTATTCTCACTTCATTATTCCAAGTAGTACAAAATGTACCTATCCAATCTTCATCGCTCCCTAGTATCTGTAATTAGTGTGAACCATCCTTTCTCTTACTCTTACCTCAACCCCCAGCAGGGCAGCCCAGGTTAAGCCTCTCATAAGTGGAGGAATGTCAACTCTGGCTTCCTTCCAGACTTGATTTTTTTTGTATGGATAAGCCTGCAATAAATAAATAAATAAATAAATAAAATACACTACTTTCTTGAAACCAACAAGATCCTTCCTTTAGGAAAAATTTCTCCACCACTGGACTCAAATACAGTAAATCTGCTTACACTGTTAATTAATGTATATACATTTTACAATCTAAAAGACGTGCATTCTTCTCTAAAAGACAAGGATTAATCATTTACTTTTATTGCTTCAGATAATCCAGTCCAACACCCTTTTTACAGGAAAGAAAGTGCCTTTCATGTTTTGTTACATTTGAAAGCTTTAAATATAAGTAATGTCTGCAGTTTCTAATTCATTCTGCATTAAGTATTCCTTTTCATAGTATATATACTTGACTTTTTAAAAAATGTCTCAGAGTTAGTGCAATACTTATTACAATGTGTAAAAAAAAATCAGAATGAACCCATCACTTATTTCATGAGTACTTATGTGTATTCTTACATACACATGTCACACGAAAATGTGTACAACCATATTGCTGAGAAAATTCAAAATACCATGCCATAAGAATAAACCTCTCTCCCCACACAGTGATATCACAGTACAGACTAGTACTGTTTGAATGTGCAAGTAGAGTGTTCGTCCAGGATGTGCAATGCAAACGTGTTACTGTCCTATCTGAGGCTACACCACTCACATTTAATTCGGTAGCTGTGTGCACTGCCTACTGCTGTTAGAAAATATATGAAATGCTTCAGTGTCCTCTCTCATATGCAACTGTATTAATAGAAATGACTCAGATTTTATTTCCATTTCTATTTTTAAGACCTTTCTTATTGTAGGTATTTCTATAATTGCCTCTACTTTTTGCAGTTTCTCCTATTTTCCCTCTTCTCTTGGATTCACTTCTGCATCTAGTTCTCTTCTATTTTCCTCTCTCCTTACTCTCTCACTTCTCTGCTTGCACTTGCAATTGCTTAGTTCTTTAGGAATCTCTAATTAATTAACTGAATCAATTAATCCATTCAATTAATGGATAACTGAGATTATTGCAGTACTGTTAAAAATCAATACCTTCAGTAGCCTGTCAAATAGAACAATTCTGTGTAGTTGGTACTCTGTGTCCCTCTCTCGGATGATCAGAGGAAGACTGGCCGCTGCAGATAGCTCATTATTGCTGTTTGAATGGGGTAAATTTGACTGCCTGGAATAGAGTGAGAAAAGCAGTGAAGACTGGCTAAACAATAATAAATGCAATTAGATGTAAAAAGAAGAATGTGTACTGGAAAGTGCTTTTAATTTAGAAAACAATTTTGAAAGGAGATCAAAATGTCAAAATCAGCATTTGTGCCCTCAGTGCTATACATTAAATACCAAAGTCCAGATTTGCAAGACCGGGTAACTAAAGCTTCTCAGTTCACATTTAGATACCTAAATAAGCAGACCTATTTTCTAAAGTGCTGAGCAGACAGCAGCTCCTATTGACTTCAGGTGTCTAAATAGGATATAGGAGGTTAACACTGGATTTCTCTTTATGAAAACCTTGGTCCAGTTGTGTAACGTTCCACTATAATACAAACTGACACTCAAAAATAATTAATGCTATTATATATACTTACTCATCCTCAAGCAATGGATAAAATGCTTCCCCACCAACATCTTTCAGTCTCTGAAATTAAGATTAAAAAAAAGTATTTAACATCAAAATGCTTCTCAGTACCTTAATGGGTACAGTTAGAGGAATATGAAAAGTGTTACTTATAAGCAGTCACTTTTAACTGTTTGTACTAATATTTGGCTAAATATTAATTTAGTTCTGATAGAGAAGGAATGTCCACCCTTAAATGATAAGTAGCAGGCAAAATTTAATATGATTCTTAAAAATAAATGGAAGCTATTCTGTTTACACTTTGAGCAATCCTGTTCACATAACCTATTAGTATGTGGGAATGTTTAACACTGTTAAATGGCTGTTTTCTTTTTCTTTGACAAGAACTTTTGATTCAGGTAGCTACAAACCAACAACAGATTTTGGTACTGCTTGTTACATAAAAAATAAAATTATGCTCATTAATCATTTTTAGTAATGACATCTGAGAGATGGACAGTAATAGAGACGTTCTCGGGAGGGTTACAGGCAGGTGAGACTGGATTTAAAGCCTGAAGTTTATAGACATCTTCAGTGCGATGTACTTAAAGTTTAATACCATCTTCCCTGCAGTGTTCTGTCATGCAGTTCAAATCTCTAACTTGAGGGTATAGTGCCATCTCCCCTGGGGACTGACAGAGCAGTTCAGACTCTCAATTCATTCATCACTGATCCTTTTTTGATTACAATCATTGTGCTCTTTTCCATGAGTTATGTTTGGAAGATTCCAAAAGATAAAGATAAAACTTTCAACTAACACTGCAAATCTGGCTAAGAGATTAGCAAGATTCAGGCTAGTATCCTCTCAAAAATGAAAGCTCTGTATATTTATCCACTACTGCATTTGTATCTTTAGGCATGGATATTTGATTTTATGTGCCAAAAATTCATCCCACTGTAGTTGCTGCATGTTGTAATAAAACATTTCTCTGGTCAGTTTTCATGTATTAATGTAAAATGGTGCCGTTTTGTTGCTTCATCAGCATGTTTTTATGTGGAGTGCACAGACTTGATTACCTCATGCTTCGTTTCCTGTAACACTCTAGAAATTAAAGGGATTCAAGCCAAAATGGACAAAAATTCTGAGCTATCCATTTGTAACATCTATTTAATTTTTGTATGGCATCTTCCCCCAAACTAATACTGGATACTATTTATTGCTTTAAATACAAAATACCAATTGTGCAACATTAACATAGAACTCTACAATAAAAACCGCATGTGAATGAACACGTAAACTGACAATGAGAAAAAAATATATTTCAGTAAGAAATATGGTAAAACCTGGAATCAGCAATCACCCAAAGCACCCTAACAATAACGTGATTAGTTGTTGTTTAATCAATGTGGTTTACTAATGGAGGTGAAACAGAACTATATTCAGTAATTTTGAGGGAGTCTGAGTGATATCTTAAAACCAGTTGCCTAACAGCTGCAGATTCATTTCAAGTTTCCAAAGACTGAGGTTAAACCATGGGAAACCCAGCAACCATAGTAAACATGTCATTTAGTAAAGTCCACTGATCTTAGACAGAAATGAAACTTCTGAAAGATGTATCATCTGAAGTAAAAATAGATTAGACTCATTCTTTATTATTAACTTAAGCCACCACTGGATGTCACAATTACCCAGTAAAAATATGGCTAATGCAATATAATGGACTATCACAAACAAACAAAAAAATGCAGTAATTTCTCCCAGACAAAATGGTTTCTTTTTTATTTAATATGTAATTCAGAATCTAATTAACTTTGGCCAAGGAGATTTCTATTGGATCCAGAGCAGGCAAGTGTCCAGGAGGGACTGCCTAAAACGGTATTTTGAAAGAACAGCAGCACTTGTTCTCTTACATTCCTTAAAATATAAATTGTTTCTGTAATTGAGTTACAAGCAGCTAAGAAGGTATAAAGTATTGTTTTAGCCACGTCCGTTTCAGGATATTAGAGAGAAAACGTCGATGAGGTAATATCTTTTCCAGGACTAACTTCTGTTGGTGAAAGAGAGAAGCTTTTGACTCACACAGTGCACTTCTTTAGGTCTGGGAAATGTATGCAGAATGTCGCAGCTAAATGTATTTAGTAAAACAGTAAAATGCATGAAGCTGTGACACTCTGAGTACGTTTCCCAGCCCTGCAGAAAAACTCTGTAAGCTCAAAAGCTTGTCTCTCTCACCAACAGAAGCTGGTCCAATAAAGGTATTACCTTACCCACCTTGTCTCTCTAGGCATCTGGGAATGGATTTTGCTTACATTTCTGAGTTGACACAGCGACAGTATCACAGTTGTGTCATCTAGGAGGGAACTTCTATCTCGTCTTTGCCCAAAGCTCTCACCATCTTCAAACAAAAAGCTTCAAAGAGAAAGACAGAACACCAATTCCTGGTTATTTTAAAGGACATAATGTTGCATACTAAAAAAAACAAAACAAAAAAACCAGCAAAATTGTACATCAATCAGCTGTTTAACGAAAATAAAACACTAACTCCTAGAATTATACTGTACTCCTGACTACATTGACTGCATTCAAAAGCTAGTAATATTTAAATAATTCTGAATGAAAAATATCGTATTTCTCATGTTCTCTAGATATTGAACACACATCAGAATACCATTTACAGCTCCTTCAAAGCGGAACGGAATGAGATTAACATTCCCTTTTGCTCCTCATCCTGGCATAGATCAGGATTAACAGGGGGCAATACACCAGCTTCTTGCATTGTGAGGGAAGGGGGAAATAAATATCTGTCATTCAAAAGGATCTCATAAGGTGTTTATCTGTGTGGCTGTAGCAGGGTAATTCTTCACAACTATGGATACATCCAAATGAGGGAGATCCAACAGAATGAGTATTTTAGAACATACTGTACTGAGCTGATTTTCAAGAAACTAAGTTCACCTGGGTCTAGGCAGGCTATGGGCACAGGTGTAAGGCTCCCACCTTCCACACCAGAAGTCATGGTTTCAAATCCTGGGAGCACTTGGCCACGTAGTTTTTTTTCCCTCTCTGTGTTATACAGGACGTAGGTCAGACTAGATCACAATGGTCCATTCCGGCCTTGGAAACTATGAATCTTTAAATACCAGATTCTCTATTTGCTTCTCACTAATGAGATGAAATTAGGATCTGTCCACTGAATGAAGAAACATTTCATCTTCAGTATAGATATTAATGGGACTAATTAAACTCAGAAGCAGAAATGTGTGTGAGTGTGTGTAAGAGAGAGGAGAGAGAGAGAGAGAGATTACAATCCAAATAATACAGAAAGTCATTTAAAAAAGTGAAAAAAGTGACTAAAAACGAAAGGATGAAAGTGTGTTTTAATGGAGGCCACCTAACACAAAATGATTTTCATCACAAAAATTCTACTGCTTAAACACACTCTCCGCCCCTCCCACCCACCCCATGAAACTCTGGAAATTAACAGATAAAGAGTTGAGTCAGTTATCTGCTGTCATATAATCACTCATAAGAACAGCCATATCGGGTCAGACCAATGGTCCATCTAGCCCAGTATCTTGTCTTCTGACAGTGGCCAATGCAAGATGCTTCAGAGGGAATGAACAGAATAGGGTGATCTCGAGTGATCCGTCCCTTCATCCAGTCTCAGCTTCTGGCAATTGGAGGTTTAGGGACACCCAGAGCATTGGGTTGTGTCCCTGACCATCTTGGTGGACCTATCTTCCAGCAACTTATCTAATTCATTTTAAAACCCAGTTATACTTTTGGCCTTCACAACATCCGCTTGCAACATGTGCCACACACTGACCGTGTCCCGTGTGAAGAAATACTTTGTATGTATAGTTGGGATTATTTTTTCTAATGTGTGTTATTTTATACTTATTACTTTGCACTCACTAAAGCTTCACCCATCTCATGCCACCAACCAAACCTTAACTTTGTCATCTTCTTTTGCTCTGCAAAAATAAATATGCTGTTGGAGATACACAGCTGATTTTACATATTACTTAAATGCCCCATCTTGCAATCTGATCTGCATGAGCACAGGGCTCCACCCACTGATATCACACTGTAGGACAAGAGCCTAAACATACTGTAAAGATTTCAACAAGGATATAGTTCCAGGGTACATTAAGTTGTCACAATTCCATAAATCCTTTACAGTAGAATATTATTTTTATGAAAAGAAAAAAAATGATTGATCTCTGGTGAAATGTGTTGACTGTATGGGATTGTAGTCTATGTAAATGTAAACAGAACTGCCAAGCTTTTATTTTAATTTACTAAATTGCATAGTAACTAAATATGTAGCTTTTTGTACTGAGTAACGTAGCAGTTTAGTGCTATGGTATACTGGAAATGAATCGTTTGATTAAGAAATGGAATCTTACAGCCTGTTGATAATTTGTACTTTGAACTTTCCATACACTATTGCAAATTTTTCAGAGGCAATAGTAAGTGTGGGTGGTATATAATCAAGTGGAATAACAGTGAATGATAGTAGCTTATACGAGGAAGTATTGAGGTTTTTACTATTACTCAGGATGTTGTTTTCAAATTGCTCTCTGAAACTATATTGGAAGTTCTAAAAACACCCAACTTTTTTTCTGTGTCCATCCCTTTCCTCATGTTTCCATCCCCAAAAGTGTTTTCCTTTCCTTACTTGGGAAGCGTGCATATGGGTGGTTTTGATCGAATGATTTCCTTGTTGACAAGTTCTTTCTCCAAGTCTCCTCCAGCCAAACACCAGAGATAATACACCTCTTCAATCGATCTTTCTGCTAAGTAATCACAGTCTTCATCTATTAACAGAAGCCAAATTAAAATTAATTACAGCTTTTTAAGCAGTTCATGTTTTTCACAATCATTCTAAACACATTTTAGTTAGAAAGAGATTATTAGATGTGAAAGGTCATATGGCCTACTGCAGAGTTAGAAGAAAAGTGATCTTCCCTTTGCAATATCTAAAGCAAGGCTCATGGGAAGACAAAGGCAGCTGGACACACTATAAGGTTGTCTTCCATTCAGAAAAAAAAGTGAAAGAATGTCTGCCTTTGATTTGGTGCCAGCAAACTAAGCAAATCAGATAAGGACACTGAGTGAAAGTGTGTTTTTTGCTTATTTTACCCATAATTCAAAATGTATTTCTCTTCCACAATACAAAGAGCTAAGAGTAAACAGCAACAACAGAACCAGTAATTCATGTTTAAAAGCGTCAATTTACCAAAATATCACATATGCAGCGCACACATGCTGGTACTGGCTTCAGCTTTAATTTTAACAATTGTAACTTTAGCTTCACAATATTAACAATCAAGAATATCCAAAAATAATAAGAAACTTCTGAGCTTATCGGAAAGGGTAATGGCAGCCCATTCACTCAAGTGGGGATTTCAAACAAGGGTAAAAGAAAATCCCATCACTTTTGAACATACTGTCAGGTAAGTGCAAGGTTTTAGTATAGACTTTTATAAATGTAGCCTCTCCCACACAGATTGTGCTTTATAACAACTGACAACAGCCTATGATTTCCAGTACTTCCAATACCCAGCTGCCTATATAAATTTTAATAATGGAGCTACAGCCAACCCTCACATGATATGTCCAACGAGCCCCCATCTGCAAATGACCACATGGTAATATGAAAAAAAAAATCAGCACCTAAACCTCAGAACTACGCTGAGAAACATCATAAAAACTGCAGGTCAAGGACAATGAATGGGTGACTATTACAGAGGATGATGCATAAAGTGAACAAAGAACACAGATCAGAAATACCCTCCCTCCATCCTCTAGTGCCCCCACAGACACATAGGCACTTAATACTACTCTCTGACCATTAGGAAACAATAAGATCTTGCTACAAAAATGTAATATTAATACTTCAGCAATCTGTAAACAGAAAAAAAAAGTCAATTCCTTCATGTTCTGTCCTCTACAGGCAACATTTTATTTATTTCCCTCTTCTCTCTGCCACACCCCGTCCCTGCTACTCACTTTTACCTTTACACAGCTGAGTGATGTCCTCTGGAAGAGTTAAATTAGCACATCTCAGAGAGGAGGAGAACAAACTGGCAGATTTGTGGAAGGGTGGGTATACAGAGGCCACTTCACTGAACACATTGTCACACAGTAACTGGTCTGGAGTTAGCCTTGAGTAAAACATTTTAAAAGTGCAAAAAAGAAAAGTAAGAAAAAAAATGTAAAGCCCTTTAAAAAAAAATCAAGCTAATATAAAAAAAACCAGAAGTGGTAAGATCGTGGACTCTCATATCACCAAATAAATGATCTTGTTAATCAAATCAAAATGCAAAGCTTCATATGGCAATCAGTTCACTGTGAGCAAGTTTATTTACAATAATTTTGTATATTCTACATCATACAGCCTATCTATGACCAAGTATTCTTATTCTCAACCGAAGTTAGGCTCTTCTGTCTTTACTGAAGATATAAACTAATTAACAAAGGTAACGCAATGAGACAATCCAGTGTTCTTTTGGTCATAAATGAACCTTTTTTCACCGTTAGTTAGTGAGTAGCTCTATGCTGTACTTAAAGTGTTTTTTTTTAAAAGAGAGGTCACTCATGCCAGTGCATTAGAAACAGTGTGAGTGAGATAGTATCATTTATTGGACCAATTTCGGTTGGTGAGACACAAGCTTTCAAGTTTACACAGAGCTCTTTTTCAGATCACCTGAAGAAGAGTTCTGTGTAAACTCGAAAGTTTGTCTCTCTCTCACCAACAGAAGTTGTCCCAGTAAAAGGTATTACCTCACCCACCTCTTCTCTCTAATATCCTGAGACCAAGAATCCTACAACATTTCAAGCAACAGTACGCAAGAATGTGTTCTGAAGTAACACCAATCATGTTGGTTATGGTACAGCTATAATAAACACCTCAAATTTCCAAAGAAGAAATCAGTAAAACCTGTCAATTTAAAAGTGACTAAACAGTTGACTTCCAAACACCAAGATTCAATCTTGCTTTTTTTTTTTTTTTTTTTTAAGAATAAAGCTGGTCTTTTCCTTTTTATTAAAATAAAAAATAATCAGGAGTCCTGATTCAAATAACTCATTTTTAGACATCAAACAACATAAACGTGCATATTTCCCCTTTTCCCCAAACAGAGTTGATTAGTCTCAATTCTGATTAATTACCCATAGTGCTTCATCCTACAATACAATTGTTCCAAATATTTTTTCTTGGAATTTAAAAAAGAAACAATCATATACGGTAAACAGCTCTATTGGATGGTCATTTTTGGTACTGTTCTGTTTAGTCATGGGCTGGGAAAACACAAGCCTGTTTGGGAAAAATTACAGCAACAGGTGCTATAATTCTGGTTTAATCTAACAGCATGCGTTCACTTTTTACTCACAAGATATTTTTGCAACACAAATAAAAGAAATGTTAAAAGATGATGGAAAGTAGTACAAAGGTAATAAATCGATGCATTACTATATGGCTGAGCATACATGGATGTACATTTATGTAACTCGTGTCAATATTAATATTGAATACAGTTCAGCTTCATCTAGTTAATTGCTTTAGGCCCAGCAGAATTATTCAATTTACTGTAAATCTGGATTGAATACTTACCTTTTGGAAGGTTGAAATGTAAGGAATTTCTTCAGTAGAGCTATGGCATTTTCAGGAAGTTCCTGGAACATAAAAGGTGAAAAAATATTGTCAACAATTGATTACTACTACACTGATCCAGCAAGCCACATAAATACTGCAGTCAATGGGACTACATATATACTTAAGGATTTAGCTGGATCAGGGCCTGAAGTGTTACGGCTACTCTGTCATGAGTGTAGTTTTTAGTTTGGACAAAATGTCCTAGAAGTCAGAATTAATATATGAAAGCCAAGATTTTCAAAACTGACTCATGGTTTTGGGTGTCCAATTTGAGAAACCTTAAAAACATGGGGCATTCTTGCCCCTGAAAAAATCATTCCACATCTTTATAGTTTCTCAGCCCGGACACCCAAAAATTGAGCCAACCACAATAACAGAATCATAGAATTCCAGGGTTGGAAGGGACTTCAGGAGGTCATCTAGTCCAACCCCCTGCTCAAAGCAGGGCCAATCCCCAATCACTAGCTGCTTTTGAAAATCTGGACTCAGCTGTGTAATTATATACCAATAGAATTATTACAGCGTCACAGATTAGCTTACCAGTCATTACAACACCAAAAACAGATTTTAAAATCTGCATCACTTGAAGACTGGGTCGTCTACTAGTGTATCATGAGAGTCTGAAAAGTATTGTCTACATTTTATTTGGATTGTCAGTAATTTTGGGAAAGGATGGAGGTCTTCTGAATACTGATGGCCCTATGCATTTCAGCATCTAAAGTCTAAAATATCACTATAAAATATTATGGAAATCAAAGTAATCAAGTAAGTTACAAATCTTTTGGACTGGATTCACTTCAGCAAAGAAGAAAAAAGAATGAATCCTATAAAATGTACAAAACAAGTCATTTCAGTTAAGAAAACACTGAGGAGTGGACTAATTCACCAACCTTAATAATGTCCAGACAACCATGTTCTTCAGCTAATACGGTTACAATGTCATCCACACAGCCTACAAAATAGAACAGTAGGAAAAACAAATGTATAATGAGAAAGTGGTACTGTTTAAAAAGACACACAAAATTTCCTCCTCCCTCACCTCAATTTCTTAAAGTATGTATTTGATTGATTGGATTTATGTCAAGTATAAGAGGAGTAGCCGTGTTAGTCTGTATCCAAAAAAATAACGAGGAGTCCGGTGGTACCTTAAAGACTAACAGATTTATTTGGGCATAAGCATCTCAAGAAGCAGGTTTTTTTACCCACAAAAGCTTATGCCCAAATAAATCTGCTAGTCTCTAAGGTGCCACCGGACTCCTCATTGGCTTTATGGTGACTCATCACAATAGCATCTGAGAGCTTTACAATTTCTAGGTTTTTTTCCTTTAAAAATAGGAATCCCATGAAATATCTTTGGGGACCCTATCATATTAAGTTTATGGACCACTGTGGGAGGTTTACCACAACTCTTCTGGGAACAATAGACAGTATGTGTGTGGGAGGGTGGTTAAGGTGAATCACTTAAGCTGTAAACACCTCCAGAGAGAAACCACGTCCTGGGGAGGCTTGCATATACTGTCAAGTATCAGAGGGGTAGCCATGTTAGTCTGGATCTGTAAAAGCAGCAAAGAGTCCTGTGGCACCTTATAGTCAGATGCATGTCATCCGACGAAGTGGGTATTCACCCACGAAAGCTCATGCTCCCAAACGTCTGTCAGTCTATAAGGTGCCACCAGACTCTTTGCTGCTTTTGCATATACTGGTTCAGATTGGGTTTTCCAGAGACGAAGAGGCTTTTGGCACAAAAAGGCTGTTTTTAAACTGACTCAGGGCCTTCTTTCTGATCCTACAAACCAACAGGACCTGCTGCCCAATGGGGGCCCGGATTCTTGAGGAAGGATAGGACAGGCTTTGGCCTCCTAGAGCTCCACAAGACTGCCAGGTCCCTCCTGATATATTTAGTGTGTGTTTAAGCCTGTTTATTGTTTTTATTATGCTTTCTTCATAATACTTTCACTTTAAGAATAAATGTGCTTATTTAGAAAGAGCTGTGTGGTAACTTGTCACTGCCCACAATACGCTGTTCATAATCCTCAGGGAGAAAGCAAAGCACAGGTGATGGCCATTAAGCAAATTGACTTGCTGGGGATATCACAGTGTAAGGCAGGGACCTGGGCTGTCTTAAAACCCTGCTCAAAGACAGGTAAAGGCTAGAGACCTGACTAGACACTCCTGGAGTGGACCATGGTGAGGAGGAATACAGGTACATTCTGAAACAGTGACAGCTTCCATGGGTTTTATTTTGTGATCAAGTAACTAGTCTAAATAGTGAGAGATTTAGAAAGAAAATTTGCTGAAGAAAAAGGATATTTGTGTTAACAGTAGTTAACTTTAAAGGTACTGCAGACAGCTTTAGACCAATTTAACATGCATCCTCAGGTCTCAATTTGAGGACCTGCCTCTTTTCCCTCACACTTGATAGTTCCCAGGTCAGTCTGTCGCAGCACTCCCACTTTGCTGTAGGTCTTTCTTTTTAAAGAAGCTTGAATGGCATTTCAATAATTGTTAAGTCTTTCTACTGGCCCCATCACACGTACACCTCCATGACTGCAGCACAGTCGACAAATTAAAAAAAGAAGACTATTAAAAAAAAATAATCTAGAACGAGCAAGACATGCTTGTCACTGCCTGAACAGTTATCCTTCCTTTATCTGTTTAGTGTCTTGCATAGTATTACCTTTGGCACAGAGACGGTGTTCTTGACTTGTTTATACCAAATAATAAATAACCATCAGACTGGTTCCTCTCAGCAACTCCTCCTCTACCCCACCATTCAACACTCATTCAACACACTACAAGCACAATGCTCCTTTGCTGTGCATATCTGGCACACAGTTGCTGCTGCTCCCCTATACCAGATCAAGTGAAGCTGCTAGATGCCCATTAGCTTTCCAAAACTGCATCTCCAAAATTAATCTGTCTTAGGCACGTGCATCCTGAGTTTATGTATCATCCTGGTTATAGATTTATTTGGGAACTTAGGAAGACCGGCATTCAACCCTGTAGTTACATTTAGGTCACTCACCTAATGTAAGCAGAAGTTTTAGTTTTTCAGCTATATCCAAGCTCTGGAACAGTTTTCTACCCTAAATGGAATAGAAACTTATGTCAATCCGTCACAAGTACATGTCCTGTGCAACCCTTAGTATATGTAAAGAAAGTCAGTCAGCATATAGATTTTAGAGCTCTTAGAAAAGTTATCTGTTAGACAGTAAGCAACTCTCAACCTTAACTATAGCAAAGCTACCATTCCACTATCATAACCATAAGATTTATTTATGTTTGTTTACCTTTTGGGGTTGGTTGTTTTTTAAAACTGGAAGTAAATTCAGGGAGGTACTCCTAATGAGCTTTCTTAATGTACCTGATTATTTTTTTTAAAACTCAAAAAGAATAGGATTTTAAAAACACAAACACTACCATGGAAATATTGTGTAATCTTTCACATCACTGCGAACAGCTATAATTTAGTTTTTAATGTCTACGACAAATAGTCATAGTTTGTTTTTATATAGTGGCTTTCAACCAATGTTATTCCCATTTGACAGATGAGGAAGCCATTCAAAGAGGTTAAATAACATGTCTGAGGTCACAGAGCAAGTCTAGCAAAGCAGGAAACCGAAGCTAAGATTCCTGATTTCCAATGGCTTGTTCTAACTATTGGATTTCACTGCCCTGACCATACAATTCAGATAACTTACATTCTTTTTAATATAATAAGATTAAAGACAAACAGTTTTACTGTCTGAATAATAGAACATTATGATCTTTGTGATAAATAGTCCAATTTATCATGTATAGCTAGTGAAAACTAAGTTACTGAAATTTATCTGAAGTCATGGAGCCACAGGCAACATCTTCTGTATAAATCCATGACACCACACAGGAACTCAATTCTTTGGTGACAAGATGAGTTTTCCCAGTGTTATGCTCCAACAGTAAGCATCATTAGAATCCACTGAATAGTTATTGTTAATTTAACCATTACTTGCAAAACAGCTTTTCTTGAGTTGACATAGGTATAAAGTGAAAACACATGTACACAAAATTCTTCGCTGAGTGTCATATAATCAAACACACAAGAATTACTCAGTAACATACCACACAAAGCTCAAATAAAATAATACCAAGAGACCACACATCTGATTTAGGGCCAGAGGGCAGCAGCTTCTCACTCTGAGTGTGATCACTAGGTTTGACAAATCCCTGTGCAATTACTTCAGGTGCCAGGTATGATGGGTACCTATAACAATGCAACAAGAGGTAAGAATTTGTACATTAAGACACTGTCAACTACACTAGTAAAAAGAAGTTCTTGTACTGAAAAAAAAAAAAGGATAAAAGCAAAAACTCACTAAAAGTGCACAGCAACTTTAGAATGCCCCGAAAGCATAGTAGGTCAAACTTTGCAGACAGAGCCACTGTAATATCCAGTATATGAAAAATCCATGTTTTTCTTTATACAAGTGTTTTTTGTGAGCAGGAGTGAATGGTGGCAAGATTTATTTTTTTTAAAAAGTGTTTTACACAACAGAAAAAATGTTCATTAAACTTTACCATATGCTTGTATTTAACCTAAAATTACAAGTGCTTTTTCAGTATGTGTTCTTCCTTGTTGATTTCTTTATAATGTCAACAATTATATCATTCCCAATATTCAGTTCATAGCCATCAGACAACTTTTAAGTTAGTTAAGCAACAGATGGAAAATAAACCAAATAAAAAACAACAATGGCCTCAACAACTCATCTTAATTTTTTTCCATTTAAAGCTTGTTCAGTATGAATCAGCCATAGATGGTACAATACTTAAAACTGAGAAGTCAACTTTTTTGGGGGTAGAGAGGCCATAGCTGCTGATGTTCGTAGCTTCAGAAGCCAAAGGTCCGTTGTTAGTTAAAAAATGTCCCAAAGATTACAAAGCGTCAAAAGAAGCCTGACTACAGGAGCCAGAAAGTTACTGAAGTGACAAAAAGAGATAAATATAGAGGAAGTTACTAATAAGGACACAGGAAAAAAAGCAAGGGGGCAACAGAGAATGATCCTGTAAAACTTTGAGGACCAATATAATTCAGAAGTTGAAGAAACTATTCTCTCACTTACAGGGAACTACAAAAGATTTTGAAACAATAGGTTCTTGGAATGTGTTGGAGACAACTTCTTGTTTCAGAACGTGGAAGAAGCAACTGGGGGGCAGTCCTCTTCACGCAAAGAGGAATTGGTTGCAAATCTGAAGGTAGAGGACAACAGACAAATTGCTAAAGATGAGTCCAAAAGAACAGGGACAGTATGTGGGGACAAAATCAGAAAAGCTAAGACATAAAATGAATTACACATACCAAGGTGCATAAAAGAAGTTATATGCATATATTAGAAGCAAGAGAAAGACAAAGAAAAGCCGAGGACCACTACTTATTGGGGAAGGAGAACTAATAGTGGACAATACCAAGCTATCTTTTTCTCACACATGGGCACATCAATACATGAAACATTATCCAGGAAAATGAAGTGATGAAGTAACATGCAAAAAAATAAAAATGAACCAAAATAAATTTGCTTTTGATAAAAACATAAATTTTAGGCATATTAAAGGTCACTTAAATCTTAATATCTAAGGACACTTTTAGAACTAGAAATTGCAGTTTATTTAAGCTGACCAACTGGTTTACGGTTAAAGTATTTGGCTAAATGGTGGTGAATTTATGTGGAATTTGCCTTGCCATCAGAGTTACTCTCTAAGGCTAAAGTTTAAAATTGTATTGTTAATTAACTTTTTTTAAACTCTGTGTTTGAAAAAAATGATGAAACTGTGGGTGGCTGACAAAGGAGGTGCTGTTGTCATCATAAATAGGTCGGAATATGAACAAGAGGCTGCTAGGCAGCTCTTCGACACCACATTCCACAAGCCATTACCCTCTGATCCCACTGAGGGTTACCAAAAGAAACTATACCATCTACTCAGGAAACTCCCTGAAAAAGCACAAGAGCAAATCTGCACAGACACACCGCTAGAATCCTGAGCAGGGGTATTCTATCTGCTACCCAAGATCCATAAACCTGGAAATCCTGGATGCCCCATCATCTCAGGCATTGGCACCCTGGCAGGACTGTCTGGCTATGTAGACTCCCTCCTCAGGCCCTATGCTACCAGCACTCCTAGCTATCTTCGAGACACCACTGAACTTCCTGAGGAAACTACAATCTATTAGTGATCTTCCTGAAAACACCATCTTAGCCACTATGGATATAGAAGCCCTCTACACCAACATTCCACACTAAGATGGACAACAAGCCGTCAGGAACAGTATCCACAGTATGCCAAAATTTTTATGGCTGACTTAGAACAACACTTCCTCAGCTCTTGTCTCCTAAAACCCCTACTCTACTTGCGCTACATTGATAACATCTTCACCATCTGGGACTCATGGAAAAGAAGCCCTTGAGGAATTCCATCATGATTTCAACAATTTCCACCCCACCATCAAACTCAGCCTGGACCAGTCCACAGAAGAGATCCACTTCCTGGGCACTACAGTACTAATAAATGATGGCCACATAAACACCACCCTATACCGGAAACCTACTGACCGCTATACTTACTTACATGCCTCCAGCTTTCATCCAGACCACACCACTCAATCCATTGACTACAGCCAAGCTCTACCATACAATTGCATTTGCTCCAATCCCTCAGACAGAGACAAACACCAACAAGATCTCTATCAAGCGTTCTTACAACTACAATACCCACCTGTTGAAGTGAAGAAACAAATTGACAGAGCCAGAAGAGTGCCCAGAAGTCACCTACTACAGGACAGTCCCAATAAAGAAAGTAACAGAACGCCACTAGCCATCACCTTCAGCCCCCAACTAAAACCTCTCCAGCGCATCATCAAGGATCTACAACCTATCCTGAAGGACAATCCATCACTCTCACAGATCTTGGGAGACAGGCCAGTCCTTGCTTACAGACAGCCCCCATACCTGAAGCAAATACTCACCAGCAACCACATACCACAGAACAAAAACACTAACCCAGGAACCTATCCTTGCAACAAAACCCGTTGCCAACTCTGTCCACATATCTATTCAGGGGATACCATCATAGCCACGCCAATAGGGGCTCGTTCACCTGCACATCTACCAATGTGATATATGTCATCATGTGCCAGCAATGCCCCTCTGCCATGTACATTGGCCAAACTGGACAGTCTCTATGTAAAAGAATAAATGGACACAAATCAGACGTCAAGAATTATAACATTCAAAAACCAGTTGGAGAACACTTCAATCTCTCTGGCCACTCAATTACAGACCTAAAAGTCGCAATATTACAACAAAAAAACTTCAAAAAACAGACTCCAACGAGAGACTGCTGAATTGGAATTAATCTGCAAATTGGACACCATCAAATTGGGCTTCAATAAAGACTGGGAGCGGATGGGCCATTACACAAAGTAAAACTATTTCCCCATGCTTATTCTCCCCACCCCCCACCCCACAGTTCCTCACATCTCCTTGTCACTTGCTGGAAATGGGCCATTTTCATTACCACTACAAACAGTTCTTTTTCTCTCCTGCTGATAATAGCTCACCCTAACTGATCACTCTCCTTATAGTGTGTATGGTAACACCCATTGTTTCATGTTCTCTGTGTGTATATACATCTTCCTACTGTATTTTTCACTACATGCATCCAATGAAGTGGGCTGTAGCCCACGAAAGCTTATGCTCAAATAAATTTGTTAGTTTCTAAGGTGCCACAAGTACTCCTGTTCTTTTTGCGGATAGAGACTAACACGGCTGCTACTCTGAAATCTGCATTGTTTCTATTACAGTTAGACACCCCAATCTGATCCCATCAGGGCATCTCAGGTTGGACACTCCAAATGAATAGATTTAAGCATGTTGCATTCAGCTATAACTTGAATGGATGTTTATAAGGGTTATTTACTTTCATTCTGTATTCATTATGTATTTGCATTTCTTGGTGTACTGTGATTACGTAAAAGTTTTGTTATTCATTTTCTACCCATCTCCTGTATCTGGCCTGCATACCAGGCTAATAATTATACTATTTGGGAACTGAAAGCAGATGTCACATTAACAACTTCTACAAAGGAATATAACAGCTGCCACAGTGGATCAGACCAGAGGGCCACTGTGTCTGAAAGTGGCCATCAACAGATGTTTCAGAGGAAGGTGTGTAAGAATCCCACAGAAGGCATATGTGGTATAATCTGTCTCCACAAAAATAAATCTAAGCTCTAATAATTAGTTGTTAGGTTAAGACAAAACTCTGTATTTGTATTAATTACAACTCTGGATATTCTTGTTGTCTATATATGTACCCATTTCCTCTTTGACTCTTATTAGGTGTCACGGTTACAAGGAGAACTGCACCTTAACTCCTTTTAGTCCCTCCGAAGAGTATCCCCTCAGCTGACAAATGTGGTTTCCTGTACCTCTCATTGGATAGAACCTTGTGGTCAAACCACTCCTAGATTGGATCTCCGGGATGCAACCCCCTGGTTCCCAACCATGTTAATGCGACAGGCCCAGCCATGGTTAGCACCTCAGACTCCAGGAACAAATGATGACTGAGGTGGTTAAAGTGACTCAAAAACATTTTCTTCAAAACTAATTATTCATTCACTCACCCAAAAATACAAAGCACACAGAGTTACAGATTAAAAAAAGTTCTACAGGCATATTTCCCCTTAATTAATGTTTAATCTTTCCTTGCAAGCTTTCATACATTTCAGTGTGTGCTCCCAACAATTTACTATCAAATATACAATGCCTAAGAGGTCTATATTGCATGTATGTATCCTTACCCTATAGGAAAATCAACATCAACACCATGAGCTGTCATGTGGTATAGTCCAAACTTAGCCAATTTAATATGCCCCTGTAAAAGAAAAAATATATTAGCAATGAAACTCTACTTATTACATAGGACACAGAAAGAATTAAAAATATATAAATTCTTTTAAATTGTGCTAGGAATCTGAGAAATGTCAGAAAGAGATGGAGACTGAAATTTTCTATTTGTCCCAAGTGTTTTTTAAAAATACAAAACCCAGCTTCTCAGGTCCTGATTCCTACAGGCAGACAAAACTTTATTGGAAATTAATGAGAGTGTTTACTTGTGCGGGCAGCATACTGGGAAATAAAATGAACACCACACTAAGAGAATATTAAGCCAAGTTTCCTTACTTTCTGTGCAGTCATAAGCAATGTTCCTTCATTTTTTTCTTCTTGCATCCAAAACATATTTTTCCCCCCAACTACTTCCACTCAGGTTTAAAAATTGGAGTGCATTCTTCTTCTCTTCTCCCTCATTCCATTTATCATTTCATTTACTCAGTCCTCTCCTTCCTCCCTTCCCATCAATTCCATACCTAACTTTCATTACCAACCTTCTCTCTGACACTAACTCATTCCTTTTCATTCATCTCCCATCCATAATGATGTTAAAAGAACATTTGCTGCATATTACCCCTATACATTACCACAGTTGTTTCCTCTCTGAAGTCAGAGCAAGGACATCTGTGCTGCTTTAGAGAAGGTTACGTTAACACTCCCACTATAAAGCCAAGTTTTCCCGGGTTATTTAGTTATAAAGAAATAACTCTAGGCCCAAGCCTGACATACAAACTCTCATTTTACCATGGTCACATGTTAGGCTGCACCAAAATGGGTTTGATGTCTGGGTGAAGACTACAACACATCAGATTTTTAAGCAATTTAATGGGGGGGGGATGATGAAATCAACCCTTTAAAAGTCCATGTAACTGCTCTCTCCAGCTCCCTGTCTCCTGTCATCTATTTTAAATCTTTAATACCATCTTAAAATCCTGAGTACTTTTGTTCCTCAGGGATTTCATTTTCTATTAACTCAGCTTTCATCAAATTGAAATACATGTCATTTATCCAAAGCAAAGAAACAGAACAACAGTGTTTCTGCCTGTTCCCTTTCCCACTTCATTGCAAAGGTAGGATTTGAGATGAGAGACAGTGGTAGTACTATTTGGCTCATTTAAAGAGGAGTTAAAAAAAAAAAAGCACAATTAGGCTCCTTCGTTTCAATGCACTGATGTGACTGCTCTGACTACATCCATTATGGTTTTTCTTGCTTTTTGTACATAGCATCCATATTCCTTTCTGCAAACTAGAAAATCTGTGACAGATGGAGAGAACGATCAGAACTTGGGACTGTATTGATCCACTCAGATTATGAAACAAAAATACACCACCATTTAAAAAGCAAATACTAAACTGTGTGTGTGTGTGTGTGTGTGTGTGTGTGTGTGTGTGTGTGTGTGTGTGTGTGTGTGTGTGTGTGTGTGTGTGTGTGTGTGTGTGTGTGTGTGTGTGTGTGAGTGAGAGTGAGAGAGATAAAAAAAGGTTTTTTACCCTTTGTCTCTTTTTTTTAAAGGAAGTTGTGCTATTATGACTTTTTTTCTTCTTTTTTTTGTATTGGTATTCCTAGGCCACCTTGACTACTGCTGTAGGATAATTTAACCCTTAAGCATAGTTGTGGATAATGATAGATAGATAGATAGATAGATAGATAGATAGATAGATAGATAGATAGATATGCAGCATTATCCACAACTATGCTTAAGGGTTAAATTATCCTACAGCAGTAGTCAAGGTGGCCTAGGAATACCAATACAAAAAAAAGAAAAAAAAAAAGTCATAATAGCACAACTTCCTTAAAAAAAAGAGACAAAGGGTAAAAAACCTGGGCTGGGAGATGTGGAAAAGGGACTAACCTGTAAACACATCTGAAATTCTATACATTTTGAGAACACTTGTTGTTTTGACTATAAAAAGTCTCAATTATAGAAAATATTTCATCCAGAAGGATCCTAAAGCCATTTCTCACTGGCCAGGCCCCAAAATGTACGATGTGTCACTGACTTTGATTGCTTAAGAGGATATTCCAGTAGCCTTACCTCTCGATCCAGGAGGATATTGTGAGGGGAGAGTGCTCGGTGGACCATTCCATGTTTGTTCATATATTGCAAACCCTGCAATACCTCATATGCTATGCGTAAAATCCTTGAAAAGCTGAAAAGTAGAACAACATACTGTACCCATTTCCTTTTTTAAAAAATTGCAAATAAGTATGTAAGTTATGGATACTGATGATTTGATTTCCTTTTGTTACACTGGACTCTAATTGAGTTATTCCTTCTCATCTACTGATGAAGGTTGAGGGGGGCAATTTTTCCCCACCCTCCTCCAGACTTGCAAAGTTTAGGCTTCATAAGGAGCTTGCAAAGCTCTTTCCCAACCTTAGGCAAAGTTTAAATAAGCAAAACCAAAATATATTTTTTCATATTGTTCAGCTATGTTTGCTGCTTCCTAGCAGTAGTTTAGTTGATGTCACCAGATTTCCTCAGACAGTTTATTTTTTCTATCTAGCAGCAGCATTAATGCTGCACCAAAGGTTGTGGGTTTTTTTCCAGTCACCACAAAACTAGTATTTGGAACTTTCTAGAGCATATCACAAGCATTAGTGAGGGTAGAGGTAGGAGGGGAAGGTAAATAGCTGATTAGCTAGGGTGAGGAACACAAGCAAGAGATGCAAAGCAAGCTTGCTGGGATAAAGTAGGTGTATAACCGTGGGATCGTGTCTGAGCTAGGGCAATTATATTGGGGGGAGGGAGAGGAGAAACAAAGAGATAATGCCAGGAGAAGACAGGTATGTAGCAGCATCCAGAAGGTCAACTAATTACTCCATTCCCATATTCTATTTGCAGCTAGATTATTTCCTTAATCTTTTGAGTCTCATATACTTAATGCTCAGACTGAAGGATTTGTTCTGAATGCTGTGCACTCCCCACTCCCACTCCCGTGAACTGTTAATCACCCCTTCATATAATTGCCTTTGGCCAGAGACAGTTCCTCCTACATAGTATTACCAGCTCTACTTTAGAATTTACCTACAAAATGCACCAATGAAATAAATTCAGGTGGCTGGGAGAGGGAATTCCCCCAGGTTCAGTGGAGGCGGTACACTAGGTGTATCAAAGTGGTTAGCCTGAAAAGATGGGAATAAAAAAAAGTTAATCCTTCAGTAATAGCACTAGCACACTCCTCCAACTGGACTGAGACACAGCATTTTCTAAGCTGGTAGCACAGAGGGCAGGAAAAAACATAGTGATCACTGCAGTTACTTGAGATGCAGCTAACCAGAGTACTCCAGTTCCAGAAAGGTTATAAGGGATCAATACCGAATACTGTATGTACCTCATGTATCAAGTGCCATTTATAAATACTCAATATTCAAGGTACAAAATTCTCCATCTTGCCTTAGTCATCAATATCCCCTTAAGGAGAGGCTGACATCAATGATAAACTCTACTGAATTCTGTGCAATATACAGTATTATCCCACAAGGAACTGAAAATGAACTAGCACACTAATCTCACTTGCGACAGAATAGACTAGTGCTGCTGCCAGCCTCCCCGAACAGATTTAATTTGAACAAATGTTCTCCAGCACCCATACACTACGGTGTCAGGAATCTGCAGGATATAGTATAATTTACATGCGTATAAAGCAGTATGTAGCACACTCACCTCACCTTTAAAAAATAAAAACTGCATTAAAACTGATCCTTGTTTTGTGCATTTTTTTCTCCATGGATATAATGGTGAAACTTAAAGTAGAAGTCACTCCAACATGTGCATGCGCCCCAAGAAAGTTACCAATTACTGTGACAACTTTCATAGACGCTTATTGCGTCCCCTGCAGTAAAAAAGAAGCGCTCTCTCACACACACGCGCACACACAGAGTCCACAACTGTCTGGTCAAGAACCATGAGAAACATCAGAATGATAAACAGATTCCTCTTGGCTAGCCCTCTGCACAGATACTTGTTTATAAAGAGACACCATCAGAGTTAGGCCCTTAAATATAGAGGGCAAGACCCAGATGCAAAAGTCTTCCAGATTCCCTCAATTTAATTTATTTATTTTTATTCTGAATACATTCTCACACTGTTTGGCAACTCAGACTTTCTAGACTTTAGATGAAAACAAACATCTATCCATCCACCTTTCAGGTCCAGTCCCTGATCTAAAAAAGAACAAACAAAACCAGCATGTCCCAAGCTGGCTGATTGTCAAGGTGAGCCTCTTGTTTAAGATACACACTTAGATGTTGCTAGTAAGAGTTTTAAACCAGTGAAGTCACATAACAGTTCTACAGCAACAGATGGACATCATAAATAAAAATTTAAAATTTCATTGCAGACAGAGTAAGAAAACACCGTGGTTTATTAGAGACATCTTCATTAGTAACAAATGAAACAGAAAAGCACTTGCTATTTAAATTCCTTTATGTATGAATATTCTCAGTCTCCCAGGCAGTTCCAGCATAAATGTTTACCTTCACTAGGTGTGACAGGAATTGTACATTTATGAAGCTTTTAACAATTGTGCAACCAACACTTTTTTATAAAGAGACACCATCAGAGTTAGGCCCTTAAATTTAGAGGGCAAGACCCGCATGCAAAAGTCTTTCAGATTCCCTCAATTTTTTTTTAAATTTTGAATAATTTATTTTTAATAATGGTGCAAGGGAGCGAATACACCAATACAGTCCTGAAAGCAATGCTACTACCTGAACACCAAGGGTGATGAGCTTGATCAATGTAAGGATACCAGGTCCATCCTAGTCATTCCTGGGACAAACACAAAGAATATGACTGTACTAAAACTTAGCATTATGTAGTTGCTAGTTGAAAAAGTAGTTTCTTCACATTTTCAGTATGCTAGTTGTTCCTAAGTTCTCACAATAAAATGCATAATAAAAGCTACTAACAAAAATTATTTCATTCTAACAGAGCTTGAAAATGTTTATATTGTCATTAGAAAAGGGGTCTTTGGATGACCAGTGATTTGTCAAGCAAAACATAGAGAACAAAGTGGCAGGTAGAAGATTTCACAGTCAGGTAGGGAAATGGTGTGCAAGGCAACCTATCTTACAAAGAAGACAAATACACCATGTACCTGGAGCTACACAGATATTTTCATCCTCTGGACTGATGACAAACTCCTTCATAGATTTTCACCACAACTTCAACAACCACCATGCATCCATTAAACTATCTCTGGAACACTCTCATACCAGCATCAACTTCCTGGACACCACGATCTGCTTCAGAACAACTACCCAAGAAATCTGTTATCTTCAGACAGGCACTTGGATACCACAGAATATGCTCTGAGGAGGAAGTCCAGGATATACACTGTAACACATTCAAAACCACCTTTATCAAACAAGGATGATCCACAGAGAAGTAGATCGCACCATGGAACAGGCCACCCAAATACCCTGAGAGAACCTGCTTCAATACAAGGAATAAACATCCCCCTTCAACTGCCTACCCCTAGTTGTCACCTACTGCCCCACACTGGAACCCATACAGGGTATCATCAAACAATGACAACCCAAACTTGATGGAGACTCCATTCTGAAAGAAATCTTTCCTGAACTCCCTCTTCTGGCCTTCAAACAACCCCCAACCTCTCCAAGCTCATCATCAGAAACAAACTCCCCATAGACCAGGACACACCAACTCAAAGCAGCACCAGACCATGCCAGAACAACAGATGCAAAACCTACAGACATATCTCCACTGCAACAATTATCGACACCCCACACAACACACCTTTCAAAATCAATGGCTCCTACCCATGACTATAAAAACGTGTGGTTTATCTCAAACTGTGCATTAAATACCCCAACAGCAACTACATGGGTGAAACCTGACAATCATTACACTCTCAAATGAATTCACACAGGAAAATAATAAAAGACAAAATCACCATATTACCTGTGCATGAACATTTTCACAAAGTGATCTCTATATCCGATCTATCAGTTCTCATCCTCAAAGGAAACCTGCACAACACTTTTAAAAAATGAGCCTGGACGCTTAAATTCATAACTTTGCTAGACACTAAAAATCATGGACTGAAGAGACACTGGATTTATGGCTTATTACAACAATGTATATAAACCCACTAACACAACTCTCGTCCCCTCCACCAGCAGCTTCCCATTCCTTCCTCCGACTAGGGGGTGTTAACTAACCACTTCACCTTGAATGGTCCCTTGAAAAATGTATTAACTATGTACGCTAAACAATCTGTTCCATCTTGTATTTAGCTGTACTATTCAGAGTAAGTCACCCAGATGTCAAGAACTCAAAAGCTTGTCTCTCTCACGAACAGAAGTTGGTCCAATAAAAAAAACAATACTACCTCACCTGCCTTGTCTCTCTTAACAGGTCATCAGACACACTGTAGGACAAAGTGGTCCTTTGAACGGAAGGGCCTTAGAATGACTGTATTTGAAATGTTTCAGAGCAGCAGCCGTGTTAGTCTGTATCCGCAAAAAAAACAGAAGTACTTGTGGCACCTTAAATTTGTTAGTCTTTAAGGTGCCACAAGTACTCCTGTTTTTTTTGTATTTGAAATAAATTTCTTAAAATGGGTATCTGCCTGAGTAAAGCAATGCTCAATTGTTACACTAGAGGGCCTCAGCTGCACACCTATCATTTTTTAATTGAGTGACCACACAGAACGGGTAAAAATGTGGCCACAAAATTACTCCAACAATGCCTGAAAATGTCTTCAGATTTTTCTGTCATTAAATACCAGTTCCAGAATGATTAAACATAAAAGTATCAGAGGGGTAGCCATCTTAGTCTGTAGCCACAAAAACAAGAAGGAGTCCAGTGGCCCCTTAAAGACTAACAGATTTATTTGGGCATAAGCTTTCGTGGCTAAAAAAACCACTTCTTCAGATGCATGGATAAACATCCATAAACACCATGCATCTGAAGAAGTCTTTAAGGTGCCACTGGACTCCACATTGTTTTTAAACATAAAAGAAAAGGTCTGTCATCCTGATCTCTGCAGTTTCATTGACTGACAAAATGGATTAAAAATGTATATGTAAAATTACAGGCATATTTGCTTTTCATATTGATCAACCTTTAAATGGTGGAAAAAAATCAATTCAAATTCCACTGGTTCCCAGTAGCCAAAAGCTATCATCATAGCATCTCAGTGCAATGGTCACTGAGAAACAGAGTCTGCATATCTTCCATAAGTAAACAAATACCCTATTACCAAAACTTTAATACTGTGTATATTGGATACCTTTCTTTAGGAAAAAGTATTGCTTGTGGTTATTAGCACTATGATTTGAGTTTAACTGCTATTAGCCTGACAATCGTATGCAAACTTAAATGATTGCAAATGAGTGAGAAATGGGTAGAAGAGGCACTTTATGCACCAACATAGGGCCAGGCACAACAGCAGTCCTTGTTCTCCCCAAGAGAACTGTTTCAGGCTAGCGATGCGTCTAACCTCCTCAGAATGGTTTGGGTCCTTCCAAGTCTCTACAAGTGCTAATGGAACTGTCCCAGCATTGTGGGGGTGCACATGCTGCACCCTCCCAACTTACACTGCCACCTGGAGATCCCACTGACCTTGCATTACCCCTTCCATGGCAATGGATTTTAGTCACACTTGATTCCTTAGTAAGCATTTACTTACTTGCTCCAAGTGAATAAGATGACTTAGGCTACATCAGTGTTTCTCAGGATGGGGAAGGGCCTGACAAATCTCTGACTTATCCAGAGTACGACCGTTCTAAAGTCTTTAGCTACTACCGACATAGAGAAAGCTTCAAAACACGAAAGAAGTGTAACTTATAAAGAGAGGTCTGCCCAAATTTGCAGGGAGTTTGAAACAATAGCTCCATGGTGTAAACTTCCCCAGGATTTTAATGGATGCTCACTTAGCAGGTGTAATACTTTAATATCATGGTCAACCACTTCATTGCTCATCAAAGCAGGTAAGAAATAAGAAGTACCATAGTATGAAGATTTATACCAGTATCTCTTAAAAGCAGTGGTTCTCAAATTTATTTGTTTGGGCCCCCCTGCTTTGTGTCTGTAGTCATTTATGCCCTCCGCCACTCAAAGTACATATACTGGCATCCAGCTCTGAAAGCAGCGCCGTGTCAGCAGCAGCACAGACGTAAGGGTGGCAATGTGAAAAGTCAATATCACTTTTCACAGCAGACTTAATGCCCCATGACCGCCCTTACATCTCTGCTGCTGCTGCTCCCACCCTGGGGTTGACAGCCAGAGCCCCGCCGCGTGCAGATGAGTGATGGGGAGGAGGGGGGGGGGGAGAGGAGAGAAAGGACAGCCTGAACCCCCTCCCAGTGATGGATGGGTGTGGGGGAGAGCCCGAGCCCAGCTGATGGGGATCCAGCTGTTGGCCCCGGAGCAGTGGAGTTCCAGTTGTCTCCTTTATCCCTGCCTCCCAGGTGTTCTCAGCCTTTCTGCACAAGCCCCAGTCACATGGGACTGACAGCCAGAGCTCTTAAAAAAGCCCACACATAGCTCTTGCCTTCCTTAACACATTCCCGTGGCTCCCCTGGGAGGCCCACCCCATACTTTGAGAACCGCTGTCTTAAAGTGTGTACGCACATGGGGGAGGATATATAAAGGACTAGCAAGGGGGGATGGAAGATGTATAAATTAAGATATGTAGGCCTTTAAACACCATGTGATAGGGTGTCAGGTGAAGGTCACTCATGGTTTCACTTTCCTAAGGGGGCAAGGAAGAGACTTTCAATGGGGCTAATGATGTTAAGTCACTTAGAGGCTTCTGAATTTACCACCTTCTATAACCACGTAAAAATAATATTTCAGAATTAATCCAAAGTATTGTTCTTGCTTAGAAGGCCATTACAGATGTTAATACCAACAAGATAAATTGTCAATACACAAACTACAACTAAAGTGTCTTTGGAATGCCTTAAAACTTTTTTTTCACTTAGGCATCGCACTACAAGAGAGACAAGTATGATATTACTGAACACCCTGGCCTACCATGAAACCTTGCTTCTTGGAAGTAAAATGGATTATGGATCTTAAAAGTTGTGCTTATTTAACAATGACATTGGTGTGTTAAAAAGATGTGCCATGTTTAGTACAGCAAAAAATAAAGAAAACTGAACTGGATAACATCAACAGTACAGAACACCAGCGGAATGAGTACAGGGATTACTGGAGCTGTTCTCTCAGAAATCCTTTTTAGGAGGAGGAAAAAAATTCCTATTCTTGAGCAAGTAGCTCCAAAAATCCATACTAGCAAGCTCTTAAAAGCAATATAAATGAGCTGAATTAGAGTGGGGAAAGAAGAGTTTTTAAGGCAAATAAAAAAAAATGATGAATACTATATTACAGCCTTCAGAATTTATTAGCCAAAAACTACGCCTAATGATTAATGTGTCCACCCTCATGATTAGAAAACAAATGGATGGAATTACAGATTTATAGAGGCCATTTCCATTTTTACCCAGGAGTTAGCCTGACCTCTGATCTGATGGGTTTTTAAACAGATTGGAGATAAGAGAACCTTTCCTGGAAGTATGCTGAACTAAACCACTAAAGCAACAGTTGCTTTGGAAGTGGTTTGCCTTTTTGTGCTACTCCAAAGGAAATGATGGGATAATCCATTTCTCAGAGCATTTGTCCTTCTCAGGTAACATTTAAGAGTACAGCCCACATTCAAGATTCTTCTTTTGTCACATTTTGGGTTGAGGGAGAGATACTGCTTGATTAATGTCTAGGCTAACATTTTTCTTTGGCATGAACCAAGGCACAGTTCTAAACTCTGCTGTGTCAGAATTAAAAAAAAACAACAACTGAAATCAAAGTATGAAATAGAATGAGAAGCGGCAGACACAGAGTGCTTCTTTTTTCCTATAGGTCTTATCAATCTTAGCAAGAAGCCTGCCCCCTTGGAAAAAGTGAAAAGAATGTTAGAGATTGTACACGTGGTTAGGATCTTTGCCTGGACATCTGACCTTCTATATTTCAGGACAAACAAAAGTGTGCATCTGTCCATTTTAGAAAGATGTTATCAAGGACCTTTTTAATTTTTCTGCATTTTCAGGCATCTTCAAAAGAAAAAAAAAGGTTCTCCTAAAGACCAGAATGTCAACATCTGCTTCTCCCTAAGCTAGAGCAGAAAGTAACTCCTTTGTGAACTAACAGCAATCAACCCTTATAACAGGTCACTCATTATTCTGAGTCCTCCATGTCTCTGGCAATTGACTATACAGAGGATGACCTATTACTTTAGCTATTATCTGAAGCTATTTTCTACAGGAAGATACTGTACACGTGTCAGCTATCATTATTACAATTTATTTTTTACTATTCAGTTTCACAACAGTAATTTGATATTACCAGCACTGTCCATTTTATTGTGTGACATTCCATTGTTCTAGCCTCCGAGAAGTTATTTCAAATACCACTGTTTTTTAACAAAGAAAACAATTGCTTTGCCTAGGAGTGGGAAAAGGGATTTTGCAAAATACATTTGACAGCTGGTGGCAGCACCATAGATGGCTCAGAAGCTGAAACAAAAATTCCTCAATATGTGTATTATGAATTCTTAGACCACAAGGACTAGTGATCACACAACTGGAATTCTGAGATAGTTGGATTCAAGAGAGAGACCTGTGAAGTTGTTGAAAAGAAAATGACATGAGAAAATAAATAGCCAAAGGAAGATAAAGAAAATATTTTTGCAAGCCCGAATGAGAATAAGCAGGTTGTAGGTTCACACAAGCACAATTAAAAAGAAAGTTAATGGCAGCCTGAATATGGAACCTGCACATTGTACCACTTAGCAAAAGCATATTCAGAGCATTAACTGAAAAATATACCTCCTTTCTTTTTCAGTCCTATCATAGCTGTCTGCTCCCACATTTATGTAATGCCCCAGAATGCAAGCTGGGCTACAATGATTTTTGGGCAGTAATAATCAGAAGACAAAGGCCAGTTTAAGATTCTCAGCAGCACTTCCTTTTCCTAGACAAAGCATTCACACCATTGTCAAGATAGATGAATAGTGGGCGCTGCAGAACAGCCACATCTGTTATCATAATCCTAGTGGGATTAGGAGTTGGTTGGGAAAAAAACCCACATCTATATTCTTTGGCAGTGGCTAGTGCACTATGGTATAGCTAGTCAGAATGCACTGATAGACACACTCTAAGGCAGTCTAGTATTCATGGCTGCAAATATAAGGTTGAAACAGCAGAAAACATGGTGTGTTGACACAAACCAAATCATGTTATTTGTAACTGGTTACAATGACTGTCTTTCACTGTTACAATGTCATGACTGTTGTGACAGTTTGGGGAATAACTCTGTGTCTGGTTATGAACTATATATGGTTTTATTAATGTTATTTGTAAGCATAATAGTCACTGAGGATTAGATCATCCATTTTGTTGCAGGAACTTGACACAGTGAAGCTATGTCTGGAAAGTGGTGAAAAAGCCATCAAGGGCTATTAGCATTAATTGGCTCCTTTGGCTTGAACAATGGGTTTTTGCCAGTTGGGCCTTTCCTTTGAATGACCCTTCACCAAAACCTCATTTGGGAGAAGGGAGCTGGAACTCTCTCTGATCCACTTACATAGCGGTAGGTGATGGCTAGCGGTGTTCTGTTATTTTCTTAGTTGGGCCTGTCCATTAGTAGGTGACCTCTGGGTATCCTTCTAGCTCTGTCAATCTGTTTCTTCACTTCCCCAGGTGGGTACTGATGTTTTAAGAACGCTTGATAGAGATCCTGTAGGTGTTTGTCTCTGTCTGAGGGACTGGAGCAAATGTGGTTGTATCTTAGGGCTTGGCTGAAGACAATGGATCGTGTGATGTGGTCTGGATGAAAGCTGGAGGCATGTAAGTAAGTATAGCGGTCAGTACGTTTCCAGTATAGGGTGGTGTTTGTGTGACCATCACTTATTAGCACTTTAGTGTCCAGGAAGTGGATCTCTTATGTGGACTGGTCCAGGCTGAGGTTGATGAGGGGTGAAAATTGTTGAAATCCTGATGGAATTTCTCAAGGGCCTCCTTCCAATGGGTCCAGATGATGAAGATGTCATCAACGTAGTGCAAGTAGAGTCGGGGAACTAGGGGACAAGAGCTGAGGAAGTGCTGTTCTAAGTCAGACATAAAAGGAAGGAACATAAAAGGAACATAGAAGGAACATGCCTATGCAACTCTGGGGGTTGGGAGGATTGAGACACTGGTTCCAGGGTCAGGTGGCAGGATTGCAAGGTTCCACAGGGTCTGCACCTAGGGACGGCGCCTGAGTGACCAGGAGCAGGAACGGTGACATTAACTACACCCAGATCTCAGGAGCTTAGCAGCACATGGGATCTGATCACAACAGACTTGAATCTTCTCCGAGAACAGGACAGGATGAGGCTGTGACTGTTGTAATGTGAATAAGTCCTTAATGTGACATTACTGTAGCACATGCAAAACTATAAGCAATAGGAAGGGAAGTTTGCAGTTAGCTTACAGAATACCACGCAGAAAGACTACTAACTTGTTCACCCCCCGTAGAGGAGTTTAGAATACAGAGTTTGTGTGGCCCAATGGTTACAGCAGCCTGGTTCTAATCCCAGCTGAGATGCTGAATCACTATGTGACCTTGAGGAAGTCATTTGACCTCCTTATGTCTTCATCAACCAAGCTGGAAAATTGGATAAAAAGCAGGACCTGGTTGAAAACCAGATGTGCATGTGACGTGAGTCTTCCTGGGTAAATAAATTACAAAAAACTCTACACGGAACAACAGGAGTTTGATGTAGGTGGGAATGCCTTTATTTAGCACTTTATTATTTATTTGATTAAAAAAGCTGCACTGAGATTGTGATGGTAAGCATAGCTAATTTAGTTGGGAAAGCATTTATATTATTATATGAACTGGAAGAGAATGTAGCAGACAGAATATAATACAAAAAATATTAAGTTTTTATTATAAACTCCTCAGGAAGCCTCTAACTTATGCATAAGGGTATTTGGTGTACCACATCTTCATCTGGCTCACACCACTTGTGATTCAAAATACTGCTGGGTTTTATTACACTTTTCAAAAGCATAAGGATGACTTTGAAGGCAATGTTTAAGTGTCTATATGAGTGAAATCACATCATAGGCTGTGAAGCGTTCAGCAGGCAGACCTACCCTTCAGTATTATTTCAGTGCTAATGTAAATCATGAGGAAAATGAACAAAGGTATCATTAGAAAAGGAAAAGTTGTTTCCAATACATAGCATACTGTACTTAAGGATGTTTTAATAGATGAGCTATTTTTCTTCTTCATTGCATTGTCACTATGAATGATTTAATGGGCCTAGCTGCTTATAAAGCAGAAGTTTTAAAGCTTAACACCTTGAGTTTCTTTAAGGTCTATAGCATTCATCCTATAAAAAGGGGAAGTGAATGAATAAAGTCCTTTGGAAAACAACAGATACACCTTATAAAGAATTACCCTAATGACATCTGCAAAGCCATGTGGTTTAGTGCTTAGAGCAAAAATACCTGTGATCCATGTTCCCAGTTTCTGATCCTGACTCTGCCACTGACTGACCAGGGACAAACCACTTCTCCTACGCTGTAGTCAGCCCAGATGTACAAGGTAAAATAATAAGATACTTTTTATTGGACCAACAAATATGATGCAACAGACAAGCTTTCAGGCCAAAAGGGTCACCAGATGGAAAAATTAGGTTAAAACAGAACTCTCTTAAAACCAGATGCTGGTCTATGCATTCTTAAGTAAAAAGTTTACTAATATGACAGGATATGAAGGTGACAATAGGGGAGATAACATTAAAATAAAATTTCCCACCAAAAAGCCATGTAATGACACCTGAACATATAACAACAAGCTAAATTTAACTAGGATTATTACCATACCTCACGCTTCACCATTTCATTAACGGAAACGAGAGCCATACAGACCTCTCACATCCTCCTGAACTCTGCCCCTCCAAAGAGAGCAAACTAGTGACAGAAGAGCAGAACTAACATCAAAGAGGGTCAGGGTTTCACCCCATTGTAGAGGTTATTTTATTATGGGTTTTAACTAAATCAAAATATAAGTACATCTACTAGGCCTGCACATTTTAGAGTTAATGTTGTTGGCATGGTCTCCATCATGATTTGATTACAACCCACAAGCAAACACAGCAATTCTCTTTAAATACTTTCAATCGCCAGGATAAGTTTACCAGGGAGACTGTGGTTAAAGTTTTATTTTAAAACAAGAATATCCTTATCGGAAAAATTAAATGCCACACAGATTCCCAGACTCTGAGGAGTCTCATCTTTAGTCTGTCCTGGCCCTGATAACTAGACCTATTCACCAGTGTGAAGGCTATGAGGCACACTGTGCTGTAATGCACTAGCCATTTACTTATAAAGCTCAGAATTTTGAATCTCAACTGAGGTCATAAGTAAAAATAAGACTTGTGATCTCCCTTGTAGTCCCTAGTGGGCATCTGCCCACCAAACAAAACCACCACACAACTTGGTACAATTAGCAGTCTTATGAGAGGTTAATACTAGGATAGCAGAGGTTTTGAAGGACAAGCCTCAGGTTCTGTGGGGAGGGAAGCCTGTACAGTGCCTGCCTGCACCTATTAATCTCTCATTTTTACTCAATGCTAAAATTACATACACATTTGAAAATTAAGTCCAATCTGCACCTAGAAATCCCAGTGGCATTAGTGGACTTTCTGACTGTAGATCAGTTTTCAAAAAGTCAGCGGAAGACAAAATTGACAAATGACATCAGGGAGAAAGTCACAAGTCATAACCATTTTCAGTTATTTTATAAATATTAGCCCTGCTCTTAAAAGTACAATTATCAGAGTAACATGCTATTGACACAGTTTCAAACTTCAGTGCCTAATATTAGACACCTAAATCCTACTTAAGCATTTAAAAGAAGAACTGGCCCAGATTAAGCCTAAATTAACTTAATTTGGGGGTCTTAGAAAAATAAACAAGGCTTTTGATTTTACAGCATAAGTCTTATGAGTGAAAAAATACATTCACATAATTTTGTACTGCTGGAATACAAAGCAACAGAATCACTATTGCCAATCACAAGTATTCAAAAATAATGAATCAGTCCCCTAAAATCATGAAAAATCTTATGGTTGTTAAGTCAAAAACAAACACCATTGGGTTGCAAGGTTTTTAGGGTTCACATTTTCAAGCTTTTCTCCACAACCAAGAGAACTAGAAACTAACAAAATAAAATAAAAGCAGAGATTCTCACATGAAACTCTAGAAGCTTTTCAAAAGCACCAAATATCATGAGACTCACAATAAGGTAGCAAGAATCGGAAATGCTGCAGACTATACAGTAAAGTATTACTTAAAGGAATACTGGGCATTCCAGAGTGCACAACGTATCTGCAATTCCATCTCAAGCCATTAGTGAGATTATAAAGAATAAACAATCCCAAGCAATTAAAAGATCAGCAGAAACCAAAGTGGAATGACAAGTTTATAAGAAGTTTTGATGTATTGTATTCAGAATACACAGCCACAAATAGGTGCAAAACTGCCTATTCCCATTTTGCTGACAAGAGCTCCACCACACTATACCCTCATTACCAGGAGAACAAAGTTCACCATCAAGAGAAGAACAGCATCATTATATTAGGACCATTGAGAAAAGAGGGTCAAGGTAGAAATAAGTCCCATGGCCCATATGAACCCCAAAGTCTCAATGTAGGAGATAAAGACTAAGCAGATACAAATGAAACGTTGAGAAATTTGTTTTTTTTTGTTTTTTGGCAGTTTGAATGGTAAAGTTTGGGGGCAAGGAGACAAAGACAAGTATAAGAAGCAGTAAAGATGAAAAATAAGCAATCTTCACCTTCTTTTGACACTATTTTGTATATGTACAAAAATAGAGATCGTGCTTTGGAATTAGTGTGTCCTTGTGACTTCTATGCAGTTTCATAAAAGGGTCCAGGATTCTGAAGCACCCATAGCATCTGGACATTTTCACTGCTGTTCTGATTGACCCAAAGTTACATATGGAAGAGGATGACTTTTGCTGGTACTCTCACATCTCTGCATATTAAGTTCATTTTGAGAAGGCAGTGAAAAAAATTCAAGATCGCTGAATTTAAGGAGGGCGTAGGGAAAGAGAAGGAAGAGTCCAGATCCCAGGAGGAGCTCCCTCTGGGCCAAAATCTTGATCTTAGTTACATGGGTGCAAATCTCACTGAGATCAATCAAAGTCACAGCCATGTAACAGAAGAGGTTTTGGTCTATTATTTCTATTTCACCACTGATGATAAAACTTCAGGAGTATTAAGTACACATCAGATGTCAAGTCTTACAACAGTGTAAATCTAATCTAATGTATAATAGGTGAAACATCCATATAGGATTATCACAAATGACTACATTCTTCCAGGTATGAGGAGAACTATAATTGGGAGAAATACCTTACACTTACACTACCTACAAGTTTGGCTAATACTTTGTGTCATCATCAAGTGTGGTTTATTATGTTATTTCTCAATTAAGGCAATAAAACATGATCCAGTTACCTACAACCATCACAATATTTTGTGTTACAAGTTTAAAAAGTGGTACAGTTTCCTTCTCTCTCTCTCAAGTGAATAGTTGAGCTCAAATAATATAAAATATTGGCTGTCTGCATCAAGGAACAGGAATAGTAATAACTGCTCAGCATCAAGACTGGTTTGCCACAGTGAACCAATAAGGACAGTTATCAGAAACCATAACAATAAAAAAAAAACATACTTGTCCTTGGTTACTCTTCAGCTGAATGAATACCCAAAGACCACTCAAAAGTTTTAAATTTTAGAACTGAGATGCTACCAAGAGGAGGCCATATGCTTATTCAGCTGTGAAACTGTTAAAACAGCAAACCTTAGTATTACTTGCATTAGCCAACCAAAGTTATTACTTTTCAAAAAGATTTCCTGCCAGGAAATTGCTGATTAATTCCATCACTATTTTTCTTGCCTCCCTACAACCATCTCTTTTTTTCCTTGAGAGAAGGGGAGGAGGGAGAAAAATTATTGCATACAGTTACCAATTGCAGCCTTTGCTGCAGCCTCTTCAAGAAAAATCACCAAATCTGTTTTACTATGCCATGGTTAATTTAGCACAGCTTCTCTCTTTATACCAAGGCCAGAAGGATTATATTTACTTAATCAAAGGAAAAGCTATGAGTAAATGAAAGAGTGCTGTCATAGAAGGCTGCCAGGGTTATGCACTGGAAGTCTTGTTTTAATGTAACATTTTAATAGCTGAATATAATTTCGAGTTTAAACTTATTCCAATAATTTCTCTTTCAAATCCCTACTGCCTTCACAACTGCTATACCATTCAAGCTTAATTTGATGTAAGTATAAGGAAAAGGGGTACGTGAATATTATATTTTTTTCTTAAAGTGAGGAATGAACAAGAAGGAACTAAGTCTTAGAGATGTAATGATGGATGTACTTACTCCGAAGGAATTCTAAAGACAGGATTGGGGCCACAGTGAGATCCTTTATAGTATGTGACCAACAACGAAGTAAAAGTTTCAATACTGTAGTTCTGGCAGCATGTTTCATATGCTTCATTTGCAAAAGAATATAGAACTTCCAGTAGGACTCTGCAATCTGTGCCAATGAGACTTGAGTTCACATGCCATATTGTATTTCCTGGGCACAGTATTTATTTGATGACTTCATTAACAGGGCCTGGGTCTCTGGAGAGTTTATATTTAGACTGATACCTTATTATAGCACAGCTTTAAGAACAGAAGAACGGCCAACCTGGGTCAGACCAAAAGATCCATCTAGCCCAGTATCCTATCTTCTGACAGTGGACAATGTCAGGTGCCCCAGAGCGAATGAACAGAACAGATAATCATCAAGTGATCCATTCCCTGACACTCATTCCCAAGCTTCTGGCAAAGAGAGGCTAGGGACATCATCCCTGCCCATCTTGGCTAATAGCCATTGAAGGACCTATCCTTCATGAATTTATCTAGTTCTTTTTTTGAACCCTGTTATATTCTTGTCCTCCACAACATCCTCTGGCAAGGAGTTCCACATGTTGACTGTTGCATTGTGTGAAAAATACCTCCTTTTGTTTGTTTTCAACCTGCTGCCTATTAAAAGTTTTAGTGATATATGCAGAAGACTGTGAGACCCTACAAATCAGCTTTGAACAGTGGCAATATAGTTTTAAACCCATGGGACTTAGCGCAAACATTGGTAAGACTGAGGCTATGATAACTGAGGGAGGAGAAATCACCATAAAAGGATATTACAGATCTAGAAGAGTGAAAGAATTTAAATACCTAGGATCAATGGCAGCAGTCAATGGTGTCTTCATGAGTGATGCCTGGAATTATACCAAAGCTATTAAGTGCAAATGGCGGGAGCTGACCCCAATTCTCTGTGACAAAAAGATGCTAATAAAAGGTAGAGTGTATAAAACTGTAAGTCAACCCATCCCGACGTATAGACAGATTTTGCCAGCCACAAGAAAAGAAATCAATATGCTCTCAACAGAAATGAAGATGTTGAGATGGTCAAATGGTTGGACACACTGAGTTAGGGAAAAAAATGAGGCTGTGAGGGACCTAATTCGTCCCAATTGAAGACACGTTGAAGCAGGATACGCTACGTTGGTATGGACATGTCCGGTGGAGACCCGAGGGTTATATTGGTAAGATGGCCCTTACAATGATTGTGGATAGGAGACAACCAACAGGGAAGCCAAATATCAGATAGAGAGGCCAAATATCAGCGAACCTTAGAGAGAGAGCCAGGTGTGCAGTGATGAGTTTTAGAGGAAGGCTATACAAACTGCCAACCCTGAATAGGGAAGTGGCAATAATGAAAATAACATCCTAAGGAAGAAATAAACCTATTGAAAGAAACTACCAAATATACCATTTCTAGGTAGGAAGATTTTTTTCAAAATCAATAATTATAAATGAAACAAATCTACTATATTCTAAATCTGTTTAAACCACTTAACATTGTATTACTAGTGAAGTCATAAAATAAAAGCAAGTTAAGCTTAAGGCCAAAATGGAAATCTAACTCTGTGTGCATTTTTTGCCATCATAAAAATGGCTTTTGATTGCTTTTGAACAGCTCCTTTAATGAACCAGTTGAGAATGGCTGGGGCTAACTTTAATTGTTTAGCATCATTTGACCAAGTTAAAAAGGCAGATGCAGGGGAGAGGCTTTGGGGGAATTAGTGCATACAGGTTAGAATACAAGACCATGATACAGTTGTCTGCTCATGGATCGGAGGGAAATTTTCCATTTAAAGGCATCAAATACACATCCCTTGATAAAAAAAAAAAAAAAAGAGCACGTCTACAGCACTCATTTAAAAGCTTGTTGAATTAAAAGTTAATTCTGCAGATCTCCAGAGATCACAGATCAAAACATATCATTTGCAATTGTATCAGATGCTTATGCAAATAGCTATAGAATGTAGACTTTTTACTTACTTTAAAAAAAACAACAACAGAATAGTTTCTTTTGGAAACTATGAAAATTACCAGTAGCAGACAGTCACTATATAGGACAGGGATCAGCAACCTTTGGCCAGTGGCCCACCAGGGTAAGCACCCTGGCAGGCTGGGCTGGTTTGTTTACCTGCCACGTCCGCAAGTTCCACTGATCGCGGCTCTCACTGGCTGCGGTTCGCCATCCCAGGCCAATGGGGGCTGCAGGAAGTGGCAGCCAGCACATCCCTCGGCCCGCACCGCTTCCCGCAGCCCCCATTGGCCTGGGACGGCAAACTGCGGCCAGTGGGAGCCGCGATAGGCCGAACTTGCGGACATGGCAGGTAAACAAACCGGCCCGGCCCACTAGGGTGCTTACCCTGCTGGGCCATGGGCCAAAGGTTGCCAATCCCTGATATAGGATTTCAGTCATCTAGAAAAAAAGATTGACATGCATGCCCTTCATATTTTTGACATAATCCACATTTATGAAGTTAAATCATGCCTGGAAGCCAAATTACTCACAGACTAAGTAAGCATTACACTATCCAGTACATCCCCTCATCTTTCAATTTCTCCCAACAGCAAAATATATGCCATTCTTTACTATGTTGAAAGAAAAATGTTCTTAACTCATTCCTCGATATGAGGAACCCAATATTTACATTCAGACACATAGAATTAGGGCTACTAGCTCAGCAGTGAAGCACTTACCTGAATTTCAAGATCATTAAAATTGTTTTGGCCACTCTCAAACTTTATATATTGGGGAACCGGGAAAGGGAAAATTACCTATCCGTAATTCTGCTTCTTTGAAGTTCCCACGGGATTTTCACAATACTTACAGCATAAATCTGGAGATTTTGTTTTGTTTTTCTTAATAGAAGATAAGATTCCTCCCCAATTCAATAAATGGTGAAAGAGAATAAGCCCAAAGGATGAAAAACAAAACTATCAAAGCTTGACAAAGGGACATCATTCCCCCCTGCCACCTCCAAGAAAGGAGCAAAGATCTAAGAAGCTTCCTTAACTTTGAACCAGGTTATTTTGCACTGAGAAATAAAACTGACTCCTTGCTCCAGAATCAAACACAGGGTAGCCATATCATCATAGAAGTGAGAAATAAGATCAGACAACCACAGAGACACAGTTCTTATTATGACAGCAATAGATAGTGAACTAATGTCAAAGGAAACAAGAAAAACTACAAGTGCCTCGGATGGTCCAAAACACAACAAACAAACAACAAATACAAAAGAAAACCAACAAAATGCAAAACAAACTTGGAAGCTCCCATAGCTTTCACTCAACTCTAAGTGGCATCACAAGACTAAAGAGTGATAAAATTGTGCTAACAGTATCTTTAAAAAATGGAGAATGCATAAAGGCACAGTTCTCTCTCTTTTTTTATAATTAATAAATAAAGAATACATGATTTTTAAACGAGAGTGACTATTTCCTTAGGAAGCAAGAGGTAATCGAAGGGGGAGGGTGGGTGGCTTACAGCGAATGAGTCAATCGGCAGGGGGCTTCAGCAAGGAGAAACAAACAACAGTGACACGATACCCTGGCCTGTGATGAAACTGGTTTTCAAAGCCTCTCTGATGTGCACCGCTTCCTGGTGTGCTCTTCTAATCGCCCTGGTGTCTGGCTGCGCATAATCAGGGGCCAGGTGATTTGCCTCAGCCTCCCACCCCGCCATAAAGGTCTCCCCCTTACTCTCACAGAGATTGTGGAGCACACAGCAAGCGGCAATAACAAAGGAGACATTGGTTTGGCTGAGGTCTGAGCAAGTCAGTAATGTGTGCCAGCGCGCCTTTAAACGGCCAAATGCACATTCTACCACCATTCTGCACTTGCTCAGCCTGTAGTTGAACAACTCCTGACTACTGTCCAGGCTGCCTGTGTATGGCTTCATGAGCTATGGCATCAAGGGGTAGGCTAGGTCCCCCAGGATAACTACAGGCATTTCAACATCCCCAACTGTTAATTTCTGGTCTGGGAAGTAATTCCCTTGCTGCAGCTGTTTAAACAGAGTAGTGTTCCTGAAGACGTGAGTGTCATGAACCCTTCCCGGCCATCCCATGTGGATGTTGGTGAAACGTCCCTTGTGATCCACCAGTGCTTGCAGCACCATGGAAAAGTACCCCTTGCGGTTTATGTACTGGGTGCCCTGGTGCTCCGGTGCCAAGATAGGGATATGGGTTCCATCTGTCGCCCCACCACAATTAGGGCATCCCACTGCAGCAAAGCGATCCACTATGACCTGCACATTTCCCAGAGTCACAACTTTTCGTAGCAGCAGCTTAATGATTGCTTTGGCTACTTGCATCACAGCAGCCCCCACAGTAGATTTGCCCACTCCAAATTGATTCCCGACTGACCGGTAACTGTCTGGTGTTGCAAGCTTCCAGAGGGCTATCGCCACTTGCTTCTCAACTGTGAGGGCTGCTCTCATCTTGGTATTCTTGCGTTTCAGGGCAGGGGAAAGCAAGTCACAAAGTTCCATGAAAGTGCCCTTACGCATGCGAAAGTTTCGCAGCCACTGGGAATCATCCCACACCTGCAACACTATGCAGTCTGTGCTTGTTTCCTGGGCCCAAAATCGGCGTTCCATGGCTAGAACCTGCCCCATTACCAGCATGATCTTCAAAGCGCAGGGGCCCGCAGTTTGAGAGAATTCTGTGTCCATGTCCTCATCACTCTTGCTGCTGCACTGCCACAGCCACCTCCTCCTCACCTGGTTTTGCAAATCCTGGTTCAGCATAGACTGCACGAGAATGCGCGAGGTGTTTACAACATCCATGACTGCTGTCTTGAGCTGAGCAGGGTCCATGCTTGCCATGCTATGGCGTCTGCACAGTTCACACAGGAAAAAAGGCACGAAACAGTTGTCTGCTACTTGCACGGAGGGAGGGGTGAGGCTATACCCAGAACCACCTTGACAATGTTTTTTGCCCCATCAGGCACTGGGATCTCAACCCAAAATTCCAAAAGGCGGGGGAAACTACGGGAACTATGGGATAGCTACCCACAGTACAATGCTCCGGAAATCGACACTAGTCTCGGTACATGGATGCACACCGCCGAATTAATGTACTTAGTGTGGACACGTGCACTCGACTTTATACAATCTGTTTTAAAAAACGGGTTTCTGTAAAGCCGGAATAATCCCGTAGTGTAGACATACCCTCAGTAGTTTGAACTAGTGGAACAGGAAGTCCCATGAGCTTTGGTTGATGAACAGACTACAAGTGCAGGTGATCAAGTGGATGCATAATAACTTACCTACTGATTCAGATTTAAAAGGTATTCTTAAAGAATTTAATAAGGTGTTTAACAGATGAGATGTGTTAAAGAATGTATCACATTGATATAGATCCCAGTGTTTTGCCAAAAATACAAACAAATACACAGTGACTAAGGAGTCTGACTGCACCCAAGAAAAGTGGAGGCAATTGTACAAATGAAAAGATCACAAATCAAGACACCATTAGAGAAGCTCATGAGTATGCTAACATATCCAAATAAATTCATCTCTAATTTGTCTGTTTAATGCTCCATTTAGAATACTATTTTAGAAACATATGTAAAGAACTGAGAGGAATACCACGAGAAGCACTTTGGGGAATTAAAATGTGTTACAGAAGAACTGGGAAAGACCTATTTTGAGATTCACAGAAGACTTAAGATCTGAGCTGATGTAAACTCACATGGGTTCAGGACTTCCCTACAAGCATTTACAATTAGAAGTCATGGATGGGTACAAATTCAGTGACCAAAAGTAGTAATCTGAGGCCATCATACTGCTCCTGCTCCCTCTGGTATGGGTTTTCAGAAGGGTTTTTTTGGGGGTGGGGTTAGAACCAAGATGAAAAACACTAACAGCTTTCTATGACATCTGTAGCTCATGTAAACCAGTAAGATTTGAACACTCACAAATCAGATGTTCATTGGTAGATTCTTTGTCCAGTCTGGTGGTTTGCTGGGGATAACATGCACACTTATACTAAATGGGATTCTATGTATACCCTTAAAAAGTCTGGTTTCAGAGTAGCAGCCGTGTTAGTCTGTATCCGCAAAAAAAACAGGAGTACTTGTGGCACCTTAAAGACTAACAAATTTATTTAAGCATGAGCTTTCGTGAGCTACAGCTCACTTCTTCGGATGCATAGACTTAGTCAGTCTTTAAGGTGCCACAAATACTCCTGTTTTTTTTCTTAAAAAGTCTGTGGCAGAAATGTGTCAACGGGATCAAGATACCTCCCCTTAGGAGGCCGGCACTGCTCTGCTAGGATTTTTGGAGAAGGTATGGTTTAAAACTCTGTCCGCTCAAAATTTCTCACTGCAGCGTAAAGTATATTTTCCTTCCTCCACATTTGAATGAATGAAACACTGTCCCACTGATTCTGACCAACCTTTCTTCCCGAAAAATTGGGCATCGACAGTTTCAGCAGAAAAGGAATTTGTTAGAAAAAGTTATGAGGAGCTGTAACGGGGACAGGGTAAAATAGAATGAAAGCAGGAATTCAGCTACGTGCGTTACCCATGCTTACTATTATTTTACATTAGAGAGATATGGTAGACATACCATGACTTTTTTTTAAAGTCAAAAATACAACTGAAGTATGCCTTGGCAGAAGAAAAACAGTATATTTGTATTGGTTCCTCTATCATGTGAGGAAAGAAAAACTATACCCTAAATATAAGCCTGTGTAGAGAAACCCTATAGTTCACACATAGGACATGTTTAGAATTTAAGAAAAGTGTAACTTACATGGCATATAGTAAATTGTATATGCGCACACCACACACATACTCACAGCTTGTTACTGCACCCATTGTAGAAAATGGTAAAGCATCATTGACTTCTATGGGACAGGATTGGGCATGTATTCAATACCTCACGTATTCAATACCTCACATAAGCTGTTTTTTGTTGTCATTATTTAACATTCTGAACATTCGTAACTGTTCACATAAAAGAACAAATGCAAAATATATCTATTGTATACAAGGAATGCTACAGTTGATTGTATTTTACAATCTAGCTCCAACTCCAATTTCGTTATTTACAAAAGTGTTTGATTTCTATATTAAGAAAATTAGCTTTAGATAATGAATAAACAATCGTGACTAATGTTATTCTTACATCATGTTTTCACTAAAATACATTTTGTTTTGGAAATAAACCTCTGGCAAAGAATTAGAAGGAAAACTCAGAAGATAGTAAATGCCCCCAAAGTATTGTATCTTATACATGGCAAGAGAGAAATTACTTTTTAAAAGATTCTGTCTATTAATGCTAGTGCATTTGACTACATCATCTACCCTTGTTCAGTATACCTTCATTATAGCACATGGGTTTCTCATGGAAAGTTTGAGCCCACTGTCTTGATTCAAAGCAGAGTAGATGCATCTCTTGATGTCCTCGTCATGTGCAGCTTTTGAACTCCAACCATAGTAAAGTTTCAGGCTTTAGAAGACTTGCACCCATCTGTAAGTCTAGGTTTTTTTTAGCCTGCTTCCTATCAAAGAGTCCATGTACAACATACTATACCTCTATCTCTGATGGTTCGCTGGTAGTTTTTCTAAACCATAACTTTCAAAACATATGAAAACTATTTTGTATTAAAGAAAGAAATATGCGTAGACCGCCCTAGTCACAAATTTAAGACTAATCCAGAAACACTATTGGAGGTGCCAGAAGTCTGCTAAATGTCTGAATGCTACATTTGTTGGCATTTTTATTATTAAGAATACAAGTGCAGATCAACTTCATCAAGGAATGAAAAATAAAACCACTTCAGGCATGACACGCAAGGAAAAATACACATAACTCATAATATAACAGCAATGAAGTGTTGCTTAAAGTTTCTTTAATATTGTCTGGAAAAATGATCCCAAAGAAATAGTTCTAAAATAGCTCAATTTTTTTTTAATTCCCCATCTTTTAATATCTTAACTTGTCACCTCTGGGTATCAAAGTGGTGGTAAGCAGAGAGTAACTTTAGAAACCTAATAAAGCTTTAAACAATGGTGAGAATGGACCTTACAGAACTTGATGGACTTTGGAATTTTATCATTCTCCCTTCAGATTTTTCAGGTATTTCGTTTAGCTCATTTTGAAGATATTTAAGAAGTGGTTCTTGTGAATATCTTACATACACAGGCATTGTTACAGGCAATTCACTAGACGCTTAGGGCCAAGTTTTCAGGGCCTAATCTCTGCATTTAGGATGGAAGAATCCCATGCACTGCTACAGACTAGAGACCAAGTGGCTACACAGCAGTTCTGCAGAAAAGGACCTAGGGGTTACAGTGGACAAGAAGCTGAATATGAGTCAATCATGTGCCCTTGTTGCCAAGAAGGCTAATGGCATTTGTGGCTGTATAAGCAGGAGCATTGCCAGCAGATCAAGGGACGTGATCATTCCCCTCTATTCGGCATTGGTGAGGCCTCATCTGGAGTAGTGTGTCCAGTTTGGGCCCCCCGCTGCAAGAAGGATGTGGAAAAACTGGAAATAGTCCAGCGGAGGGCAACAAAAATGATTAGGGGGCAGGAGCATATGATTTATGAGGAGAGGCTGAGGGAACTGGGATTATTTAGTCTGCAGAAGAAAAGAATAAAGGGGGATTTGATAGCTACTTTCAACTACCTGAAAGGGGGTTCCAAAGAGGATGGATCTAGACTGTTCTCAATGGTACCAGATGACAGAACAAGGAGTAATGGTCTCAAATTGCAGTGGGGAAGGTTTAGGTTGGATATTAGGAAAAACTTTTTCACTAGGAGAGTGGTGAAGCACTGGAATGGGTTACCTAGGGATGGGGTGGAATCTCCTTCCTTAGAGGTTTTTAAGGTCAGGCTTGACAAATCCCTGGCTGGGATGATTTAGTTGGGGATTGGTCCTGCTTTGAGCAGGGGGATGGACTAGATGGCCTCCTGAGGTCCCTTCCAATCCTGATATTCTATGATTCTATGAATCTCTGGACATACAAATCAGGAGTGCAACTATTGTGTGCACAAATGCCTGGCCCTTTTACAAAAAAATGGTCCTAAAATGTCTCGAAGATATTTCTCAAAACTGATTTTGTGTTAGCAATTGTTAAGAAAATTAAAGCTACAGTGAGGAAAACTACACTGCAAGTTACTATGATTAGGTGAACAAGAAACTATTATCTAGATCATGCCTTCCCATACTGAGAAGCCCATGGACATTGTCCCTAGAAACTGAATGGGTTACATAGAATAATCTACTTGTACATGTCCTCTCAAGATGACAGAATTGGTGTGGCATAAAAAGGAGACATGGCTGCCCAAATGCTCCTGGATAAGAAAGTCACCAGAGACTCCCACATCAATGCTTGTCACTAGCACCATTGCTGTTGCTTACCTTCCCTATGGCACTACAGTTTCAAATGGAGCTGTGCTACTTACCAGAATCCCATGCGACTTCATCACAGCAGCCAGGAAGAGAACTCACAGGAATTAATGCTGCTTCAAATATCATTAATTCCAGGTGAACTATCCATATGAATATTTCCATGGTAAACAAGGGAGAATACTGAAGAGAGTAGATGATCTAACTCCAAACCTTCCTGCACCTGGCTCCACCCCAAAAATTCCACAAAGCCTGGCCACTCCAAAGCAGCGGCAGGGGAATTCTAAGAGTTCCCAAATGTGTGAAGGTGGCACTCTCTCCCGTCTCTACTCCCACCATGCAGCATGATCTTTCAGTTTTCAACTCCTCTCCTCAGAGTGGAGGGACCTGGATTATTGCCACACAAATAAGGGTTATTTTAATTAGATTTTGAGGGAGAGCATGAGCTGGACTAATAACCCATTTTACAGATGCTGCGAAGAGAGGCAAGATGGATGAGGTGATATATTTTATTGGACCAACTACTGTTGGTGGAAGGGACAAGCTTGAGCTTCATAAAGCTCTTCTTCAGGTCTAGGAAAGGTAACCTGAGTGTCTAAGCTATACAGAAGTTAGGACACTCACACTAGTTAGGATACACGTTTGCAGCTCCAACTATAAATGGAAGTTCTATCAAGGTTTTGGATTGTTAATTATATGTTACAACAATCCCTGGAAGCCCCATGTATAGCCACGTAGTAAAAGACAACCCATGCTGCAGAACAGACTCAAACACAAAAGACAAAGAATGGAAAAAAGGATTATGTCTCCCATTTTACAGATGGGGAACTGAGGCCAGAAAGAGAAAGTGACTGATCTAAGCACACACTGCATCTGTGGCTGAACCAGGAACTGAACTCCCGTCTCCCGAGTTCCAGTCATTGCTATGGAGGCCAACCCTCCCCAACACCAGGTAAAGGCTAATCAACAGTCTGGAATAGGCTAGTTTGTGACTCAGCAGTTAACAATACTGGTGAACTAATATTGTTGTTTTCTAGAGATGAACAACTGCTTTGGCATTTAAAATACAGCAGGCTCCCAAGACATATGACAAAGCAGAGAACATAGAAAAAACAGACAGGATGGAACAAAGCCATCCAGTGTTCTGGACCACACCTCTGCAGCGCTATAGAATAAAGCATGGGAGCCTAACACGCAATCCCAACTCTGTGCTTCAAAGGTGACAATATTGCCACGTTCCTGCCAATGTGCCCCAGGGAAACACTTTCCCATCCACAAATTTGGAGATCAGTTTATTCATAGATTCCAAGGCCAGAAGGGACCACTGTGATCACCCAGTATGACTTCTTGTATAATACAGACCATAGAACTTCCCCAAAATAATTCCTAGAGCATGTCTTTTAGACAAACATTCAATTTTGATTTAAAAAGTGTCAGTGGTGAGAATCCATCACTGGTTAGCCATAAGGACTCTTGACCACTTGAACAGGATTCATCTCCTAAGCCCACTCACACCTTGATCCACTGTTGGAAGTTATTTATTCTCCTCTTCTCCTAAGGGGATTCTGAAAGTTGCAAGATGTGAGGCATTTGCCCATATGTGGTAGGAAGGAAGTTCTCAGAACTTTGGCTCTGTTTCATTAGGAGGTATCTGGAACCTAACGTGTGTGTGTATGTGTGGAGGGGGTGCACATGTGCAAACATTTGACGGGCTTTTTCTAGTGCCTCAAGGGCCTGTGTAGCCATGCTGCCCACATTCTATGGAAATGTTGTCATAAATGCAATTTAATGTTGTTCTTTTGGGAATACATCGATTCCTGGCACTGCCTCCACTGTTCCCCATGACTAACATCACTGAGATGGTTTTAATTGGTCTCCCAGGCATGGAAGGGATAGTTTTGTCTCTATCTCCTGACGGAGTCTGGCCTGAGCCATTATGCAGTGGTGGTAAGTATCAGCACTTTGCAGGCAGCCCTGCATCTCTTAAATGCCTAATCCTCCAGGTTCTGGAAGTAACTTTTTCTGTGTGAAATGGAGAGAACTGAATGAGTCCAGCAACATGGGCAGCCCCAGGGCCAGCAGCAGTGGCTCCATACTCCCATTTCCCAGTAAAGTAGTTACCACACTGTGCTTATCCCACAGCAGAGCAGAGCCCAGGAGTCCAAAAAAACCTGTTAATTCTGATGAACCCACCCATAGGTAAGAGGTCCTGGTCAAACTTTGAGGATAGTTAACTTCAAACATGAAGGATGCTCTTGTTCACTTTTAAAAGAAAAAACGTAAAACAGACCAAGTAATGTGTGCCATAAGTGATGCATGACTTTAGATAATTAACTGCAAATAACTACCAGACAGCTGGATAACCTGTTATTTTGCAATATGTATGGAAAGCTGGACAGTCCACAATGGTATGTCTTGAATTTCAGCACTAACCTAATAGAAGATTTCCTGCTGACTTTACATCAACTTGTGGTACAGGTGCAAAAGACTTAGTTTCTGGCAAGTGTGGGAAAAACTAATCTAGAAACCGTAAGAGCAGCTTCTCCATTCCATAAACAGTTTATTAAATTAATTACAATAGCATACACACCAGCTCTGGGTATTAAACCTGCTCTATCATCATAGACTAATGCAATCAGAATACGTGGGAAAAGTCAAACAGTTCTCTACAAAGCTAATAGACATAGACAGATCAAATAACTGGGAATTGCTCCTGTCCAAATTATTTCTGGCTATTCATGGGTCTCACAAAAGACAAGTAAAGGGGAAATATTTGTCTTAGTCTCACTGGAAATATTGCTTGAAGAGAAGCATAACTTAGCTTTTATGCTATCAACTGCAGCAGTAGCACCTACTATACTGAGGACATAGGAATTACTTTCCATTTCATATGCTCATTATTTCTTTAAAAATTCCTGTTTAGAAATAAGTTTCAATACCTGAACTCAGATTTATTTTAACATCTCAGTAAAAGCTTTTCAGAATTTTTGTGTTAAATGGAAAAAAATCCAAAACCCAACATCAGATTTCCCCCCACACACACACACACAAAAAATAAACAAACAAAAAAATCACCACACAAATTTCTCCCACTTTTGGGACAGAGCCACAGCAAAAATGGCTGAAATTCTGCATACTAATGCAGTTAGTCATTACTGAGGATGAATAACTTTGCTTGTTGTAAAGACAAACTATAACAACTGAACAAAGTTAGTACATCATTTCTGAAATTCCCTAAGACACTTAAGATATCTTCAAGTGCTATAAAAATAAACAGTAGTCAGGGGGGTTGAGAAATGCATTGCACAAGCAAAAGAGCTAGGAGCCACTGCCGCAAAAGATATTATTTAAGAAGACTTTTAGAGAAGATTGAGGCTATTTCCCTAAAAGAAGGGAAAACAGGACTTTGGGGGGTGGGGAGGAGGGCTGGGAGAAGGTTGTTTGAACGACTGTTTTATTGTTGCTGGGGTTACTGTAAAATTAACTACAAGGTCACCTTTGTACAGGCATTTTTTTATTATTTAATCCAAAACAAATAGCTATTTTATTTTAAGTGGACTTTTCTCAAAACTAGCCAAGAGGGAGTAGTCAATCTGTGCTCCCTCACATCCCACACTAAAATATACATTTTTGGGAAGACCATGAGAAAGTGGTATAGTAGAGCAAGGTAAGGGGGGGTCGGGTTTCTCCTGCTTTAATTATTTCTAAAGCTTCGTAGGAGTATGAAAGGGACTGATCCAAAGCCCACCACAGTTAATGGAAGTTTCCTATTGACTTTGATGGGCATTGGATCAGGCCCCATATGAATACACAGCATATATACAGGTATAGTATGAAAGTTAAGGTTCTGCATTCAACCTTTAACTTTGCTCCTTAAAATGCAGTCTTCAGATATTGTGTTATCTTTAGATATCATGTTATGTTACCTTACAGAGTACCAAAAACTCTACAATAATAGTTGAGAATTAGTATTTAATATGTAAATACTGTATTGTAATTCTTATTGGTATGCACAAAGGGAAAAGTTCATTCTTTACTGTGTCAGATACAGATCAGCACAGTTAACTGTGCAACCTTAGTGTTAACAATGAATTATTATGGAAATATAATATGGACACATAGTGCCCACAGAAACTACTTAACTCACATAATAAACAGAGAGGAAATTGTAAGGGAGCTACTGACATGGTCTTCATGTTGTGTATAAACCTTCTACATATACAGATAAAGACAGGTTTATGTGCTAAGTCATAGGAACATATCTGGATAGTACCTTACCTAAAATATGCTCTTCTGAAACCACTAACAACAATATTTCTTTCCTTACAGTAATTACAACTTTAAATTTGCAATAAGAGTCACAGTAATGACCATGGAATTACTATAGTATCTGCAAGGACCAAATTTGTTGGAGAACTTCACATTAGAACTGTGTTGTGAGTTTTTGCACACACCTACATTTGTATTACGTATGTAGAAATGTATTGTGAAAATTTTTGCGTTGTGTCGAAGTGTAAACCTGAACTGCCAAATCTTTGTAAACACTGTTTTTACATTTTGATTTTTATGTAAATGCTAATCCCTTCTCTTAACTTTCACTTATTAAAATGAAAACAAGGTTTAATGTGCAGAAAAGTATTTAATTTTAAACATTTCTCTTTAAAATTCTTCAACTTTCAGAGTCTGAAGAAATATACACAAACACTCCTAAGCAAGTGTTAAGTCTGGCAGTCTGGAAGACAGTGCTTTAAGGGTTAAATATTAGCCAATAGAAGTATTAAATTCATATGGATCTATAAACGTAGTTTGTTTGTTTGTTTTGTTAAAGAAAATTTGTGTCTGCACTTTAAATAAGGTATTTAAAGCTTTTGGTTAGTGTGTTCTCTCCCTATGTTTTCCCTGATACTGTACCTCACAGGTTTCCTCTCTCGCAGCAAATCTTCCAGACTCTTTTCACAGTGTTCAGCAGTCACCACGAGCCTCTCTGATTAAAAGAATATACCAATAGCAATTTTAGAATCTGGACACACAGCATTATCTCAACATTTCATCAGCTAGTGACAAAGAGAATGCCTACTTATTTTAGAAAACTGTGAATATCTTGGCATACACTGAATATAGCCGCATTATACATCCTTCAAAATGTATTTGCTTCAGGTTGGGGGTCTGTCTGTAAGCGAGGACTGGTCTGTCTCCCAAGATCTGCAAGAGTGAGGAATCATAGAACCATAGAATATCAGGGTTGGAAGGGACCTCAGGAGATCATCTAGTCCAACCCCCTGCTCAAAGCAGGACCAATCCCCAAATAAATCATCCCAGACAGGGCTTTGTCAAGCCTGACCTTAAAAACCTCTAAGGAAGGAGATTCCACCACCTCCTTAGGTAACCCATTTCAGTGCTTCACCAGCCGCCTAGTGAAAAAGTTTTTCCTAATATCCAACCATAGGCTGTAGATCTCTGATGATGCGCTGGAGAGGTTTTAGTTGGGGGCTAAAAGTGATGGCCAGTGGTGTTCTGTTATTTTCTTTCTTGGGCCAGTCCTGTACTAGGTGACTTCTGAGTACTATTCTGGCTCTGTCAATCTGTTTCTTCACTTCAGCAGGTGGATATTGTAGTTTTAAGAATGCTTGATAGAGATCTTGTAGGTGTTTGTCTCTGTCTGAGGGATTGGAGCAAATGTGGTTGTATCTTAGAGCTTGGCTGTAGACAATTGATCGTGTGGTGTGTTCTGGATGGAAGCTGGAGGCATGTGGGTAAGTATAGCGGTCAGTAGGTTTCTGGTATAGGGTGGTGTTAATGTGACCATCGCTTATTAGCACAGTAATGTCCAGGAAATAGACCGCTTGTGTGGATTGGTCTAGGCTGAGGTTGATGATGGGATGGAAATTGTTGAAATCATGGTGGAATTCCTCAAAGGCTTCTTTTCCATGGGTCCAGATGATGAAGATGTCATCAATGTAGAGTAGTGGTGTTAGGGGAGGAAAGCTAAGGAAGCATTGTTCTAAGTCAGCCATAAAAATGTTGGCATACTGTGCGGCCATGCGGGTACCCATAGCACTGCTGCTGACTTGAAGGTATATATTGTCCCCAAATGTGAAATAGTTGTGGGTGATACCATTAATTTGGTATTAATTTGATACAATTAAACTAGATACCATTAATTTGGGCTTGAATTTGGGAGTGGCTGGGTCATTACACAAATTGAATCTATTTCCCCATGTTAAGTAGCCTCACACCTTTTAGTCAACTATCTGAAATGGGCCATCTTGATTATCACTACAAAAGTTTTTTTTCCTCCTGCTGATAATAGCTCATCTTAATGAATTAGCCTCTTAGAGTTGGTATGGCAACTTCTACCTTTTCATGTTCTCTGTATGTATATATATCTTCTTACTATATGTTCTATTCTATGCATCTGATGAAGTGGGCTGTAGGCCACGAAAGCTTATGCTCAAATAAATGTTAGTCTCTAAGGTGCCACAAATATTCCTGTTCTTTTTGCGGCTACAGACTAACACAGTTGCTATTCTGATACCAGATAAATTCAAAACACCAAGAAACTGTCATCTTTAAAACTGTTACTAAAGAAACATTTTTGTGAATAGTCAAGACTACCTGTATTAAAGAAGCCTCCATGTTTAATTTTCACTACAACATACCTTTCTGATAGCTTTCTGTAATATGAAACACACTTTCAAAAACAAAAATACTTTCCAAGAACATATCAAAATTCACCAAACATTGATCTTGCTATTTTTAATGAGAGGAATGCTCTGCCCCTGCCAGGCATATTATATAAAAATTAGTGTCAGCCTAGTCACCATATTTTAGTAGGAAAGTGTTAGTTTATTTGGAAGTATTACCTTAAATAGTTATAACAAAGTTATCACAGAGCACAAGCACAATACATCCACTGTTTCTTCCTTGATAGTTAATAGTTTTTAAAAGGGCTGTCAAACGATTACAAAAATTAATCACATGATTAATTACACTGTTAAACAATAATAGAATACCATTTAAATAGTTTTGGATGTTTTTCTATATTTTCAAATATATTTATTTCAATTACAACACAGTATACAAAGTAGACACTGCTCACTTTATATTGTTATTTTTTATTACAAATATTGGCACTGTAAAAATGTCAAACAAAATAAATAGTATTTTTCAATACACCTCATACAAGTACTGTAGTACAAGCTCTTTATGGTGAAAGTGCAACTTACAAATGTAGATTTTTTTTTTTTTACATAACTGCACTCAACAAAACAATGTAAAACTTTAGAGCCTACAAGTCCATTCAGTTCTACTCCTTGTTCAGCCCATTGCTAAGACAAACAAGTTTGTTTACATTTACGGGAGATAAGGCTGCCTGCTTCTTATTTACAATGTCACCTGAAAGTGAGAACAGGCGTTCCGTGGCACTTTTGTAGCCGCTGTCGCAAGGTATTTACGTGCCAGACATGCTAAACATTAGTATGCCCCTTCATGCTACAGCCACGTTTCCAGAGGACATGCTTCCATGCTGATGATGCTCATTAAAAAAAATGCGTTAATTACATTTGTGACTGAACTCCTTGGGGGAGAACTGTATAACTCCTGTTCTGTTTTACCAACATTCTGCCATATATTTCATGTTATAGCAGTCTTGGATGATGACCCAGCACATGTTCTTTTTAAGAAAACTTTCACAGCAGATTTGACAAAATGCAAAGAAGGTACCAATTTGATATTTCTAAAAATAGCTACAGCATTCGACCCAAGGTTTAAGAATCTGAAGTGCCATCCAAAATCTGAGAGGGAAAAGATGTGTACTTTCGGAAGTTTTAAAAGAGCAACACTTACGTGCGGAACCATGAAAAAAGAAAATCAACTTTCTGCTGGTGGCATTTGACTCAGATGATGAAAGAGAACATGCATTGATCCGCTCTGCTTTGGATGGTTATCAAACTGAACCAGTTATCAGCATGGACGCATGTCCTTTGGAATGGTGGTTGAAGCATGAAGGCAGTGGTGAGCTGCAGCCGGTTCGCACCGGATCGCGCAAACCGGTTGTTAAATTTAGAAGCCCCCTTTAGTACCGGTTGTTCCTGGAGGGACAACTAGTTCCAAAAGGGCTTTTAAATTTAACTAAAACTCTAGCAGCTCTCTACCCTTCCCCCAGCCCCAGCTCACCCCACTCCGCCTCCTCTTCTGAAGCTCCTCTGGCTTCTCCTCCCCCTCCCCAGCTTCCCGCCAATCAGCTGTTCACGCGGGAAGCCTGGGAGGGCTGAGAAGAAGCAGTGCTTCCACCAGGTGAGCTGGGGCCGGGGTGCCAGCGGGAGGAGGGCTCCAGGCGGCGTGCCGCTCGGCGAGGTCCTGGCGAGACTCTGGGGTCGGGCGGTGCGGCTCCTGCCCCCAGGGTCCAGCTGCGACCTCGGCCGGGCGGCGCGGTTCCTGCCCGGCCGCCGGGTCCGGGCGGGTGGCGCGGTTCCTGCTGCTGGGTCCGGGCGGGCAGGGCGGTTCCTGCCGCCGGGTCCGGGCGGGCGGCGCGGTTCCTGCCGCCGGGTCCGGCCGGGCGGCGCAGTTCCTGCCGCCGGGTCCGGCCGCCGGGTCCGGGCGGGCGGCGCGGCTCGGCTCCTGCCTCGGCGTCCGGCCGCCGGGTCCGGGCGGGCGGCGCGGCTCGGCTCCTGCCTCGGCGGCCGGCGGCCGGGGGCGGGCGGGCGGCGCGGCTCGGCTCCTGCCTCGGCGTCCGGGTCCGGGCGGGCGGCACGGCTCGGCTCCTGCCCCGGCGTCCGGGTCAGGGTTGGATGGGGTGGCAAGGGGCAGTCAGGGGACAAGGAAGGGGGGTGGATAGGGCATGGGGGGGGGCTGTCAAGGAACATGGGGGTGTTGGATGGTACAGTACAGGAGTCGGGGGGGGGGGACATGACCCCTCATGGGGTGAGGAGAGGGAACCGGTTGTTAATATTTTGGCAGCTCATCACTGCATGAAGGGACATATGAATCTTTAGGTGGCATATAAATATCTTGGACACTGGCTACAATAGTGCCATGTGAATGCCTGTTCTCAATTTCAGGTGACATTGTAAACAAGAATTATCTCCTACAAATTATAACCAAATTTGTTTGTCTGTGTCTGAACAAGAAATAGAACTGAGTGGCCTTGTAGGCTCTAAAGTTTTACATTTTGTTTTGTTTTTCAGTACAGTTTTTTTTGTACATAATTCTACATTTGTAAGTTCAACTTTCATGATAAAGAGATTGCACTACAGTACTTGTATTAGGTGAACTGAAAATACTATTTCTTTTGTTTTTTACAGTGCAAATATTTTTAATCAAAAATAAAGTGAGCACTGTACACTTTGTGTTCTCTGTTGTAATTGAAATCAATATATTTGAAAATGTAGATAAAATCCAAAAATATTTAAGTGGTACTCATTTTTTTTTTAACAGCGTGATTAATCACTATTAATTTTTTTAATCTCGACAGCCCTAGTTTCTACTTTAAAGCCAATTTACCTTACAAAATTCACACTCCTTTTTAAAATTCAAGACATAATAGACGATTGGGAGGGAATTGCTGGGATCTCCTTCTGTAGAACATATTTCTTTCAAAGGTTAAAGGTTAAAAGAAAGGCTAAAGATATTAAAATATGTGAAAAAATTGAGACAAATTGATAAATTCCAGAAATCCACAAGGCAAGTGAATAGAAAAATCTGCAGATTTCAATGAAAACAAAATGGGGGGGGGGGAGACAGAGAAAGAAAAGAGAGATGAGAACTTGTTGGGAAAAAAAGGAAATACCTAAAAGTTATCACTCCGTGTTATGCGGATAACTGGATTACAGAGACCTTCAGCCAAACAACCTACATCTGCTTTTATGGAGCATTACTGTAGCCATGTCAGCCCCAGAATATTAAAGAGCCAAGGTGAGTGAAATAATATCTTTTTACTGGACCAACATCTGTTGGTGAAAGACACAATCTTTCGAGATACACAGAGCTCTTCTTCAGGTCTGGGAAAGGTACTAAGAGTGACACTTGTCTCTTTCACCAACAGACATTGGTCCAATGAAAGATATTACCTCTCTTACATCTGCTTTTGTTATGTGTAATGACAAAGCAATAAGACTGCTACACAGTGAGTCCAGGTAGAGGCACACTGCTGACTTGAAAACAAAATTCACACAATTTCTCCAATGTAAGCAACAAAGGAAAAATTTTACTGCGGCAGCGACCTTCACACATCAAGAAAATCATTACTGTAAAATACCTTCTTGCATAAAAATGCAATTTCCCTAGGAAAGAAACTACTCACCATGCTTTCCTCTAGAAATGTCCACATACTGACAAAGTCTGGGATGGGTGATTGTCTTAAGGATTTGAAAACGGCCCAAAATTTTGATGGAGTTTGGCGTCAGAGGAAGACCATTGCTTCCACAGACATCATGTGGCAGAGCTGAAGCAAAGAAAGTGGAGGCACCCATCACAGCATCCTTCAAGGGAAACATTTTTTCCCCTTTAATCCTTCCAAGCAATGCACACTCCTGAAAAGAAAATGAAAGATTTTAGGTGAATTTCTAAGTATGGCAAAAAGGGTTTGCTGATTAACAAATGATTAATATTGCCAAAATATTAGATAGAATAGATTAAATGTAATAAAGCCACTGAAGCATAACCCTTAGTAAAACAAAAAAATATATACACTTGTGCATCAGTATCACAATTATGCAGCCCCGTTGCATTACAAAAGTAATGGAGCAGCTAGACAGTGTTAAGCAATGTTCAGGGATAAAAATGAACTTTAGATTTATAGTGAAGACTGCGTTAATATCAAGTTAAATAAAGCAACCAACAAAAGAAGCTAAGCAGTCTTAAAATAAAACAGAGTCTGCATTATCTTGATGGTTAAAGATGGATTTTAAATGGAATGAAAGAAAAATGTATTCCTAAAGCCACATCACATACTAGCAGACCACACGTTAACTTTCTCAAAATTCAACACCATTTGTGGAGGTATCTTTAGTACCTCATATAACCCTTCATTACTGGAGTAGATCAACATCTCATAAGTAAGGTATTCAAAAATAGAAAATAATAATTTCTCTTCTCCTCCTACTTCTTTCCCAGACAAGTAGGAGAAACAGCTTGATTAGTTGGTAGGTTTTGTTTGCTGTTTATGTTCATGCATAAGAGTGGAAGTGAGGTGTTTGTATGTGAAAAAGTTACTGGAAACACTGATTAAAAAAAAATGATTTTTGCTTTTAATTCCGGAAGAGGTGAGTTCCATCATCATTCTTATCTCTTGGGGGAAGCAAGTTCCCTAGTCTGGGCCAAGCATTACATGGCATTTCAATTTATTTAGAGTCAAAATTTCACTAGCACTTTTTTTGAAAAAATATGTAACAGCTATGCAATCCAAGAATAAAACAAAAACAAAAGTACCCTTCTCTCCCCGCACCCCTCAATAAATATATGTATGACAGGTTAGGTTACGCATACTCCCCAAAGTGGCACATGATGCCTCTTCAGCTGGCATGCTAATGTCTTGAAGCGAAGGACCAACTATCAGAATCTGATGCAGCTGAATGTATGACTTTGCTTAACCCATTTGCCCAATCAGTTTTGGGCTGTGAAGCCTGGAAGCGTAGGCCATCATTAGACATGATTGTTCCTGTTGCCAGTGCGTGGGAAAGAGACAGCATGTGCTTGTGTGTGCACATGGCATGTGAGAAACAGACTACAGAGGTGAGTGGAAGGACAGAAAGGAAGATAGAGTAAAGAATAAAATGAGTAATACGGAATTTTAACTTGGCATTCAGGGTGAACTGATTTTAAATCAAGGCAATTTAAATCACCAAGTGGAACGTCTCAATTTAAATAAATTATTTTGATCAGCATTTCAATTTGTACACCTCTACCCCGATTAATGCAACCTGATATAACATGAATTCAGGTATAACGCGGTAAAGCAACATTCGGGGGCGGGGGGAGGAGGAGGAGAGGGATGCGCACTCTGGTGGATCAAAGCAACTTCAATATACACAGTTTCACCTATAACGCGGTAAGATATTTTGGCTCCCGAGGACAGCATTATATTAGGGTAGAGGTGTACTTCAGTGATTTTCTAAAGAAAGGTACATCTTTTTTCTACTTAGGAGGCAACTCTATAAATATACGTCTCTTTAAGCAACTCTACACCTTAATATTTTCAGATGCTTATTAACTGTACATTTTAGTATGTTAAATAAGTAATAATTCATTCATGATTTTCTGTTAAACTCTTTGCTCATGATTTGTGTCAAGCCACATTAGGATGGTAACTGGAATTTAATTAAACACACAAGGCAGCATATAATATTTATATTTATTAAACAAAACCACCTTAAATGTTTTGGATACATAAATTTCGCTTATCAAAACATGTTTCATATTTACAACTAAAATGATTTATTAAAGAAACAGAAGGATTAACCACAGTCAGTGAACCAAACTGATCATTTCAGGTCAGCCTTAATATTTTTAATAAGTTCATATGTGAGGTGAACACTACTAATGAGTCTCACTGTACCTTTTTCTTTTAATGCCAAACCCTGCAAATACTTATTACCAGGTAGAGCACACACTACCATGGGTAGTCCCATTTAGTGATTATTACAGCTGGCAATAAATGTTTGCAGACTCAAGCCCTACGCTGGAAAGTCTTCCCAGTGCACAAACCATGGATGAATAAGTCTTCCTCAGCAAACGTAATAGGTATTAGAACTAGAATGTCCACCTCTAATTATAGGAAAAGGAAATACAAATATAAGTTTCTAAATTCTGCAAATATAGGTACTTTGTTTCTTATTTAAATCATGCAGTTTTCCAGAATTAAAACAGACTAAAACAATCCTGCCTAATAATTAAAAAAATAGGAGTAATCAACTAATGTTTCTAATGTAGTTGATTATTTTAATCAAATCCATATCTTAATAGAAATTGTTTCATGAACCATCCTCTGTTCCATTCCCAAACCCTTAACATTCCCACTGCAACTACAGCAACTGCTAATTTAGAAAAAGCAAGATTAAGGGGGGAAAAAAAGCATTTTTAGCTGTCTTTATTAAAATGTAGCAGCTGGAAGCAAAAAAGGAAAACCAGACCATGTGATCAATCAGCTATCAATGACCATGAGCACGCACTCCACAGCCCTCAGTTTGGGAACCACTCATTTAAAATTGGTATTCATAATAAAAATATGCAAAAATAGTTAACAGGCTGGACAAAACTCAGTTTCAATAACGTACTAAAAGTACAAGAGATACAGAACAACCTCTTTGGACATAAAAGGCAGTGAATTGGGCTCTGGTGGTCAAATGTATCATACGAACACTTAAAATACTACCTTGACATTTTTCCACCTCTTTGTAAACTAGTTAGTTATACTTACATGGAATTACACAGTGTAAACTTTAATGGAAACAATACTGCTTCACTAAACTGCTTTTACCAAATTACATTCAGATTTCTGAAACTAAGTGTGAGATTCTGACCAATAACTTCCTACTGTGAAGACTTTTCTTGAGAATGAAAATGTGATGGCATTTAAGTATGCTTAAATATGCTTACTTCCTCTTTTCAAAAGTCCCTTGGCTATACAGATGATCTTTGAAATGAGAAGCAATCCTTCTACAAGTACAAAACAGCTATCCAAACTAGTTGAGGAACCAAATGTAGCCACCTACATATTTTAATATTTAGGTAGATTTAAGAAAAAAGAAAATAAGTGGAATCAGTTTTACAGAAATATACTGGATCTCTCAAACTTATTGTACAATGACATTAATGGATTTATTGTATCATTTATTAAGTTTAGCAGACATAAACCTTATAAGTCCTCCACTTAAATACTGTAGTCGTACTTTGTTTATTTCACATTTCAGTTATATTCACTCTACAATAAGTAAGATACCTGCCTGTAATTTTCAAGAATTCCTCTCGATTTTACTTCCAATTCTGTTTTTTCCCCCAATTGCAATTTTTGTGCATTAGATTTTGCAAAAATAATTGTTGACAAATCTCAGATGTGGTTTGTTCATTAAAGAAAAAATTATGTAAAAAAGACTGTGTATTTGGTGAGTCCTTGAGAACAATCCAAAAACTAGGTCTCAGCTCAGACTGAATTGAGGAAGAGGCTTATTTATATCATATAGAAGAGCTAAACATGTTCATGTCTCCTGTCCCTTCACGTCCCAGGGTGCTTATTATTTTCATTATAGAACAATTCAACTTGTAAAACAGTGAAAGCAAGAAACTATGCAGACACCATCACTCCCCAGTCTCTCTTATTGGAAGGAGGACGCGAAAGTGGGAAAAGATTAATCGGAAGTTGTTGTATGTTTGCTGTATGTACGTGTTAGCCTCACTCTTTCTAACAAAAAAATCCAGGCATGGAAGAAAGTAAGATAGCCTTTTAATAGAATTAGTTAAAGCCCCTTTTTCTATAAAGGTTACAACTAAAACAAACTACTAGAAGATTGAGGTTTTTTGTTTTGTTTTGTTTTTAAATCAAACATTTTCATATTTCAGACCATCAAGATCTTCTTGTGGACACTTATGGTTCCAATCCCTTAGTTACAACTATGGCATTTTGTTAAAAGAAAAGTAATATTTGGACACTATTAAGAAAACAACATAAAAATAAGCTAATTTTAATACGTTGACTGCAGCTGCTTGATCACTTCCCTCAACTCTGAATGCACAATATTTGTTTCTTCTCTCCTGGGTTCATGGCTCAATACTGGCATTCTCATTGCAGCAAGGCATGCTTTACTATCTCCAGGTTACTCTGCACTTTAAAAGTTCTGTCCTCCTTTATATTTGCTACCCCTTCAATTTAGGCATCATCCACAAATACTCAGGGAATAAAAGACATGAAGCAGCTTCCCAGACATGAAGATTTATTTTAATTAGAAGTCTTGAAGTGCTGCTGGAAAGCTTGAAAGTCTCAGACTGGGCGAGGACCTGATAGACTTATCCATTACCTACAAGCCTGCAGCAGATAGGATATTTGAGAGTAGGCCCAGCAGAAGAGCCAAAGGCAACACATCGTGAGAAGGTAGTCTCACCCCAAGAAAATGGGCGATGGAAATATTGTTTTCCCAAGACCCTGATCAGGGGTCTCTATCTTTGTTTAGGTAACTGTTGGGTGATAAATTTTATGCCTCTCCCCATCATTATAGACTGCTGGAAGGAAGAAGCTCTCTGCCTTCATCCTTTCAGCAGTTAGGAATCCACTACTCTGTTACTCCCCAAACTCTCCTCTCTACTCCAGCTGTCATTTTGGGGACTCCATCTCAGCCCTTGCTCACAGATTACCATGCAACCACACTGACTTGACTTTTATCAGTTTCACTATGCTTCCTAGGGTTTTGAAAAGCAGAAGAGAAAGTGAAAGGAAGTCATGTAAATTTACTCTGCACCTACTTGGCAAAGCTATCAAGAGCAATAAAGTCTCTGTAGCTCTCTATCTGCAGACTCAGGAAAGCAACTCACTACAAGTTTAAACTTACCATGAAGTGAATATATCTTCATACGGATAATGACTTGAAACTTCTTTTTGTTAGTTTTGCAAAAATTAATGCACTGGCTTCCACACTCACCAGATGGTTTTCCCCTCACCTCTAGCAGGTGGAGTTCTCAGTCCTTGAAGCAATTAGCAAGAAGAATCCCTTCTTGAAAGACTCATACGATTTGCAGTTTGGGGGGCATACAGAAGTGCTCTAAAGGCATCAGTCTGAAAAGCACTGAAACAGCAATATTTTGCAAGGAAGAATCCTGCACTGGCTCTCAGGAAGAGGATGGGCTAGATACAATCCTATGCATCTTTTCTTTCACCAAGGAACATAATTTTATTCATTTTAATTGGGGAAATGGAAAAAAGGGACCAGAAGGTGGACAGCTTAGGTGAAGGGGCAGTAGAATATTGTGCACAGGGCGCGTGAGTCTGGCTGCAAAGACACCCCCGGGAGTAGGGCGCGCGGGGCCCAGCAGGGTAGTAGTGGCTGCAAGGACCCTCCTCCCCCGGGAGTACGGCGCGCGGGGAGCAGCAGAGCCCGGTGGCCGGGAGAGCAGCGAGTCCGCAGCGGAGCTGGGCAAGACAGGGCACAAGGACGGGTACCTGCTACAGCTGCTGGGCGGGAGGCACGAGCCACCTACAGGGGCCCTCGCGCCGCCGCTGCTGCTACTCCAAACATTGCTGCGCGTCTCCGAAACTCCCCGCCGCCGCCTCCTCCCGAGCGCGAGCGCCCACCCCCTGTGCGCGAACAGGTGCCGCAGAACGGGCGGCCCCCTCGCGTCTCTTACCTCAGCACTAAGCGCCGGCGCTAGGAAAGGACCCTGGTTTCTGTTGCCGGGCTAGAGGGTGACACCGCTGATGCCTAGCGGCTGTAATTATTTGTAACGCGAGGTTCTCCCCGTGTGAATTCGGGGTACAGACGCGGGCGCTTTGCGGAGGGTACGTAGCTATTGTAAAGGGCTCATGAGGGGAGCTAAGGTTGCACAATCCATGTCAATGGCAGGCGCTCTTGAGGGCAGCCCTGAGGGGTCCTTTCTCTCGCGCCTAATCCGGGCGCCGCGGCGGAGGCGGTGACCTCGGCTCCGGCTTCTCCCGGTTCATGTGAGTTTTTCTCGGGTCGGGCCGTGTTCTCTTGTGCTGATGCGCGGGGTAGAACGCGACGGGGCCACCATTGTTCCTTTTCCCTCCCCCCCCCCCGTGTGCGCGCGGAGCCGCGAGCCGGGCTCAGCCCCGCCCTGGACCGCGCACATCCCCCTCCCCGCAATCACAGGGGACCCCCCCCCCCGAGCAGTTTCGCCAGGGTAGCGGCCGGCTCTGCCCTCGGAGGTGACTGCACTGTGGGCATCGTGGGGCCGGTAGTTACCGAGCCCGGCCCGGCGCGTTGTGACGGGCTCTGGCCTTCCCCGGTGATCCGGGCTCTGCAGGCCGCTTGCTCGGTGGCTGCGCTTCCCCGCGGCGCTGTCGGTTAGGAGCGCTCCGTCCG